>NC_090737.1:127760563-127763063 GCF_036898095.1 Palaemon carinicauda | reverse complement strand
AATATATCAATATATCAGCTACTGAAACAATAGTGAGTATGTGGTCATAGAAACTGTATTAAATTGATTTCTGTGAGACTACAATTTAACATTAGAACATTATTTCTATTGATTTTTTTTTGCCGAAGATCAGAGTTATGTCTATTATTTTTGTTAATAATAATAATAATAATAATAATAATAATATTATTATTATTATTATTATTATTATTATTATTATTATTATTATTATTATTATTATTACTTGCTAATCTACAACCCTAGTTGGAAAAGCAGGATACTATAAGCCCATGGGCATCAACAGAGAAAATAGCCCAGTGAGGAAAAGAAACAAGGGAAAATAAAATACTTTAAGAACAGTAACAACATTAGAATAATTATTTCCTATATAAACTATCAAAACTTTAATAAAAGAAAGAGAAATTATATAGAATAGTATGCCCGAGTGTACCCTCAAGCAAGAGAACTCTAAACCAAGACAGTGGAAGATATACATTTAAGAATCTAAGTTAAACTTCTTGAAGTGAAAACGGACGAAGGCAGAGGCCAGGAGTTTTATACTTAAAAAAGAGAGTTTTCTTGAAAGTATAGGTAACTTATGTTCAATGAAAAGACTATGAACATAATTAATTAAATCCAAAATGTAAAGTTAATTAGTAACGCAGAATGGTAAAACCAAAGTACCCAATTAAGAGAAGTAACCAAGAAGGAAATGAAAATTGAAAGTAAAGATTTAAAATTAATAAGAAAAATTGTGTTATTCTTTTAAGCAAAAAACTATTTGTGCCAATTTTGAAATACAGACGTCCCGCCGATTTGTTTGAATCGTTAGGTTAAAAAAAAAATAGGTAAATAGGTAAATAGGTAATAGGTAATATATAATAAGTAATAGTTAAATCATTCCATAATCTGTTCACAGCAGGAATAAAACATCTTAAATACTTTTCAAACTTGTATATGTAAGATCTATTTTATGCTGTTGCTGTTCTTAAAATATTCTTTTTAAATTGTTTATTACTTCTCTTGTACTTTATTTCCTCATTTCCTTTCCTTACTGGGCTATTTTTCCCTGTTGGAGCTACTGGGCTTATAGTATCCTGCTTTTCCAACTAGAGTTGTAACTTAGCAAGTAATAATAGTAATAATAATAATAATAATAATAATAATAATAATAATAATAATAATAATAATAATAATAATAATAATAATAAAAGAAAGGCAAGACTAATAGCATATGTAGTAATACGTAAAGGATGAATAGCCAAGGCAAATAAAAATACAAAGAATAATCAGATTCATGAAAAAGTTATACATCAATTGAAGGATGAAATCATGGATTAAAAGGTCATGGGTATGAAATTTATAGATATCAAGGTTACGTTGATCAATTTGATATGCGAGTTAGTTGCTGGAGGCTAAATAAGGGAACAATATACAAATTATTATTATTATTATTATTATTATTATTATTACTATTATTATTATTGTTGTTGTTGTTGTTGTTGTTACATGACAATATAAAAAGAAATGAAATATAACCTTATAATAGACAAGCCTAAAAAAATCTTAGATATGGAAAATTTTACTTTCGAAATATGGATTTCTTTTTTTTTTTTTTTTTTTTTTTTTTGCATTTGAAGAGATAGGCCAAATATATTTATCAAAGGCGAATTTTCAATCAGAAATTACTTGAAATAAATGATTTACGAGAAATAATAAAAAAACAATTTTCATATAATGATCCGCGTATGGGATATCCAATGTCTTAAACTTATTAATAATTATACTTTGAGTTTTGATGGCATTTAAATTCATTAATCATAATATGTAATATGCAACAATATTCAACAACTAAACATCTATACTCAGGAAATGGAATCTATGGAGAGAGGACAGTTTCTTATTCATAAGCAACAAGGTTATTCTAAAGTTCAATTAACATTTCTCCTATATAGTAATTAGGAAATGTCTGGATATATATATATATATATATATATATATATACATATATATATATATATATATATATATATATATATATATATGTGTGTGTGTGTGTGTGTGTGTGTGTATGTGTGTAAGTATATATATATGTACATATACTTATATACATACATATATATATATATATATATATATATATATATATATACATATATATATATATATATATATATATATATATATATATGTGTGTGTGTGTGTGTATGTGTGTAAGTATATATATATGTACATATACTTATATACATATATATATATATATATATATATATATATATATGTGTGTGTGTGTGTGTGTGTGTGTGTGTGTGTGTAAGTATATATATATATATATATATATATATATATATATATATATATATATGTACATATACTTACATACATATATATATATATATATATATATATATGTGTGTGTGTGTGTGTGTGTGTGTGTGTGTGCGGTCAGATCTCCTCATCCAAGGGAAAGAGGGAGCAGTCATACCCTGGGGATAGGCGA
>NC_090737.1:127745563-127750563 GCF_036898095.1 Palaemon carinicauda | reverse complement strand
ATCAAGGTGCAATTTAAATACACTGTCATACTTGCTAAACATTTTCTTGCCAAGTATAGAGTAATGGAGATCAACCTACATAAAATTTCTCTGTTTCTCTGCTTCTCTTCGTCCCTTCGTCTCTTGAATTGGTCACAATTATATAATAGTGTAGATCCTGATGTCCCTTTGAATGAGAATCTAGTCAACATAATTGATAGGCGTATCCCTTCTCGTGTGCTAAGGTACCGAGTGAAGGACAAACCGTGGTTCAATGATGATTGTAGACGTGCTTATTTGGAGAAACAGGAGGCCTATCATCTTTGGAAGGGTAACAGATCAGATTTGACCTGGAACAACTATACTCAGCTTCGAGCTTTTGCTCAGAGAGTTTATGCCTCAACTGAAAAGGAGTACGATTTAACCATAAAAGAAACACTTTCTGGTACAACTCAGGAACATAAATGGTGGTCTACCCTTAAATCTGCACTCTTTGGTGTAGATGCAACAGTTCCTCCTTTACTTAAACCAGATGGCTCAGTCACTCACTGTCTAAAGGAAAAGGCAACCCTTTTGGCTGATGTTTTTGACAGTAAAGAGAGTAATGAAAAACTTGAACTTCCTCATTCCTGTTTTCCTGAGGCTAAACTAACTAGTTTAACTTTTCGATCTCGTGAGATTAAAGCTCTGTTGGTGGACCTTGATGCTTATGGAGGTGTAGACCCAAATGGTATTTTTCCTTTGTTTTTTTATAAAGACAGCAGATTTCTTAGCTCCAAAGTTATCTGTTATTTTGCGCAAGTTAGCAAGAAGAGGAGCTTTTAGCACTAGTTGGAGAATTGGTAATGTTACTCCTCTATGTGAATGTGTTTGTGGTAGCTCAAATCCCACTGATTACCGCCCAATTTCCATAACTCCCATATTATCTAAAGTTTTTGAACGTCTCCTGGCAAAACGTCTTAATAGGTTTGCTGAAGGTAATCATCTACTCCCTAGTTTGCAATTTGGTTTTCGTAAAGGCCTTGGAGCATGTGATGCCCTTCTCACAATCTCCAATGCTGTACAGAAATCCCTTGATTGTGGTCGGGAAGTTCGTATGATTGGCCTTGATTTTAGTGCTGCCTTTGACCGTGTTAATCATGAGGCCCTTGTTTTCAAACTGAAACAGTTGGGAGTGGGTG
This sequence comes from Palaemon carinicauda, assembly GCF_036898095.1. Lineage (NCBI taxonomy): Eukaryota > Metazoa > Arthropoda > Malacostraca > Decapoda > Palaemonidae > Palaemon > Palaemon carinicauda. The sequence goes on along the minus strand of NC_090737.1, from coordinate 127,749,403 downwards.
GGTTGTTTCTTAGCATCATTATTGATTTTTTAAGTAATAGATCTCAAAGAGTTGTTGTTGATGGACACCATAGTGATTATAGGAATGTGATATCCGGTGTTCCACAGGGTAGTGTTCTTGGCCCATTACTTTTCATACTATATACACATGACATGTGGTTTGGCCTAGAAAACAAGCTTGTTGCATATACAGATGATGCTACTCTCTTTGCATCAATTCCATCCCCTGAATGTAGATCTTTGGTTGGTGAATCCCTTAATAGAGATTTAGCTAGAATTAGTGCATGGTGCAAATTATGGGGTATGAAGTTGAATCCTAACAAAACTCAAAGTATGATTGTAAGTAGGTCAAGGACGGTGGCTCCTCAACATCCGGATCTCAGTATTGATAATGTTTCTTTAGATATGTATGACTCTTTCAAAATTTTAGGTGTGATTCTCGACAGTAAATTTACTTTTGAGAGACATATAAGGTCTGTGTCTTCTTCAATTGCACAAAAAATAAGCTTATTGAGAAAGTCTTTCAAGATTTTCGGTGATCAATCTATTCTGAAGAAGTGTTTTAATTCTTTCATTCTACCTTGTTTTGAGTATTGTTCTCCTGTCTGGTCTTCAGCTGCTGATTCTCATCTTAATTTGTTGGACAGAAACTTACGGTCTATTAAATTTCTTATTCCTGATCTAGATATTAATCTCTGGCACCGTCGTTCAATTAGTTCATTATGCATGTTGCATAAGATTTTTCATAACTCTGACCATCCTTTACATTCAGATCTCCCTGGGCAATTCTATCCTGTTCGTAATACTAGGCAGGCATTTAATTCTAATAGCCAGGCCTTCTCCATCACGAGGCTCAATACTACGCTGTACTCTAGAAGTTTTATTCCAGCTGTTACCAAGTTGTGGAATGATCTTCCTAATCGGGTGGTTGAATCAGTAGAACATCAAAAGTTCAAAGTTGGAGCAAATGCTTTTTTGTTGACCAGGCGGACATGAGTCTTTTTATAGTTTATTTATGACATATTTGTTTTTGATGTTGTTAATAGTTTATATATGACATGTCTGTTTTGACGTTGTTACTTATTTTAGAATGATTTATTGTTAATTTGTTCTCTTCATTTATCTATTTCCTTATTTCCTTTCCTCACCGGGCTATTTTTCCCTGTTGGAGCCCCTGGGCTTATAGCATCTTGCTTTTCCAACTAGGGTTGTAGCTTGGATAGTAATAATAATAATAATAATAATAATAATCTAGCCGCTTGTACTTCCTGATTAGCTGTTTCTAAAGCAATATCTAATGCTTGACTTTGGAACCCTTTCCATCAAACCATACCTATCATGTGAGATTCTGAACTTGCATGCTCCTTTATTTTCTCTAAAGCTGTCCTCCAACGGCTTATGCCCTCTGATTTCCAAGCTACTCGGCCCCTGTATTTTTCATCATTAAAGAACAGACGACAGCTGAAGCAGAACATGGCATCTTTCTGAGGTGAATACTCTAACCGTGTTAATTATTATTATTATTATTATTATTATTATTATTATTATTATTATTATTATTATTATTATCATTGACACAAATAGGTGGCATAGGCAGCGGGCTTATAATACATCCCTCTCAAAGGGGCACTTTTAATACAGTAGTAAAAGGGGCAGGTGCTTGGGCACCCCTAGCACCCCCCTTCTGCACGTCCCTGCTACTCAGAAAAGACATGGTTAAAGAAAGAGAGAGAGAGAGAGAGAGAGAGAGAGAGAGAGAGAGAGAGAGAGAGAGAGAGAGAGAGATTTTATTCTAGAATGTAAGGAGAAAAATTCCTTTATAAATGAAAAATAAATATTAGGCTATTACAGAGAATGGCATAATTCTCCTGCGTAAAATGTATCTAAAGGATTTGCTAAATAGATCAATAAATTATGCATTTTAATATGTACAAATCCAAATTTCCATATATATATATATATATATATATATATATATATATATATATATATATATGTATATATTATATATATATGCATACATATATATATATATATATATATATATATATATATATATTATATAAATATATGCATACATATATATATATATATATATATATATAATTTATAAATTTATATATGTGTGTGTGTGTATGTGTGTGAGTATTTAAAGCATATTTATTCATATATGTCTATAGACATACCATGTATATTCCACTAATATATATGTATATAAGTGTGTTTGTGTATATATGGTAAGCATATATATATATATATATATATATATATATATGTGTGTGTGCGTATATATTCATATATATACATATATATATATATATATATATATATATATATATATATATATATATATATATACATATTGGGTATGTATAAACAAATAAGTAAATAAAGAGAGAGAGAGAGAGAGAGAGAGAGAGAGAGAGAGAGAGAGAGAGAGAGAGAGAGAGAGAGAGTGAGAGAGAGAATTTAATCTGGCTAACAAAGAAGAAAAGCTCTTACCTTGTTTTGAATTCAAGGGCAACACAGTGTCAGCTTACCAGATACCCTTAAGATAAGCGACGTCGGCCTAATCTAATTTCCACCCTTTCAAGATAAGAAAAAGTGAAATAATGTTTCCATTTATGAAGGTTTTCCTCATATCTAAGGGTGGAATCTGTTATAACCTATTAAGCATGCTGATTTAATTTCATTATCATAATCATAATTGTAATAATCATATTAAAAAATGGAATCTGAAAATTGTTTTGATAAGATATTAATGTAAGAATATCATAATGAGACTCTTAGCTATGGTAAGCAGCTCTTCTAGGAGAGGGACACTCCAAAATCAAAATTTGTTCTCTAGTCTTGGGTAGTGCCATAGCCTCTGTACCATGGTCTTCTATAGTCTTGGGTTAGAGTTCTCTTGCTTAAGGTTACACTCGGCCACACTATTCTATCTTATTTCTCTTCTTCTTGCTTTGTTAAGTTTCTATAGTTTATATAGCAAATATTCATTTTAATGTTGTTACTGTTCTTAAGATATTTTACTTTTCCTTGCTTCCTTTCCTCATTGTGCTATTTTCCCTATTGGGGCCCTTGGGCTTATATCATCCTGCTTTTCCAGTTAGGGATATAGATTTGTAATTAATAATAATAATAATAATAATAATAATAATAATAATAATAATAATAATAATAATAAAGAATTTTTCAACGTCTGAAAAAAATGGCTACGGAAGTGGATTCTTTCCTTGTTATCACAATTCCGTCCCAAGTCCTTGTCTATTTCATCCTTTTTTTTGTAAATTTTCTTCTACTTCTGCATCTTTATAAGATGGGGTCTTCAGGGTTCAACTCTCACAGATGATTTGTGTTCCAGCTCCTCAAACCAATCCCCTCCGAATGACTTACGACCGCCCTCGAGTCGTTGCTTTGGATGCCAACCCCCCTTTGGGCATTTGACAGCTTGCCATATGCTTCAACGGGTAAAAAAGTTTACTGTTCAGGGCCTGCCACAGCTCTCTCTCTCTCTCTCTCTCTCTCTCTCTCTCTCTCTCTCTCTCTCTCTCTCTCTCTCTCATTTCCGGTTTACGCTGCTCGTTCCAGGCAGGACGCGAACAAACGTGGGTCCTGGTTCCAGGCAGTGTTGCCAGATATGTGGCTTTATCCATAGATTTGGGGATTCTAGGTGTCTGACCGGGATATTCTGTACAAATATCTGTGAAGAAGAAACAAAGATGAGTAATCCTTTATATTGTTGCAATTAGTTTGCTTGCTCTCATATGAAGTATAATGAGTAATTCCTAAATTAGTAAAGCCTCCAGGATCAGAAGAAAATATATTTGTGGAAATGGGG
>NC_090737.1:127736061-127741061 GCF_036898095.1 Palaemon carinicauda | reverse complement strand
ACAAGTTTAATAAAAACCTTAATCACATCGGAATTCCTTTACCATTCATCACTAATCCCTTCTGCCTGTGTTAATGGAATGTCATTAGACATTCTTGCATCCGAATCTTGGCAACACTGATCCTGGATTTAATAAGAACTGACAACTATTACATCGTAGGCTTAATTGAACCGTATTTTGCCTTAATGAGGAGAGATCTTCGTTCGATCTGTTTATTAAATTCTTGGGCTTCTTCTTACCGTGCAGGTATTTTGGTACTGTTCTTTGTTAATTTTCATTTCATTCTGTTTCGCATTTATCATTTTTTTAAATGACACGCAGTATATATATATATATATATATATAGATAGATAGATAGATAGATAGATATGTATAAAAAATTATATATATATATATATATATATATATATATATATAGATATATACATATATATACTGTATATATATATGTAAATATCACCCATGAACGGCATTTAATACCGAATTCTATCTTAGGAATATATATCCACTTGGAATTCATTTTATGGTAACAGCTTCTGGCCGGGTGGAGAAACTATGCCTACATTGACTCTACCGAGTGAGCTATCAAGAGAGACGAATCCCCACCCGGCCAGAAGCTGTTACCATAAAATGAATTCCAAGTGGGATAGATATTCCCAAGATAGAATTCGGTATTAAATGCCGTTCGTGGGTGATATTTACATTGATTGAAATCACGTGTGCTTGCGATATATATATAATATATATATATATGTGTGTGTGTGTGTGTGTGTGTGTGTGTGTGCATATATATATATATATATATATATATATATTCATTTATTTATTTATTTATATAATGTATTTTTCTTGCAATTGAGTATAGTCAACTGTATGTATATCTACCCATACTTCTTAATTATTTCTAAGATATGATTGGTCAAGAAGGCTAAAGCACCTCACTTCTAAGACAGTCTTAACAGACCAGGGTGAGAGTCCTACGCGCTTTCCAAATCCCTCAGCTCCCACTGGTGATGTATCCTAAGAGAAGTCTGATAGAGGATTAAACTCGGGTATCCTTTTGATCACAACTCCTAGAAAGTCATACAATATATTGTTAAGAAAAATAATTTTAATCGGAAATTTTCTGTAAAAATATACTCTTCTCAGTGGTATTACAGTAAAATATAGGCGATCGTAATTTTTACCCTACTTTGTTATTATCTTTTACGGGTTGGTGACCGTAATATCACTCCATTACGTCAATATATATGTTTTTTGAAACAGTAAATCCCGAGCAATATTTATTCCAGGATTTTTACCGTTTTTTCACGGCAAATTTTCAAATGATATTTATTAAAATCGGGTCAGAGGATAGAAAATATTCTTATATCGGTATTCTTAGTGGCACGTTCAATGAATCAAACTTGGTGATTCGATTGGATCTAATAAAAGACTAAATCATAATTGTAAGTAGTCTGTTTTTTGTTGTATATATAACGTTTGAAGAAATTGTTTATAAGAAATTGACCCACTAGAAGAAAATAACTATTGTAATCAATTTCTTCATGAAAAGATAGAAAATCATAATATGATATTCACTAGTTTTGAAATATACCGAATACTCGTTAATTTACTATAAAGAGATTTAGTACTAAAAAAATTATAATTGCCTATTCTAGTCTACGCCAGTAGAGTTATCTCTGGCTATGACAGTTTCTCTTAGGCAAATGTAAAATAATATCTACACACCCTATTTCCATTTCAAATAACGAGGGACTGTTCTATTAGCAAATAGCACTTTTAATAATTAGTTCCAAATGATTGAATCAAATATATAGATTTCATAGATCGAAGTACAAACTTAAAACTATGAATCTTTTTCCGAAAGTTTTATTCGCACGTTAGAAGTATTCTTTTTGCGAAAACTTTAAAAATAATAATGACACCATTGCTGAACGTGTAATTTAATTTATGAATGCCTGTCTGTGTATACGTATGTATATGTCTTTTTATATAATTATATATAGATGTGTTTTATATATACATATAGTTTTGCTTATGTATTTATATAGATAATGCTACCGTTATTCATATAAATAAACTGTATTGAAAGTCAAAACAGAAATTTACCGGTCACCAGAAATGACCCTTTTTGGCAGGTGTCTAATGAGGTTTGATCTCCACCCAGTAAACACCTGATAACTGCCCAGGTAGCTGGTATGGGAGTGTCATTGTTCTATAAGCCTCTGTATGTATGTTCGTACGTTTACTTTCCCTATAAATTGTAACGAAACCTCTCTCAATAAATCAGTCCTCCGAAGAAGTATCACGAAACTAGTCAGGACTTAATCTTATATGTCGTATTTTCATTTTCCCTGTGGTTCTTCTGTATCTAAGTATCATGTTTTCCTGTGATTTTTGCGCATATATATATATATATATATATATATATATATATATATATATATATATATATATATATATATATATATATAACAACAACAACAACAGCAAAAACAACAACAACAGCAAAAACAACAACAACAACAGCAAAAACAACAACAACAACAACAACAGATATAGCCGTTTCTAATCCACCGTAGGACAAAGGCCTCACACATGCCATTCATGTCTGAGGTTAGACCATTTTCATAACCACGCTGGATACTGCAGATTGGTGATAGTGGGAGATTTTAGTCTGATCGCTCAAAGTAAACCAACCTAGTATGGGTGATTACGTCTGTGACTAGTGATCACCAGACTGGGGTTCAATTCCCTCTCAAACTCATTAGTTCCTTTGATCGCTCCAACCTCATCGTCCTTGTAGGCCAAGGATTGGGCGGGGGTGGGGGGGAGCCTATAAGTCTACCTGTTGAGTCATTAGCAACCATTGCCTGGCCCTCCTTGGAGAAGGGTCTTGGGCACTCATCATATGTATATATGCTCCGTTTCTAAGGCATTGTCCTGCTTGATAGGGCAATGTCACTCGCCCTTTCTTTTGCCATTAGTGAGTGGTCTTTAAACCTCATTGGTACATCTTTGCTGATCATGGCGATAAACAAACCCTTTCACAGCATTAACGTATCACCAATATTCCACTGCTATCGACGTTATTAATCCCGCTGTGTTGAAGCTTAGGCAGCTAGAGTCGACTTTTCTCATCTATTCCTTGCATCTTCTTCCCCGAGTCATACCCCACCCCTATCACCATAACTATCCATCTGACACGCCTACGCCTCACACTCTTCCTTCCAATCACTGCCATGCTATTATTTCTCTTGATTAGTTCCATCTCCTCTTCTATCCAGGCACGGTCATTATATATATAATCAACCTTAGACGCTTCAAATGAAAGGATAACATGCCTTTCAGTTGAAGAGCCTAGTGTCATCTATGTGTAAAAGGAATAAATCTTCACGCACACACACACACACATACACACACACACACACACACACACACATATATATATATATATATATATATGTGTGTGTGTGTGTGTGTGTGTATATATATATATATATATATATATATATATATATATATATATATATATATATATATATATATCATAAAAATAACAGATAACACAAAAAGCTCACTGAAAGAAATCGATAAAATGATTATCAATGACAAAAGCATAACAGTTAATGAAGCATTATACTATTTAAAAGAAATATGTCAAACTTCAGTAGATGCTTCTGAATTTAATCAATTGAACGGGGCATATCAGGTAACAAGTAATATATAACGCATTTTACCTCACGGAAATAAAAAATAGTTACACTTTAGAAAATTGGGAACCTGGGGAAGGTAACCGGAGTTAGATAATGCGACTTTTAAGACTCCATCTCAAAGACAAAAGGTTAACTGAGATATAGTGGAAAAGTAATGCATAAAAGTAAAGAAGAATGGAAGTAATTGATTAAATACATTGACTTGTTGAAAAGTGTTACATGGAGGAGAGAGAGAGAGAGAGAGAGAGAGAGAGAGAGAGAGAGAGAGAGAGAGAGAGAGAGAGAGTGTGTGTGGAGTGAAACATTTAAAAATATTTAGCTCTGTATCCTCCAATAAGAACTTTATAACATGAAAATTGTGGGTTGGGAGAGAGAGAGAGAGAGAGAGAGAGAGAGAGAGAGAGAGAGAGAGAGAGAGAGAGAGAGAGCTTTATTGCCTTATTCTATGTTTGGGTTCCCCCAGGTCCCTCAGTGTGAGGCACCTCGCAAATCCACTAGGGAGTTGCTAATGCATCATCCGGTGTATTTTGCATCTTCCAGTCTTGGATGGTCTAGGATGCATGTTAGGTATTTATCGAGGTTATCCTTAAACACATCTACGTTCACTCCTGATATGCTTCTTAGATGAGCTGGCAGCGCATTAAATAGTCGCTGCATTATCGATACTGGTGCGTAGTGGATTAATGTCCTGTGCGCCTTTCTTAGTTTTCCTGGTATAGTTTTTGGCACTATTAATCTACTTCGGCTTGCTCTTTCTGATATTTTTAGCTGCATGATGTTTAGGTAATTCCTTCTATTTTCTTACATGCATGTATTATCCTGTGGCGTTCTCATCCCCTTTCTAGACTGTATAGTTTTAAAAATTGCAGTCTTTCCCAGTAGTCAAGGTCCTTAACTTCTTCTATTCTAGCAGTATAGGACCTTTGTACACTCTCTATTTGTGCAATATCCTTTCGGTAGTGTGGGTACCATATCACATTGCAGTACTCGAGTGTACTACGTACATAAGTTTTGTAAAGCATAATCATGTGTTCAGTTTTTTTTTTTTTTTTTTTTTTTTTTTGTTCAAGTATCTGAATAGCATTCCCATTTTTTATTTACATTTAGCCAACAGTGTTGCTATTTGGTCGTTGCATAACATATTCCTATTTAACACTACACCAAGGTCTTTAATTGATTCTTTGTTTGTGATTGTCTTGTTATTAGGTCCCTTGTATGCATATACCATTCCTTCTCTGTTTCCATAATTTATTGATTCAAATTTATCGAAGTTAAATACCA
>NC_090737.1:127723561-127731061 GCF_036898095.1 Palaemon carinicauda | reverse complement strand
TAGGCCTCCATGAAGAAAAAAGGGTTTCATTGTAGTTTTTGAAGTGAGCGTAATTTTTCTATAAGAAACAGTAGTTTTTTTTCCTAGGTTACATTGCCATGTAATTCACTACAAAAATACCCAAAGATCACTTAAACTTTATATTTCTTTAATTTTTATTAAACATGCACACCTCAAATGTGGTTATTTGATCGTTAGTTTGATAATATTACTAACATAAGATCTATTTATATGAAAGAAAAAATTATTTTAAAACCTATTCTTTTTTAAATGATTGTTTTAGAATGTTTAAAATCCAATTGAGTAATGCCACATATGATTAGTTGAGTTTTACCTAAATTAACCAGTTTACTATAATATTCGTTTTCTATTTTGACAGCAACGTAGAAAACTGTCAAAGTAGAGGGGTAAACTCAACTTTTTTCTATTGATTCATCTCGTACTATTTCCACCGTTTTTTTTTATTTTACTTTATGGATAATATTCTATCAAATACAGATATATAGAGTTATAGATAGTATCTCATATGAAACTTATCAGCAAATGAATGCTCTCATACTCATTTTCTTTGTGCTTAATTGAATATAGATACATTCAACTGAAAAAGTTAATGTCGTGAATTGTCATAGATTATAAATAGATTACTAAACTGTTATATAACCTGATTTAATTTCAGGCAATTTAATTTCCAAATCTTACTTAAACTATCCACTGATTGATTTGCCTTTTTGAGTCTTTCATTAAAATTCAATTCTAAAGACCCTGTACAGTATTAGTGATCATAGTTCTTCAATGTTCAAATGATTCTACTTCATTAATCCTTTCTCCTTCCAAAGATAATCCATCTTCCATCTTCTCTTTATCTTGAGCCCGACATCCTATGATATTTCATGCTTTCTGGTATGCAAGCATTGTAAATCCTGTGGTGTTCTGCTATTAAAGACAGCGTCATCAGCATTCTCTAGGTCAGCTAATTTCCTATTACTAATCCCTTACAATCCTTCTCCAACATCCCCAACTGTTTAATGCATTACAAAGTCCATGAGGCGGATAAACAACATAGGTGACAATACATTCCCTTGGAGTAATCTGCTGTTCATTGGAAATTCATTTGATAGGACTCCACTAACATTAAATTTGTACTTACTATACTCCTGAAGAGACTTAATCAAATATAAGATGAACTCCATAATAACGCATGACTCTCTCCAAAATTGGCTGGTGCGCACTATCAAAGGCTTTTTCATAGTTCACAAATGCCATCAAAGTTAATTTCTATATTCTACACATTGCTGTAAAATATGTCTTCAAATGAAAATTTGGTCAGTAAAATTTCTTCATTTTCTAAATCCTGCTTGTTCATCTGACAACTTTTCATCCATCTTTCTTTCTAGTTACTTTAGAATAAGTATGCTGTATATTTTCATGACAACTGACGGTGTGATGCGTCTGTAATTATTGCAATCAGTCAGGTTTTTTTCTGCCATTTTCATCAACACTCCTAACTCCCATTTATCAGGTTTTGCCTCTTCGCGCCACATTCTACAAAGTCATCTTATAAATATTGTGGGGGTCACTTCATTTTCTGTCAATATTATCTCAGCCGGTATTCCATCGTATCCAGGTGCTTTCCCTCTCCTGAGTTTTTAATAGTAGCTTCTACTTCAAATACACTGAATTCATTCATGGGCACATCAAGGTCATCCTCAGGTTCAGGTATATCAATCAAATTATTCCCTTCATATCTCCTATTCATGACCTTACTGTAGTGTTCTATCCAACGTTGCCTCCTTTCTTCATCGTCTGTAGTTATAACAGATCCGTATCTCTTTTTTTAGTGAGTAAATGCTTCTTCTTCTTTTTCCCCGTAGAGATTTCATTAATAATTCTATTAGCGATTTTTACACCATAGCCACTCTGAATTTATGGCTTTGTCAGCCTCATTTTCTTTATTGTCTGAATATTCTCTTCAGTCATTCCTGGCTTTTCTTGTGACCTCACTATCAATACTGGAATACCTAGGATGTTCTACCTTGTCATTTTCATTACTTCCTCGAAAACTTTCTACAATTAATTTCTGTCTTTGTCTCCTTTTTATAGCATCCCAAGTATCATTTGATATCCATGGCTTTCTAATTGTAACTGCGTGTCCCAAAACTTCATTTCCAACTGACTGATATACAGTATGTTCTTAATATCACACCATTCTTCATTAATTGTCTGCTCTTCTTCTCTTGAAGTCTCTTCTTCTCCTTCTTCTTTGTCTGCATCTTTTCCCACTTTTATGTGGGGTCGATGTTTCTGGCCAGCGTTCTCCTTCTACCTCTGTCCCACACTTCATCACCGGTTAATCCCTTTGATCGAAGGTCATCCATGATACAGTGCAACCACCTTCGCTTTGGTCTCCCTCTCCTTGTTCCCTGTACCTCCATTTCCATCGCTCTCCTCCCAATCTCTGGCACCGTCGTTCAATTAGTTCATTATGCATGTTGCATAAGATTTTTCATAACTCTGACCATCCTTTACATTCAGATCTCCCTGGACAATTCTATCCTGTTCGTAATACTAGGCAGGCAGTTAATTCTAATAGCCAGGCCTTCTCCATCACGAGACTCAATACTACGCAGTACTCTAGAAGTTTTATTCCAGCTGTTACCAAGTTGTGGAATGATCTTCCTAATCGGGTGGTTGAATCAGTAGAACTTCAAAAGTTCAAAGTTGGAGCAAATGCTTTTTTGTTGACCAGGCGGACATGAGTCTTTTTATAGTTTATTTATGACATATTTGTTTTTGATGCTGTTAATAGTTTATATATGACATGTCTGTTTTGACGTTGTTACTGTTTTTAGAGTGATTTATTGTTGATTTGTTCTCTTCATTTATTTGTTTCCTTATTTCCTTTCCTCACTGGGCTGTTTTTCCCTGTTGGAGCCCCTGGGCTTGTAGCATCTTGCTTTTCCAACTGGGGTTGTGGCTTGGATAGTAATAATAATAATAATAATAATAATATACTGTTCATCTCTTCTCATGACATGACCATACCACCTCAGTCTACTTTCTTGGATCTTATCTGATAGTTTTCTAACTCCTGTGGTACCCCTAATTACCTCATTCCGTATCTTATCTCTTCTTGTCACCTCACACATTCATCTTCACATTCTCATCCCTGCCATATCCAGTTTCTTCTCTTCTGTCTTGTTTATTGCCCACGTCTCCGCTCCATACATTATTGCCAGTCTCACAACTGTCCTGTGCACTTTACCTTTCAACTTAGCCCCCATTTTCCTGTCGCATTAAATAATGCTTACATAGGTAATTTCATGTTTGGGAATACAACTTATAAATCAGAGATAGGCGCTTTTTTTTCTTTTCTTTTCTTTCTTTCTTTTTTTTTTTTTTTTTTTTTTTTTTTTTTTTTTGAAAATGCTATTGTGATAATATATTAAACAACCTCAGTATAGTCTTACAATTATTGTTATTATCTAAAAATATCCTCTCAAATAGAAACAACATATAAATTTAGTAGAAAGGTTTTTATACGGGGTGTGGTGATTAAAGACGTGATGTTGCAAAAGAAAATTAAAAGTTCATGTGAAAAATGAAAGTTTAAGTGAAAATTGAATATTTGGTTTACTTGAAATTTAAGCTACTTAAATAGGGATAAGTATTTATCAATTTTTTATATTAATAAAGACATTGCACTCATGTGGTCGTTAAGACAAAAACAGAGATCAGGATAACAGTGCCTTCATCGACGTTGATCACCAAAACAGAACAAAGCAAGTCAGTGGTATCCCGTAATGACATCTTACTCTAAAACGTATATCATCCCAAATCGATTTTCAGTTTTAGAGTTTTCTCTTGAAGTCTCTAACACTGCAAATCGATTCCTACGTTCAATGGCGAATGTTTCTTTGTACTCATCTCCTAGGAAACTTAGTCGTATCAAACCTATGCATTCTATCTGCATTTCTGTTGGGTGCCGTCAGTTGTAATTTCAATGTGGCAATAAGAAGCTGGTAATCACTACTTATATCTGTACCTCTATATCTTCCAAAAAAATTTCAGAGTTCTCCTTTTCTCTTTATTTGATTTTTATAATGGCCACATAGTGAAGTAAATGCATACATACATATATACGCATAAGCTCCTTTAAAATATACGGTATAGCTATAGATATAGCTGAGGCCACAGGAGTGAAATGAAAGGCCAAAATTTCAAGCGTTTTCATGCTATTTAAACTTATCTTCCCGGTACATTTAACCAGGAAGATGTGTTGAACTGATACAAGACTGCTCTCTACTTTCATCTTTTAATCCATTGCACTGGCATATGTTTGGTCTGTCTGTGCCTCGTAACATTTATAATACAAACACACTTATGTACGTATGTATGTATGTATGTATGTATGTATGTATGTATGTATGTATGTATGTATGTATGCATATATCATTAACATTAAATTGCTTTTCTATGAGAACATTCTACCCACAGGAAATTATAAATAATTAGTGTCCGTGCTCTGACCAGGATTTGGGATGATATATACCTTTTAGAGTAAAATGTCATAACAGGATAACAGACTTTCATCCTAATCTCTGTTTTTGTCTTACCGAACTCATGTGTGTATGTCTTTATTAATATATAAAAATGATAGATACTTATCCCTATTTAAGTAGCTTAGATTTCAAGTAAACCGAATATTCAATTTTTACTTTTTAATATTTCCTTTTTCACATGAACTTTTCCTTTTCTCTTGCAACATTACGTCTTCAATCCACACACAGCTTATAAAAGCCCTTTTACTAAATTTCTATGTTTTTTTTTTTTCATTTGAGAGGATATTTTTAGATAATGATAATACTTGTATGACTTTACTGAGGTTGCGTAATATATTATCCTGATAGCATTTCCAAAGCAGAAAAAAACTTGAGGTTATAAGTTGTATTCTCAAACATTACATTGATTTTGCAAGTATTATTTTATTTACTTTGTGTTCAAATATTCTTTAAATCTGATTTAGAGCATATTTTTTAATATATTTTTTGGTAATAAAACGAAGATATTCATAATTTATGATAATTTACGACATGGACTTTTTCAGTTGAATGTATCTCTATTCACTTCAAAACAAATAATTGGAGTATAAGAGAATTCATATAAAATACTATTCATAATAGTATTCTATCTATATTAAATAGGATAGTATCCATAATGTAAAGTTTGAAAAAAAGAAAAAAAAAGTAGAAATGATGGCATGATGAAAATAAAACACAGGAGCTTACCCTTACACTTTGAACGTTTTCTGCGTTGCTGTCAAAATAGAAAACTTATTTTTATGGAAAACTGTTTAGTTTAGCTAGAACTCGAGTAATCTTGTCTACCACAATTGAATAGAATACTAAATATTCTAATATAATTGTTGAATAAATAATTTGCTAATACCAATAAATATTTTTTCATACGCAAATTTATTCTATTAGTAATTTTATTCAGTTTAAATCCCCATAATCATATCTGAGATATGTATGTTTTATAGAAATCAAAGTAATATAGTTTAAATAATCTGTAAAAGTAATCTCGAGTATCGTTTCCTTGTACCATTAACATAGACATTCATATATATATATATATATATATATATATATATATATATATATATATATATATATATATATATATATATATATTTATAGTAGTAGGTTGGCCTGGGCACCAGCCACCCGTTGAGATACTACCGCTAGAGAGTTATGGGGTCTTTTGACTGGCCAGACAGTACTACATTGGATCCTCCTCTCTGGTTACGGTTCATTTTCCCTTTGCCTACATAAACACTGAATAGTCTGGCATATTCTTTACATATTCTCCTCTATCCTCATACACCTGACAACACAGATTACCAAACAATTCTTCATCACCCAAGGGGTTATTGCACTGTAATTGTTCAGTTCACTTTCCTCTTGGTAAGGGTAGAAGAGACTCTTTAGCTATGGTAAGCAGCTCTTCTAGGAGAAGGACACTCCAAAATCAAACCACTGTTCTCTAGTCTTGGGTAGTGCCATAGCCTCTGTACCATGGCCTTTCACTGTCTTGGGTTAGAGTTCTCTTGCTTGAGGGTACACTCGAGCACACTCTCCTATCTTATTTCTCTTCCTTTTGTTTCGTTAAAGTTTTTTATAGTTTATACAGGAGATATTTATTGTTGTTACTCTTCTTAGAATATTTTATTTTCCTTTTTTCCTTTCCTCACTGAGCTATTTTCCCTGTTGGAGCCCCAGGGCTTATAGCATACTGCTTTTCCAACTAGGGTTGTAGCTTAGTAAGTAATAATAATAATAATAATATATATATATATATATATATATATATATATATATATATATATATATATATATATATATATATATATGTATGTATGTATGTATGTATGTATATATATATATATATATATATATATATATATATATATATATATATATATATATATATATATATATATATATATATATATATCTATATCTATATCTATATCTATATATATATATATATATATATATATATATATATATATATATATATATGTATATGTATATCTATATATATATATATATATATATATATATATATATGTGTGTGTGTGTGTGTGTGTGTGTGCATGTGTGTGTGTGTGTGTGTATGTGTGTGTGTGTAAAGGAGTTAGACAAACGACTAGATCATCCATCAGTAACTTCGATAAAGTCACCTTCCGCAACCAATCTCCCCAAAAGAATTCTTCAATAATACTCGACTTCGTGTCTTGATGTCTATCATCTTCGTTCCTCGCATATCTCCAGAGGCATTTCCATACGTCTGGAGACTGTGTGACGTTCATGTTTCCTTCGATAGTTGAAATAATGGAATAGGAGATAGTTGGATGACAGAGTGAAACTTCGAGACCATTTGCTAAAAAACTGTTGAATTTGCATCACCTGTCCTTAGATATCACATTATCAGAAAGACTAATCTTATCTTATTACTTACGATTATGAAATTAAATATACTATAATTCTTGAGAATATTTTCAAAAAAAAAATCAATGATATGTAATTTTTCTTGTTAGGATTTAAACTTAAGAAATGACTTAAGGGTTCATTTTAAAACTATTTAACAAGCTGTTTATCCATTTGTTGTCCTTTCTGTTTTTATTTCTCATTTATTATTCGAATCTTTCCTTCTGTGATTTCTATTTTTATTCGTTTGAAGCTCGCTTAGAAAATTAACCATCTATTACAATAATTCCAGTTAATCTAACTAGTAACCAATTAATTTTCGGAACTGACTAAGTTTCTCCTAATGAAACCAGTGTAACAAAAATGAAGATTCAGATAAGGTCATCACACATTCGCAATAATTGCAGATATTCAACCTCCTTACAAATTATGATGATAGTAAATTCAATTCATTGAGCCTTTGTCGCACTCCGGACATGAAATTATTTGTATCAAAGAATTTTCTCGTAAG
>NC_090737.1:127576061-127718561 GCF_036898095.1 Palaemon carinicauda | reverse complement strand
ATTGTCGAAATTCTGGTTAGTTTTCTGAGCATAACGCTTAAGTAATCGGAACTACCTCATAGCGAAGCATTTCATTCCTCTGAGTGTCTATAACTTCCTCGGTTGTGATTGGTTGTTGCCTTTATTTACCATAGCCTCACGAACACACATAATCTAACATCGTAACCAAAAGGGTTAATTGTTCCTTCGAATAATTTGAATTATACTTTAAATGTAGAAAAATACAAATTATAGTCGTGTAGTGTAGTTCCTTGGCTATATAAGCGTTATAAAATAATAGTATTTATTTGAATATCGAAAATTATCATCTTGTTACGCGATACCACACTCAAACCAGCAAACAGAATTAATCAGCCATTAGTTCAGCCAAGCTTTGTGACGTCATAAGGAGTAGGATGAACTTTAGTTCATCCTACTCTTTATGACGTCACAAAGAAGTAATTTTTTTATTACTACTAGTAATTATTTGGTAATAAGAATTTATCCCTCGGATAAGATATGTTATCAAAACATTTATAAGGGACTGTCTATAAGCAATTTTATGTAAATTCGTCCAGGCTTTTAGACCAGCAATTCGTAAGTCCCCGAAACTCTCTCTTGGCGGGATATTCTAGTCCTCTGATTGGTTGTATCTTCTCAGCTGTGATTGGTTATTTTGTTTGTTTACAAATTCACACATTTAACATCGTAGCCAAAAGCCAGTTAATTATTCCTTCGAAAAATGACGTATTTATTTAGCTTTTGCATTTGATCAAGATTCATTATCTATTTTATTATTAATTTAAGAATAGTTTAAGTTTGTTTTCATAGAAGTTACAATTTTTCAGTGTTAATTTATCTATATTAAGTATTGGTATTTTACCCCTACCCAGTTGAATTCATTCATAAAATAGGAAATTCTATGACGTCACACACAACCACCGATGACAGCAGAGGACGAATCAGCCAATGAGACATCAGATATTTCCCGCTACAGAAACACATAAGGTGAGAGGGTTTCTTTTGCTTATAGGCTGCTGTTGACAACCGAGTCAAATTCCTGCTTTTGCTTTTTCGTCCTAAAATCCATTTTATTACAAAATTAATGATTTTGTAATCAGAATATATTCATCTGTTATTATATAGTATAAGAACGTCTTATGGGGGTCTCTCTCTCTCTCTCTCTCTCTCTCTCTCTCTCTCTCTCTCTCTCTCTCTCTATATATATATATATATATATATATATATATATATATATATATATATATATATATATATATATATATATATATATATATATATATATATATATATATATATATATATAAATATATATATATGTTGATTGATTGATTGTCGAAATTTGGGCTAGTTTTCCGGCCATAACGCATAAGTAATCGGAACTCCCTCATAGCGAAACATTTCAGTCCTCTGAGAGTCTATAACTTCCTCGGTTGTGATTGGTTGTTGCCTTTATTTACCATAGCCTCACGAACACACATAATCTAACATCGTAACCAAAAGGGTTAATTGTTCCTTCGAATAATTTGAATTATACTTTAAATGTAGAAAAATACAAATTATAGTCGTGTAGTGTAGTTCCTTGGCTATATAAGCGTTATAAAATAATAGTATTTATTTGAATATCGAAAATTATCATCTTGTTACGCGATACCACACTCAAACCAGCAAACAGAATTAATCAGCCATTAGTTCAGCCAAGCTTTGTGACGTCATAAGGAGTAGGATGAACTTTAGTTCATCCTACTCTTTATGACGTCACAAAGAAGTAATTTTTTTATTACTACTAGTAATTATTTGGTAATAAGAATTTATCCCTCGGATAAGATATGTTATCAAAACATTTATAAGGGACTGTCTATAAGCAATTTTATGTAAATTCGTCCAGGCTTTTAGACCAGCAATTCGTAAGTCCCCGAAACTCTCTCTTGGCGGGATATTCTAGTCCTCTGATTGGTTGTATCTTCTCAGCTGTGATTGGTTATTTTGTTTGTTTACAAATTCACACATTTAACATCGTAGCCAAAAGCCAGTTAATTATTCCTTCGAAAAATGACGTATTTATTTAGCTTTTGCATTTGATCAAGATTCATTATCTATTTTATTATTAATTTAAGAATAGTTTAAGTTTGTTTTCATAGAAGTTACAATTTTTCAGTGTTAATTTATCTATATTAAGTATTGGTATTTTACCCCTACCCAGTTGAATTCATTCATAAAATAGGAAATTCTATGACGTCACACACAACCACCGATGACAGCAGAGGACGAATCAGCCAATGAGACATCAGATATTTCCCGCTACAGAAACACATAAGGTGAGAGGGTTTCTTTTGCTTATAGGCTGCTGTTGACAACCGAGTCAAATTCCTGCTTTTGCTTTTTCGTCCTAAAATCCATTTTATTACAAAATTAATGATTTTGTAATCAGAATATATTCATCTGTTATTATATAGTATAAGAACGTCTTATGGGGGTCTCTCTCTCTCTCTCTCTCTCTCTCTCTCTCTCTCTCTCTCTCTCTCTCTCTCTCTCTCTCTCTCTCTCTCTCTCTATATATATATATATATATATATATATATATATATATATATATATATATATATATATATATATATATATATATATATATATATATATATATATATATATATATATATAAATATATATATATATGTTGATTGATTGATTGTCGAAATTTGGGCTAGTTTTCCGGCCATAACGCATAAGTAATCGGAACTCCCTCATAGCGAAACATTTCAGTCCTCTGAGAGTCTATAACTTCCTCGGTTGTGATTGGTTGTTGCCTTTATTTACCATAGTCTCTCGAACACACATAATCTAACATCGTAACCAAAACGGTTAATTGTTCCTTTGAATAATTTAAATTATACTTTAAATGTAGCAAAATGCAAATTATAGTCGTGTACTGTAGTTCCTTCATGATATAAGCTTGATAAAACAATGGTATTTATTTGAATATCGAATATTAGCATCTTGTTACTCGATACCACACTAATACCAGCAAACAGAATTAATCAGTCATTAGTTCAGAAAAGCTTTAAAATTCATCCTACTCCTTATGACGTCACAAAGAAGTAATTATTTTTTTCTATTAATACTAATAATTATTTAGCCATAAGAATTTATCCCTCTGATAAAATATGTTATCAAAACATTTATAAGGGATTGTCTATAAGCAATTCTATGTAAATTCGTCCAGGCTTTTAGACCAGCAATTCGTAAGTCCCCGAACAGAGAATCTCTCTTAGCGGGATATTCTAGTCCTCTGATTGGTTGTATCCTCTCAGCTGTGATTGGTTGTTTCGTTTGTTTACAAATTCACACATTTAACATCGTAGCCAGAACCCAGTTAATTATTCCTTTGAAAATAACGTATTTATTTGGCTTTTGCATTTGATCAAGATTCAATATCTATTTTATTTTTAATTTTATAATAGTTTAAGTTTGTTTTCATAGAAGTTACAATTTTTCAGTGTTAATTTATCTATATTAAGTATTGATATTTTACCCCTACCCAGTTGAATTCATTCATAAAATAGGAAATTCTATGACGTCACATACAACCACCGATGACAGCAGAGGACGAATCAGCCAATGAGACATCAGATATGTCCCGCCAAAGAAACGCATAAGGTGAGAGGGTTTCTCTTGCTTATGGGCTGCTGTTGACAACCGGGTCAAATTCCCGCGATTTTTCCTCAAACGCTTTTTAGCTTGGCTTTTGCTTTTTCGTCCTAAATCATTCGTCTAGTTCAGCAACCTGGGGGAAATTTCTTCCTGGGGGAAATTTGAAGCTTCCAGGGGGGAAATAATTACACTACCTACTAACTAAAACAAGAGGAAAATGTCCTCATAGTACGTGTGGCAATTTGTTGTTAGCCATTCAATTGTGATATGATCATATCAGTTCTCAAAGACATGATATTCAAGGGGAGAATTGGAGTGTCATGCCCATTTCTGAGGCAGGCGAGTAGGCATGAGGGCTGGGTGGGGCATGAAGGGGGAAATCTGGATGGTTGAACTGGGCCGGAGGGAAATGACAGAAAAAAGGTTGGGAACCACTGGTCTAGTTTATACAATAATGTGTAAGATCCATTTCAGTACAAAATTATTCTTATGAGTTTGATTTCATAAAATCTACAGTTTCTTAAGTCATCATTTATCCGAAATATATAATTTTGCTGGTATATTTTACTTTACACCCACCACCCTTTATGACGACATATATTCTAATAAACGTTTGGTAATAATTTGTTTAATCACTTTATACTTGAAATTAATGAAATGCGAATTAAAGCTACATAGTTACTTCATTATTTAACTTCGACATAATAAAACTCATTCTGGATGACGTCTCAGACGCATTTTCTGAAAAAGAAGAAAAATATTAGTCGTCAGAATCTATCCTTCTAATAATATATGTTAGCAAGAAGCTATAATTTAATTCCCTTAAAACATACATCTTCAGCTCCGTCTCCGATTTTATAGACACTGTGGCAGGTTTTCCATCAGCAATTCATAAAAACTTAAGCTCTCTCTCTCTCTCTCTCTCTCTCTCTCTCTCTCTCTCTCTCTCTCTCTCTCTCTCTCTCTCTCTCTCTCTCTTTATGCGGTAAATTCATGTCCTCTGATTGGCCAAATCTTCCTTAGCTGTGATTGGCGGTTCCCTTCAGTTACTACAGCATCACACACACATACACATGTACCTAACATCGTACCCAGAAGCACAGGCAAGTATTCCTTCATATATGACGAATTTATTTAACTTCCACTCTTAAACAAGATCCATTATCTATTTATTATAAAATTGATAACTATTTAAAGTTTATATTCATGAAAATTTTAATTTTTCTTGCAGAATTTTTTTTGCAATAAGATAGATTCTTTGCCCCCACCCAGTTAAATTCATTCATAAAAATTCAATTGCATGACGTCACATACAAACACCAATCAGAGCTGAGAAAGAATCAGCCAATGAAACGCCAGATATTTCCCGCTAAAAATGTAGTAGATGAGGAGTTTCTCTGGATTATGAGCTGCTGTTGGCAAAAAAGTTAAATTTACGCGAGGTAATTTGTTCAAACGCTCTAGCTAAGGAGTGTTGCTGTTTGTTTATGGTGAATGAGTAAGTTAAATAAATTTACGAATCATATCATTTAAATGCTATAGCTAAGGATTTTTATACATATGATTAAATTTTAGGAGGCTTAGAAGAATATTTTCTTATTTCTTGTATCTATTAGATATCATTCAAATTTTTATTAAGTACATACTTTCCCTCTGTAAATCACACTTTCCTTTTCTTTCGGGAGTGAGAAACGCTTAGAAATTTATTCCCATATATTTTTATTGCCAACGTCATTTTTATCATAGTCATTAATTATCATTATCATTTTGAATATTTGGTGAGATAAGGTTAAGAATTTTAAGCTCATATCTATCGATTTTATAACAAACAAAAAAACTACCTAATAAAGAGCACGTCTCCTTGACCTTTTCTAAACCGATGTTTGTCTTTTCCTTATTCATTCTATGTACAGTATATTAATAAATATCCCCTTGTGATCCTTCGTGTGTCAAACCAACCATACTCTTCTCTCGAAAAATTAAAAATAACT
The DNA here is from genome assembly GCF_036898095.1 of Palaemon carinicauda. Lineage (NCBI taxonomy): Eukaryota > Metazoa > Arthropoda > Malacostraca > Decapoda > Palaemonidae > Palaemon > Palaemon carinicauda. The sequence continues at coordinate 127,712,919 of NC_090737.1, read as the reverse complement.
TCATGTATCATCTACGCCACACATATGGGTAGGCCTACTATCATCAAGACAGCCACACGAAAATAAACTTGACTCATTTTATTTCTTTCTTTAGGCCAAACATAAAATGCCAAACACCAAACGATAGTTTTCCAGGAATGATGGTCGAGCCTCTTTGAATGCTGGTTTCACCTCCGTATTCAAACTTTGGTTATAAATCTTCCAAAACTTCACGAGCTTACACATAAAACATATGTCCCCACAGAAAATAGAGGAAATACACTCCCCACACACTCTATATATATATATATATATATATATATATATATATATATATATATATATATATATATATATATATATATATATGTGTGTGTGTGTGTGTGTGTATATATATATATATATATATATATATATATATATATATATATATATATATATATATATATATATATATATATACACACACACATATATATATATATATATATATATATATATATATATATATATATATATATATATATATATATAAAGAAAGAAAGAAAGAAATTTTCCTGGAATAAATTAGATTGTCATCTACAGTGTACTATATGTTATTTTCCAGGACTTATTGTTTGGAGAAGAGATAGGAAATGGGTTGTTACCATTCAACATAGATATCGATGGGCATTGGCAATATTCTTACATATAGTGGACAGATACCGGTATATATATATATATATATATATATATATATATATATATATATATATATATATATATATATATATATATATATATGTGTGTGTGTGTGTGTGTGTGTGTGTGTGTGTGTGTGTGTGTGTGTGTGTGTGTGTCTTCATGGGGGTATCCAGGCATTTATTTGCTTGTATAAAAGTCCGAAGAAAAAAAAAATCTGTGGACAATAGTCAGAAAAGTAGTCCATTATATTTCTTCCTTCTTATTGTAAAACCAGCGGAGTTAAGTATGCATTTATCATATATTTTGTTCCATTTTATCTATTAAGTCACTCCAAAGAAAGACACGGTTAGATAATAGTGTAATAAGAAAAAGTTTATTCCACATTCGAAAAATACAAAATCCCTGTCAAATGTATTGTTCCGCACTTGGGTGTGTCATTTCTCTATGGAGTGACGGGCGGCGGGTCGTTGATGAAAGTTTGGAACTTGGAAGAAGAGATGAACAGTATTACCCTCCTGTTTTTCTGACATTTTCAGGATTAAACGTCCTACGTAATATCACATTTTTCCCAAAGGTTAGTACCTGTAATTTAAGTAGCACCTTAGTTATATTAAAGTTGTTGAAAATCGGTAAATATTGAGTTTGCAATGTTATTTGGCCTACCCCTATTTCAGTCGGCGGTCATAGGCCAAGGCATTAAGTTATGGGCCATCTTGATTAAACTCAAGTAGCATAGACTGTATAATATTAACAACTTTTTTATATGTTATATGATGGTTCATTTTCGAGCGAAACTAGTATTCGGCTTTAGAAGTGGACGAGTATTTGTTATTTTGTCATTTTCTGACTAACGGTACTGGAACGTATTAACATATATGATGGCTAATATATGCCATACTTTAATTTCTAGCCTTATACAGGTGCGAAATTATATTTACTACTCGTTATCTTGTGTTCTATCCATTTCTGACGATTATTAGAGCAAAGGAGGCGTCCATGAATTCCTTGGTTTCATTATAGAACAGTGCAATAATAATTAGGTCAATGGAATTCACTTAATTGAATAGATCTTTGAAAATACATTATTTTGAATTCCATATACTAGTGTCGGAAACCTCTATTAACGAGGTTTTAGAATTTAATAAGGTATTCCTGTTTTTCTCCTTTGGTTAGTACCGCCAACCTGGTAGTTCAGTAAAACACTGATAGTGCTTCTGCTGTAAGTTACTTGCTCCGTTTTATATTAAATACCTCTTATTTATTTTCAATATTGGAATATACAATACGATTATAGTTATTTTATTAATTATAATAATGTATGGGCAGAGTTGAAATTATTGATATATCTAATCTTGATAATGGGAAATGAAAGCCAAGTCCATGTTCGAACAGTGAGTGGAGCATGAAGTTCGTATAATTGATAAGACCGTAATACTATCCCACAGGACTACCTTGTATAGTGAAACATGTTTTGTTTGCCAGAACACAAGATCGATGAGATAATGTTTAAATGTAAGCGAAGCATTTACGTTGGAGCAAGGACCATTAAATCAATAGCCCCATAAAGGAAGGAGGTATTTAAAAGGTTTCATATTACAGAATAGGGTAAAGCCGCTCTCAGTATTAATAGAAATAATCACTTGCAATGAGAGAGCATGTGAAAAGCCATATAAAAAGTACTGTCTAGTCATTATATGAGATTGAATGAGGGCGAATTAAATGAGCTTGCTAAGTTTTTACCTAAAAATTTTCCTAAGTCAGGATAGACTTTTTTCTTCTACGGGAATGTTTACTTTTAATGAGCCCTTTATCTCACTCCTACACAAACACAAGCAGTTCAAATTACAGATTATCGGCCGGAAGCTGTTTAAAGGTCGCTCATGAATGGCAGAGGCAGGGGACGGTGACATTGCCCTAGCAAGTAGGACAATCCCCTAGACTGACCTTATATATTATATGATCAGCACCCAAGCCCCCTCTCCATCCAAGCTAGGACCAGGGAGGGACAGGCAATGGCTGCTGATGACTCATCAGGTAGACCTATAGGCTCCCCCAAAACCTTATCTCACAAGGATGGTAGGGTTGCAGACACTAAAGAGTCTGAGTGGGACTCGAAACCCCGCCTGGGAAACACCAGGCAGAGACGTTACCAATCACGCCACAATTGCCCCCATCATGGTATAATGGGTTCATAACCAATTACAAATATTTTTTTAATAATGGAATATACAATATAACTGCAGCTTTTATTTTATCTAGTTAATATTGAAAGTTCAGGGTAGAAACGTGTGCGATGTATTTAGTATGATAATGGAAAATGGCAAAGTTACCAATCGCCCTTCTGGCAAGTTTGTATTCGCCCCTCTGTTAGGATTGTATAATTATAAAGATGAATTAGGTGACTAAAATAATGCCAAATTACTAGCCCCCAGTGCTAGCGCGCGTACCAGAACAAGTTCCGCTTGCCAGAACATAGGAATAATGAGATAGTTTAATTGCGAGTGAAGTGAGCTACGACCGAACAAAAACCAATAAATCATGAGCTCAGTTAAGTAAGGAGGTATATGTAGTATGATGGACTAAAACAAAATAATCCACAGAAAATGGAATGGAAAAATTACTTTTTTCTATGCTTTGAGAGGTCCTGGCAAACCAAAGCTCTAGTCTTTAATGTGGCACACTTATTTCTTTACAATGACTGTATTATTTATGATGATAACTGTCAGAAACAGTTTAAACAAATTCATTTAAATATCAGACTTTTAGACTGGTATACAGTATATTTTGAGGCATTTCTAACACAAGTGATGACGATTCTAGGCACAAAGCCATAGTTTTTCAGGTATGGTAGTGGACCCAACATAATGAAAATACAGTACTATAGATTTCTGCCTGAAATCATTTTCAAAGATGTTTAAAACTCCACAAAATGCATTAAAAGCCTTATTTACTTCAAAACTGTTTATAGTTCCCCCGTATAATAACTATTAGGGGGGGGGGCCCCTAGTTGGATACCAGGCTTTGGGTGCAGAAACCACACAGGGTGCTGTGCAGTAATAGCAGTGGTCAGAAATGTATGATAAACACAATAACCAGGTAGAAAAATATATAGCTTGTGTGGATGGCATGCAACTAAATCATGATTGTTTATGATTTACATCACGTCCATTTAATGGGTTTTACTCAGCCGTTGCTCACTTCGCTCGCAAATAAATATAACCTCATTGCTTCTTTGTTATGGCAATTAGTGCTAGGATATGTTGCGCACACCATTCCTGTGGGTCAATATTAAAGTATCTTGATTACCTATAATTCATATCACATGTCGGATGGGTTTTGATACGCTGTGGCTCGCTTTACACTCAAAGAAACATAATTCAATATTTCTCTGCGTAAGCAAGCAATACATGAGTGGATTGAGCCCTCCAATCTTGTGGGTCGTCATTTTCGGGTATTTTTTACTTTCACATAAGCAACAATAGCTATGTACTAAACGGTGTGGTTTAAACATGATCTATGACCAAAATAAGTGAAATTTTAGAATAGATTGGATTCCCCTGTGGAGAGCATCTTCTTCCAACAGTGGTCATTGTGGAACTAAAGCCAGATGGAGAAAAAAATGGCTTTTCTAAAATAACATCCAGGAACTAATGCATACATTTGTGGATACTCTTAATTGGTTATAAAGGCTGGTTGATATGAGATACTTTAATTTTTAGTGAGACTTAAATCTGCTATAAGGAATGGATAAGTGGGTAGCCCATTAGAAACTTGTCTGGCTGGTGATCTGCTGTATGGTATATTGAGTCACACCCAAAATCGATAGTTTCTTGCAGTGTCTCCAACCTTACCATACTTGTGAGCCAAAGATAGATTTACCTGCTGAGTTATCAGGAGCCATTGCTTGCCCTTCCTAGTGGCGTAGGCACTGATGGTTGGTCTCTGGTATTGTCACTGTCCTTGCGTATGCTATTCATGAGTGACCTTTAAACTTCCAGATTATGGAAGACCTGGTTGGAAAGTCAGGATTTCAGGGCATGGTTGAGCACATATTGAATGTAATGCACTAATTAGAAAAGGGAGACATCATATAAATTTTGTCATAGTTTGTACATCGAAATTCAATGTTCATTATATAATGCAAAAAATTTCAATTATATATGAATACACAAAGAACAATAGCTATGGCTTAGTGTAGTTCCCAGGTACAATACTGTTCTAGCTAGACTGAACTTTTAACTTTCTCCCACCTAGTGGGACCTAAGAAAACGCAAATTGAATTCATTTATGTAGGTGCATCCTGACATGACCTTCCACAATCTAGCTTACAATATTATATATACATATACCAAGGCAATTCCCCCAATTTTGGGGGTAGCTGACATCAACAAATGAAATAAAAACAAAAAGGGGACCTCTACTCTCTATGTTCCTCCCAACCAAAATCATGGTCCAGACATAGAATTTAAGCCAACCATTTTGAAGCATTATTACGCAATGCTGTTTATTATATAAAGTAAAAATGGGGCTGCCAAATATGTTTAAACAAGATTTGTAACCTTTCCCTACCTTACCACATATAGAAATAACAGGAATGTGTTGTGTACTAATCTTAACATAACCTACAATGCAAGATCCTTACCTATCCAGACTAGGACCCCTGCCCATCTAATGCAATTAATAATGCTGTAGATAGAATCAAATTATGAGGATATATCCTACTTTGGCATACAGTGCTGTAGAGTAAATTTAATTATGGAGGTACAGTATATCCTAACTTAACCTATCGCACTGAATCTTTTCCTATTGAACAAAACTCAAAACGGTAATCAAAGCTTCACGGCTCGACACTAAGTTTTATAATATAAGGAATTATACAGCTTGGCTCGTCAAAACTGTACCTAAGGTACAACAGAATGCTTGGTAACTAATAGTTAAATATCTTATCAAAACTGGATTTTCTTATAAGCAGTTATAGATTTCTGTTTGGTCATAGTTTGTTCTCAACTTTAAGAGGCAAAAGAATAACAACATGCATGTAAAGTGACACAAATGTGTAAAGAACTTGTTATTATATGATACTTTTAAGTTACCGCATGTTTTACAAGAGCCCTTTTTTCTCCCATGCATTTCAGTTCTCTATGACTACTGTCTAAAGATGTCTACCATAGGGGAATTCAGTCTATTTCAAAATTTAGTGTAATTTCATTTAATTCGGTCATGATATTTATAATACTCTGTTCAGTTTATTTAGTAGCTATTGTTGGTCGTGTGAAAGTAGAAATAACCCCAAGTTTATGTGATACATTAATTTCTAGGAAAAGTAAAGTTCACAGATTAATTGGGCTGGGTCATATTAACTGTGTAGGCCCTATTGATAGACTAAAATGCTAAGAAGAGAAAGTATCCTACACTCCATATGAGGGAGGTGTTTGATGTAGTCAGGCAAACCAACCTGTAATCATAGAATGGTCTTCAAGTCACAACATCAATAAACCCATTACTTGCCAGGTCAACTACACGAGTATTCTGGCTAGAGTACAACCCTTTTAATAGCCAGAGCCATGAAACCTGCTGGTTCTCCTACAGGAGTTCTCGAGGTATAAGGAACTTTAACTCATGTGCATCAAAGATGCTCCAGTTTGGTGTTCTCAGGTTAAATTTCCTAATAAGGAGTCTCCAATAGAAAGGACGATAGTTGGTATTTCTTTAGGAACAAATTGCTAATTTTTAAAGTCGTTTATATATGTTATAATTATACAAATCTGAGTCCTTTACTCAAACTTTCCCGTCATCGCCATCCCCCAAGAAAGTCCCAGACTTCCTTCTAAGCAAGTTGTCAGCGAGCCGTCAGGAGGTGTTGGCCACTGGTATCTTCCACGGTACCGATAGGTCATTATCTGCCTGCTGTTTATACCTGGTTATAAATTTAACTTCCAATTTCCATCTTTGCTGTTGTTTATTTTCCTATAGTAAAGGACTCGGGTTTGTATAGTTAAGAAAAATACAAATTGAAACATTTGTGATAAGTTGTTTGACATTTTATTTATGTCTTTGTCCACCAGATAAAATTCATATGTATTTTTAAATCATGTTTTATTTTTTCATGAACGATCATACTATTATGTGTTTATTTCACCAGCACAAGAGCCCACCAAATTGTGGGGATCATAGATGGTTGACAGGTTTTTTTCAATTAAAAAAAAAAGTAATGGAATCAGTATGTATTTGGCTACTAAAGACGGGATGTAAATTATTATCTGATAGTATTTTTCATTGAAAAATGTGTCCATAAGTAAATTCAGATACAGTATATTTGAAACTAAACTTATGATAGTCAACCCTTTAATACCAATGAATAGGTAACATTGCTTATTTGAAAAGTCATTTTAGATATGGGAGAATTTTTTTTTATTTTTAATATCTTCATGTTTTTTCTTTTTTTATCTCAGGTGGATCTTGATTAATAAGCTATGGGAGGCAGAAAATTGAAGATTTATAACTGCTTTTCTTCAGTGGGACCGTGGAATCTCTAAAAACTATTAAAGTACGGTGCATTAGCTGGAATTCTAAAGGTAAGGTTAATAAAGAGCATTTATCAGATTTAAATGGTATCAAAGAAACTTGACTTGTTAGTAGATTAAGGTCAAATTGACTTTAAAGTTAATTAGAATTTTATTCGTCCTTTTATAGATGATGATTATATATTGTCAAAGGATTACATTAGGACAAGTAGGTTTATGAATTGAGTCTAAAATTTTATTCAAGTGAGAAATTGACTCATAATTATTTATTCAAGGCAGTAGTTTCTTAGTAGTAGCCTAGATTACAGTAGGATTGTCTTCATTGTGTACTGGATTTTGTACTTAATGGGAAGTCTTTCCCTCAAAGAGAACTTGGATAACCTGCATTGGATGTATCCAGGCCTTGGGTCGCTTATTGAGAATTGTTGAATAAAGCTGTTGATTGGATGACTTTTTTTGGGGGGGAGGGGCATTAGCCTCAGCAGAGAGAGTGTGCATACTTAACGATGATAACAATGTTGTAAGTCATTTCAAGTTATGAAGAAAGGTTTTCCTTAACTCCAGAATTTAAAGCAAAAACCTAGAACCGTGCCGTTCCGTCAAGGACGACGGGTTCGAGTCTTTCGCCATCTCATCCCTTAGGGATGCAACCATTAGTGGATTATTTGCCTTTTTGTCTTGGGGGTGCTTAGACGATACTTATAGAGAACTCAACCCTTCAGGATAAACATTGAAAGCCTTTTTATTAGTGATGGCAGGACTAAAAAGATTTCAGGAAATGCCATTCCTTCTGGTTTCATGAAACCATCGAGAGGGCTTATTCCTAAGCAGTAGACGACTCAAAAGATTGAGTTCTGGCACAGTTTCATGCAGTAGACAACTCAGAAGATTGAGTTCTGGCACAGTGTCATGAAGTTGGAGGAAGTGGCTTGATGCTAGCCTTAAGAACCTATCAGTGGCACAAGTACTAAAGGATGGAGTCTAGAAGTGCCAGACAACCTTTACAGCCCACGATCAGTGGGAGTATACCCACAAGTCTTTAGACATGTTTTTACTGGGACCTGTGGTAGCTGTTCAGCAGGTTGTGTAGCGTACTGAGCTCCATACGGGACAAGTAGCATCTCCTCTAATATGAGTTGTCATCAAACTAGGATAAGAGTTAGAGTGCCTGGCCTTTTTCACTCTTCCTTCCCCTTGCTTGGGGTGCAGCAGTCATGCCATTATATACTGGATTGGATGTTTTATGCATGTGGTCTATCACACCGAGCTCTGTTTTATATATAATGTTGTAGAAGTATCCTCCTCACAAAGAGGAGAGTGGTTTGTATCCAGCACACACTACTTTATTAAGTCCTACATTATGACAAGCAAATCCATACGAGGGTATAGGTTCTTTGGTGACCATCTTTCATAAACAGTAACCTAGTCTAACCTTTTAGAATCTATTTCTCAAAAGTTAGAAGGTAGTGAGAGTCAAAACTTCTGCACTTCTTAAGGTCCGAGTGTCTTGACATCTAGCGATTTTAAACCTGTCAGTAGGGTTAGAAGTGCCTCTTCCCTCCTAATGGTGAGTCTTTTATTGAATACTGCGAGTTTCTATTCATATAGAAGCATATTTTAAAAGTAATTTGCATTTTTCTTAGCCATAGAAACCCGAGTCTTTTAAGTTAACTTTAAGCTTCAACCACTCCGCATGCCCTAGGTGAAGGTCAAAATGGCTTCTCGGTGTGCTGGGGCTTCCCTGCCACCTGCCAGTAACTACCAACATCTCTATAAATGATAACAGCTGATTTCCAGCCAAGCTAAAGCTTACTCTTATGGAAGGACCCAGGTTTGTAGTTTTAAAGAATACAAATTACTTTTAAAATCTGTGATATTTGGAAAGGATTGTATTGCCACTGAAATAAAGTATATTTTCTTGTTAACAGATTAAAGTAAGACTGGCTTGCTCCATATGTACAGTATTAAGATTTCTAGTCATTGAAATCAATTCAGATTTAGGTAAAGGATCTAGTTTGGCTTTTATATAATGAATGAAATTAATGTGCATGTTTTCAAATTACAATAGACTTTGCTTGTCAAAGGATTCATGCAAGACTAGATTTTTACTGCTGTAAAGTAGGACTGGCTATAAAGTTAATTGTATTGGAACTGGTTGAATATCTGATTGAAACAAGGTTTTAGTAAACGGGTGTCCTCTTGACTAGGGTATGTCCAACGTGGAAGCCTAGTTACTAGATAGTGAGTGGCAATGTCAGATGCACGAAAACTACGAAAGGCCTTAATCTAGCCGTGAACAAGTGCTACAAAGTCTAGCTTAGCCTCATGGTCTCAACACTCCTTGTTGAAAACCAATGTCTACCTGTTGGTATTAAACTCAATCGTACTTTGCGCATTGGAGTTATTTGATATTTTTCAGCCCAGTGAAGTATAGTATCATTGCCAAGGTGAACATCCCCATAGATTAGTGCATCAGTGCACCTTACATTGGGTACTTTAGTTATTACTTGAGGGTTCTCTTCTGCCTTCCCTTTGCCCCTAACTTTGGGTGCTGTATACTTATCCTTTTACATAATATCCATTATCGCTTTCTTCCTTACATCTTGCTGTCTGTCCTCTCCTAACCTCTTAACTGTAGGGTTTTCCCTGATAGGTTCTCCACAGGCCCCAGCACTGAGCTATATAGCCCAAATTCATAAATCGAATCCATGGTGTGCAGCAAGATAAAAAGGAAAATATAGAATGACAAAAGATATAACCATTTATAACTGGAGATATTTATGATGGACAACCATAGAATATTAACACTCCCTTGTTATTTGATAAACTCTGTAATTTAGAATCTAGTGTTGCTGTTCTTTGTCTGAACTATGACCACTCGACCATGGCAGTTACGCTGTTTTCCTGTAATGTTCTTGCTTCTGATATTGTTGCCACTCCATGTTGTGTTCTTGTGTTCTAGTAATGATGGTTACCCATCATGCACTGCCCAGTCATGTTGATGCAAAAGTGATATTTGTTCCTACAGGAATACAAACCTTCCTCCTTCAGCAGGTGTATGCATTCTGCAAAGCTGGATACGTCTGTTAAAAATTTCAACGAGATGATGGTAGTTACTGCTGGGTAGCAGGCATGCTCTTCCTTCCTGACAGGCCACTGAGCTCTTGTTTTTTGGTTAGTGATCTTATCTGGCAGTTTGTTTATTAAGTTTTCTTTTACATAAAGGTTTTGACAGATTATCACATATAAGGTATTTTAAAAAAGACAAAAGTGTTTGCAGACATATCTGATAACTGTAGCTTTGGAATAGCAGTTTTGGGCTCTTCCAACTCCATGTTCTTGTTGGACAGCATTACTGTTTGTTGTCTCCCTCGCTAGTATATGGCGACGACAAAAACAAATCCTTAGGAAGGTGTCTACTCTTAAGCTTTGATGTAACCTGTGTCAAAGGATGCCACTGCCGAGTGTGATGGGGGAAGTTTGCCGCCCATCCCCTTTCTTTCAATGTCTTCTTGATCTTGGGTAGAAGCTAAAAATATACTCTTGATTGCTATCTTTTTAGAATTCTTGTCCTTCCCTGCAAATGTGGCATCAGTCTGTGTGGCCTTGTGAAGGCAACTTGAAGTTTTTCCCTCCTCAGGATCAGTTTTGCTGGAGCTTTTATTGCTACTTCCGGGAGGAGAACAATGAAGATATTCAAGAAGTCCAGGAAGTTTGACTGATAGGAGTTCCTTTCGCTTGACTAATGTTTCTTCGTGGAGGGAGAGAGTGCAGTACCAACTTTGTGGGTGCCACCTATTCTTTAATGAGAAGAAACATAGACCAGCATGTATGGCAGGTGCCTGGGTACTCAAGATATGTGTTCTCAGCACCTATTACTAGATATCAGTTTTGTATCAGGAGTAGTGGTGCTTGTTTCCCACATGCTGTATCTACTTGCTGAATCTTCAAGTCAGAAAGAAATTCAGATTTTGAGGAGAGAAAACTCTCAAGTTGAAGTCTCCTCCCAACCTGTTAACAATCCCATACACTTTTCTATCAGACAAAAAAAAAAAAAAAAAACCAGTAGTTTGTCGCATAATTTTTTTCTAAGTTCATGCATTTTTCATTTGATATTTTGTCTCTTTAAAGTTTTAGTTTAATTTTGATACAATAATTGTAATAGCTGCTTTCGGTAATTCATTATTTTAGTTGCATACTCAGCTAACATCACATACATCACTAAATGTTTTATATTACAGATGGTTTTAAAAAAAGCATATTTTAGAATCCTAATATCAATGAAGAACCCTGTGAAAAAAAGCACTACCAATTCACTAAGAGGATTAACTACTTTAGTTAGTCATACAAAGAATCACTAAAATCTAGGAGCTAGCAATTCCGAGTCATGCAAACTCGTGCTAAAAATTCGATGTAAACTTCTTAATGTCTAAATGATAGTTGATTTGTTAGGTGTAGAATTAGTAATTCCATTAGACAATGATGGTGACGCAGTTCTGATAGGCCCTGCTGCTTCCTCCAGTCGCCTTGGTGACCGTTGAGGTAGCTGTAGTAGAGGATTCAAGCATACAAAACTTCATTTGAGGTGGATAATGTAAAAGAGTGGGCTATGGCACCCTAGCAGTACAGTACCAACCAAACTCGAAATCTCTTGTCAGGCTGGGAGGAGCTTAGTTGTTGTTGTTGTTGTTGTTGTTGTTGTTGTATTTTTTTTTTCTTTTTTTTTTCTTTTAAATAGGGGATGAGTGTCTTGGTAGATAGATTAGACAGTGATAGGTCAGTCTGTGGACAAATACATGATAAGGCAGCCAATGGTGGATAAAAGCAGGGTTATATAATTAATGGGTAAGATTAGATAAATTTTCTTTGGTTTGAGGTAACATTGGTCAGTCATTGGCAAAAGACCCGTATTGTTGCTCTGCATTTATTAACTTGAAAGACTTGACTCCAGTAAGACCAGGTTGTCAGTTCAATAGTGTTGAGATAGGTCAATCCATGGATGAAGTATACTCGATAAGTCAAAAAAAATAAAAAGAAAGTTGAATTAGCTCATCAATCATCCAATCGAGACTAGGTTAGTAATCAGTCAGAGAACGTGTGATAAGTTTTTCCATAGTTTTAAGGCAAGATAAGTATGATGGTGAAGATCGGTAGAATAAAGTGGATTAATTGATTGAAGGTTAACCAAAAAATTAATTGTTCCGTAACCGAAATACAAACCACGCTATTTACAAAGGGTTTACTTTTAGCGCAGCTGAAATGACGAGCCAATAGTTTTTAACGAGGGTTAATTACCCCCGCGCTAGTTAGCGGGGGGTGGGGAAGGGTAGCTTGCTACCCCTCCCCCCTCCACACACCGGTGACTTGCTTCACTTCACTTTTGGCTCGGCGGTGATCAGACGCGTCTGTTCATCGCCTTCGTGACAGCCTTTAATTTTCTTCTTTTTCTTTTCAGCTTGTGTGATTGGTTGGAAGTTGACCTTCAGTTATTTTCTTTTATTTAATATGCGGACATGCCCTGGAGTTGCCGGCCGTCCTTGTGGGACTTTCATGTCGGACGTGATTACGGATCCTCACACCCTCTGCCCAAAATGTCGGGGCCGACGGTGCGACCAGGATAACATGTGCCGTGAGTGCAGGGAGTCGTCTGCCTCCCAGTGGGAGAGGTTTGGCCGTCGGCGTAAGAAGAAGTCCAAGAGAGACCGTTCTCCTCCAGGGTTATCCTTGAAGGAGGAAGGTTCTCGGGACTCTTCTTCCGCCGCCCAAACCTCCTCCGAAGCTCCCCCTCGTCCGCCTCCTAAGGAGAGTCGTCCGAGTGGGAGCGCAGGCCCTTGTTCTGTTTCCCTACCTTCGGTGGGGGGAGAGGGCGTCGCCTCCCATAGCGAGGCGGTTCCCCCTCCTCCTCCGGGGGAGGTTATTGATAATAATGCCTTATCCAGTGATGATCTTTTACAGATTTGGTCGTCCCTGGGGCTTAAGGGCTTGCCCTCCAGGGTCGCTCTTATTGACCTTGTCTCGTTGGGGGCCGCTGTTAAACAGTCGCCGGTGGTAGCGGAGGTAGACCCTCTGTCTATTGTCGACGTCGTGGTGACAGAGGCCTCCGACGTGGCTGGGCCTTCCGACGCAGGTGCTGTTGCTGGTGATGGTGCTCTAGGCTCTCCTCCTCCTTCCGTGCATCCTTCGAAGGGGGAGGTGAGTCCTTCGGTCTCGACTGCTGCCCAGCTTCCTTCTGAGGGAAGTGTTTTGACGGAGACTCCCCTTCGGAGGACCGATGGTCCCGACGATCTCCCCCGAGGCCGCCTCCGCCGTAAGGCTCACCGCCCTCTACGCCACAAGGGCCTCCCTTCCCCTTACAGGGGGACTAAGAGGCGCCTTTTTGGGTCTTCGTCCTCCGGGGGGGACTCTCCTCGTCAGCCTCAACCGACTGCTCCGCCCTCCTTGAACCTCTCTGCAGACCGCTCACCATCTCCTGCCGGATCTTCGCCTCCTGGAGAACTCGTCTCCCGACGGGCAACGGTCCCTTCGGGGCTAAGGGATTCTTCCCTTACGCGAGCAGGGCCAGCGCACAAGCGCTCTCCTGCTCGTCGGCTCTCTCCTGATGTTCGCCCCCCTCGCCAGCGCTCTCCTGCTCGTCAGCTCTCTTCCGAGCGTCGGCGCTCATTTGAGGACCATCGCCCTGCGGTCTCTGACCACCCTTTAGTTCCTGCGGAACTCCCTGCTCACCATCCACCGGGTCCTGTGGCTACGCAACATCGTGCTGCGCGTGTGTCAGAAACACATGTTCGCCAACGCGCCAGCGATCTTCCCGTTCCTGCTCGTGAACGCGCCGCTCCACCTGTCCTCTCACAGGACACACGTCGACCTTCTGCTCGCCAGCGATCACCTACACATGCTGCCCGCCATCGCACGACCCTGCATGATCGCCCGCTTACGCATGCTGCTCCTCATCGCACTACCCTGAACGATCGCCCTCCTGCGGATGCTGATCACCATCGCACCCTTTCACGCGATCATTCACCTGCGCATGCTGCTCGCCATCGCACAACCCTGCACGATCGCCCGCTTACGCATGCTGCTCCTCATCGCACAACCCTGAACGATCGCCCTCCTGCGGATGCTGATCACCATCGCACCCTTTCACGCGATCATTCACCTGCGCATGCTGCTCGCCATCGCACAACCCTGCACGATCGCCCGCTTACGCAGGCTGCTCCTCATCGCACAACCCTGAACGATCGCCCTCCTGCGGATGCTGATCACCATCGCACCCTTTCACGCGATCATTCACCTGCGCATGCTGCTCGCCATCGCACAACCCTGCACGATCGCCCGCTTACGCATGCTGCTCCTCATCGCACAACCCTGAACGACCGCCCTCTTGCGGATGCTGATCACCATCGCACCCTATCACGCGATCATTCACCTACACATGCTGCTCGCCATCGCTTACCATCACGCGGTCATTATCGCCAGCGATCTTCTTCACCTACGCGGCAGCACGATCCCTCGCCGTCGCGCCATCGCTTGCGTTCGTCGCCTCGGACACGTGTTCATTTACCTGCCCGCCTGCGCGATCGCTCGCCCGCGCGATCACCCGCGCAACCATTCGCCTTTGCGCGACCATAGTTCGCGGCGAATTCCCCAGCCGGTGGTAGCAGCAGGGACGCGTGCTCCTAGACGGCACTCGGGATCACCTCCATCCAAGCACAGGTTGGTATTGCAGGACGAAGACAGGTCAGTACAGCATTCTTCCCCACCTTCTTTTCAGGCAGGTACCGTCGTGTCCACTCCAAAGGATCGCCCGATCCCTTTCACCTTAGCGAGGATTTCGGACTGTGTCCTTTGAGCAGCAGACTTGGTTTGGTCCGCTGGCACGGGCGTTAGTGAGGGTTATGAAACCAGCACTCGCCGGCCAGGGTAACAAACCAGCGGCTGTCTCTCCTACGCTGAAGAGAAAGAGAGGAGTGGACTTCGTGGTGACTTCCCCCAGGGCGAAGTTGGTTCCCAAGAGGTCGGTCTCGAGGGTCCCCTCTCCTGCACGAGTCCTCTCTCCTTCTCCCGTGGACGAGGCCTTTCCGTCCTCAGGTGAGTCCAGTGGGGCGGTAGTCTTCCCCTCGGCACCAGGGGGTGAGACTTCGCTTCAGGCAGGAGAATCGTCTCGTGAGGAAGGGGCCCCTCGAACCTCGTTGTTGGGATCCTGTATCCCTCCTAGGAGGGAACCCAAGGATTCCAAGACCATTCCTAAATCCTCTGCAAGGATTCGAGAGGAACCCACGACTACCCAGGGGAATGTCCACGTATCACCCCAGGAAGAGATTCCTGGGGCAGGAGACTTAGCTGCCAGCCCGCAGGGAGGAGAACAGCAAGAGTCCGAACATGCCTTCTGGCAGGTCCTAAGCCTGATAAGGCAACTTAACAGTCTTACGGATCCAGTCCCCCCCCCCGTGAAAGCAAAGACACGATTCTGGGTGAAGTATTTGACGTTCGGAAGGCCCCTAAGACCAGTGCAGCTCTACCCTGGTCTCGGGGGGCTGAAGAGTGCCAGAGCTAGGGCCAATGCTCAGCTCGCACTTCTTGCCTCCTCCAGTCGTTCCACTGCCGGGAACAAACTCATCCCTCCTCCTCGCCTTCAGCAGAGGAGGTATTTCGAGATCCTGGGTGAGCACAACCTCGCTCTTCCTCTCCATCACTCTGTGGAGGAGCTGGCGAAGGGAGTTCCCTTGGAGAAACTCTCTGCCCGGCAGGTGTCGTTCTCGGCGGCAGAGATCCTTAACCACGAGAAGGTTGCTAAGTGTGCCATGCAGGCCACTTCGTGGCTGGACTTCTGGTTAGGATCTCTGGGCATCCTATTGCGATCGGAGGACTTGTCCAAGGAGACCAATAGGAAGGCCCTAGAGACCTTCTTGCTCTCGGGCACCCGCTCCATCGAGTTTTTGGCGCACCAGGTTACCACCCTGTGGGCCAACTCGGTGTTGAAGCGTCGCGATGCTGTGTCCGAGAGATTCCATCCGAAGGTCCCCGCCGTAGATGTGTGTAGGCTCCGACATGCCTCCCTCCTGGGGGAGAGCCTGTTTGAGCCTCAAGACTTGGAGCGAACGGCTGAGAGGTCGAGGAAATCCAGCACGGACTCCCTCCTCCACAGGGCCCTTACAACTCGGCCCTATAAGCCTCCAGCCCCGCCACAACAGCAGCAACAGCCTCGTAAGGCTCCCAAACAGGCACCGGCAGCTAAGAAGGTGGTGTCTAAGCCCCAGCCCTTTCCAGCCAAGGTCAAGAGGGGCGGTAAGTCCTCCAGGGGAGGCAAGACTTCTAGGGGTGGCGGCCGCGGCCGCAAGCCCTAGGGGTGGCAGTCCCCCTGCGTGTCCACCTGTGGGGGGATGCCTTCAGCGTTGCGTCCGCAGGTGGCAACATCTCGGGGCCGATGCTTGGACGGTCTCAGTGATCGGCCAAGGTTATCGCGTCCCGTTCACGTCATCTCAACCTCCCCTGACAGCGAATCCAGTGTCGTTGAGCTCCTATGCCATGGGATCGGCAAAGGGGCTGGCCCTTCAGGCCGAAGTCGAGACCATGTTCGAGAAGGGTGCTCTCCAGGAGGTCGTGGACGGCTCTCCAGGCTTCTTCAGTTGACTCTTTCTTGTAAAGAAGGCTACTGGAGGCTGGAGACCCGTCATCGATCTCTCGGCTCTGAACAGGTTTGTCAAACAAACCCGGTTCAGCATGGAGACAGCAGACACGGTCAGACTTGCGGTGAGACCACAAGACTTCATGTGTACACTGGATCTAAAGGATGCGTACTTCCAGATCCCAATCCATCCATCTTCCAGGAAGTACCTGAGATTCTGCCTAGACAACAAGATCTACCAGTTCAAGGTGCTGTGTTTCGGTCTCTCCACAGCTCCTCAGGTGTTCACCAGAGTGTTCACCCTGATTTCGACTTGGGCGCACAGGAACGGCATTCGTCTCCTTCGTTACCTAGACGATTGGCTGATCCTAGCAGACTCGGAGTCGACCCTTCTTCGACACCGAGACAGGCTTCTAGATCTTTGCCAGGATCTGGGGATCGTGGTAAACCTCGAGAAGTCCTCTCTGCAGCCGTCCCAACGACTGGTTTATCTAGGCATGCTAATAGACACCAATCTCCACAAAGCCTTTCCATCAGACGACCGGATAGCAAGGCTGAGGAGGGTGGCGGAACCTTTCCTCAGGCGAAAAGAACTCCCCGCCCAATCGTGGTTGCGTCTCTTGGGCCACCTATCCTCCCTGGCCCGTCTGGTTCCAAACAGCCGCCTCAGGATGAGATCCCTTCAATGGCGGCTCAAGTCCCGGTGGAATCAAGGATCCGATTCCCCGGACACTGATCCCAATAGGGTCTCTGGAACAGACGGACTTGCGGTGGTGGCTGGCCGACGAAAACCTGCGAAAGGGAGTGAGTCTTCTCGTCCTCCCCCCGGAATTGACTCTGTTTTCGGACGCGTCAAAAGAAGGGTGGGGGGCGCACGTTCTGAACCAGAGGGCCTCAGGCCCTTGGTCAGAATCAGAAAAGTGCCTACACATCAACCTGCTAGAATTGAAGGCCGTCTTTCTGGCCCTTCAACAGTTCCAACGGTTCCTGGCGGGTCACTCCGTGGTGGTGATGAGCGACAACACCACGGTAGTGGCTTATATCAACAAGCAGGGAGGCACTTTTTCGCAACAGCTATCCCATCTTGCAGTAGAGACTCTGAGGTGGACCGAAACCCACTCGATAACACTCAGCTCGCTTCATTCCTGGCAAGAGGAATGTGCTCGCCGACAGTCTGAGCAGGGCTTCGCAGATAGTGAGTACCGAGTGGTCTTTGGATCCTCAGATAGCCAACAAAGTCCTGACTTTGTGGGGTTCCCCGACGGTGGACTTGTTCGCGACAGCCTTGAACTTCAAGCTGCCCCTGTACTGCTCACCAGTCCCGGACCCCAAGGCACTCTGGCAAGATGCTTTCCAGCAACGGTGGGACAACATCGACGTGTACGCCTTCCCACCATTCTGTCTGATGAGAAGGGTGCTCAACAGGACCAGACTATCGGTCAACTGTTCCATGACTAGTAGC
This sequence comes from Palaemon carinicauda, assembly GCF_036898095.1. Classification (NCBI taxonomy): domain Eukaryota; kingdom Metazoa; phylum Arthropoda; class Malacostraca; order Decapoda; family Palaemonidae; genus Palaemon; species Palaemon carinicauda. The sequence continues at coordinate 127,694,648 of NC_090737.1, read as the reverse complement.
TCCGCTATGGCATCACGCGGAATGGTTTCCGGACCTTCTGCAACTCCTGACGGAACTCCCAAGGGAGCTTCCTCCACGACACGAGCTTCTCAGACAACCCCACTCCGGTGTCCCTCACAGGGCCGTAGCCTCGCTTCGGCTTCACGCCTGGAGACTATCCAGCGTCTCCTCGCGGAGAGAGGCTTTTCGCAACAGGTTGCGGAGAGAATGTCTCGGCACCTGCGAAGGTCCTCTGAGGGAGTCTACCAAGCGAAGTGGAGAGTCTTTTGTGGTTGGTGTCGTGGAAGGGGTATCTCTCCACTCGATGCCACTATTCCAGCAATAGCGGACTTCCTTGTGTATCAGCGAGAAGAAATGCGCCTTTCTGTCTCGGCAGTGAAAGGCTATCGCTCAGCCTTAAGCTTGGCCTTCAGATTGAAGGGCGTGGATATTTCTTCATCGCTAGAACTCTCTTTACTCATACGTAGCTATGAGCTTACCTGCCCCCAGTCGGAAGTGAGACCCCCTCCTTGGAACGTGGTTCGAGTCCTCAGGTCTCTCAAGAGACCTCCCTTCGAGCCATTACGCCAGGCCTCCGATCGCCACCTGTCTTGGAAGACGGCTTTCCTACTCGCCTTGGCCTCGGCCAAGCGAGTTAGTGAACTTCATGGTCTCTCGTACGACATCGCCCATTCAAGGGGATGGGGGGAGGTAACGTTCAGGTTCGTCCCTGAGTTTGTGGCCAAGACTCAGAATCCTGGAGTGCCGGATCCTCGGTTCGACTTTCAGGATCGCGAGTCTCCGTTCTGTAACAAATGACCCAGACCAGCTGCTACTATGCCCAGTGAGGTGTCTGAGGTACTACTTGAAGAGAACGGCTGCAGTCCGTCCTCATGTGCGAGCTTTGTTTGTGAGCACAGGCAGGACAAAGAGGAGGGTCACCAGGAACACCATCTCTGCTTGGATTCGAAGGGTTATCCACCATGCCCTGAATCCTGACCCTCCTCCGTCACGTCGCCCTCGGGCCCACGATGTCAGGGGTATTGCTACATCCCTGGCCTTCAAGAGAAACTTCTCTGTGACGCAGGTACTTCAAGCTGGGGTCTGGAAGCGTCAAACGACCTTCACAGCCCACTACCTGCAAGACGTGACCCACAGGAGCCTCGATACGTTCTCTATCGGCCCTGTGGTGGCTGCACAACAGCTGGTCTAACCTCAGGCTCCTTTTTGGACAAGTAGCAGTAGGTTGAGGGCGTTGTTACCCGGTCTTAGTCTGTGTGAATGAAAGAGTATGTCTGACCCTTACTTCTTTCTTCATTCTCCCCTCTCTTGGGGAAGCAGCATCCTGGTCCTCGCATAGCTGACCTCGACCTCTGCAGGTAACCCATGCTTCTTTGTGCTCCTAGTATTAAGCTTAATACTGTTGCGTCTCCCATACCCTGACGAGGTGGTATGGGGAACGTCCTATCCTAGAATTCCTATCTGAAGGTCTCAAGGTCAACTTCATAGGACGAGTCACACTCTCCTCCTCACACTACTTACGTAGGCCACTCGTTCCTAGCGATGCTAGGAACCTGTGAGGTACAGGGGCTCCCTCTCTCTAGTGCTGCTCACTAAGGGATCGAGCCCCCGGGCAAGCCGAAGTCAGTAAGGCTGGGGACTTTCCACCCTTCCTAAGGGGTAAGTCACCCTTTGTAAATAGCGTGGTTTGTATTTCGGTTACGGAACAAATGACAAATTCGAAGATAATTTGTATTTTTCCTAACCATACAAACCTTAGCTATTTACACATATGTGCCCGCCATCCCTGACCCCCAAGTTAAGTCCTACCTCTAAGTGAAGTGAAGCAACTCCGGTGTGTGGAGGGGGGAGGGGTAGCAAGCTACCCTTCCCCACCCCCCGCTAACTAGCGCGGGGGTAATTAACCCTCGTTAAAAACTATTGGCAAGTCATTTCAGCTGAGATAAAAGTAAACCCTTTGTAAATAGCTAAGGTTTGTATGGTTAGGAAAAATACAAATTATCTTCGAATTTGTCATTTTAGATATGTTGATTAACATGATAGGGTAGCTGGAGTAGAATTATGGAGGATCCGTACAATATATAATGAAAATATAGTTTGTCATTTCAATTACAAGTGATACATTTGCTTGATAAATTTTGGAAGTTGCAGGGAGTTATTTTAGGAGAGTGAAACCAGCACGAAAGTTATCCATTTGCACAGCGCTATACTCTTGTGTACTAATTATTATTCTAATCTTGCTAGTAAACCTTATTTTTGCCCAGAACTTGTACATACATTTTCATGAGTGTTGTGAGTGATTGACCAGGGACACTCTGTAGAGTAAGGTAGAATATTTTATTCAGGGAATTATGGTTTATGGAGTCTCTTGATGAAGATTAAAGAATGAGAGGAGCTCCTGTTAGTCTGTGGATTATCAGAGGCCAGTCGTTTGATTATTGTAGTTAAGTATTTCCTTGTTAGGATTTAGGTAATATTTTTCCACTTGACAAGGTATACTTCTGGTTGTAATACAGTCTGAATGACCAGACAATACTACATTGGATCCTTCTCTCTAGTTACGGCTCTATTTCCTTTTGCCTACATATACAATGAATAGTCTAGCCTATTCTTTGCACATTCTCCTCTGTCCTCATACACCTGACAACACTGAAATTACCAAACAATTCCTCGCTCAAGGGCTACTTTCCTCTTGGTAAGGCTAGAAGAGACTAGCGATGGTAAGCAGCTTTTTAGGAGAAGAACACTCCAAAATCAAACCATTGTTCTCTAGTCTTGGGTTGTGCCATAGCCTTGGTACTAAAGTCTTTCACTGTCTTGGGGTAGAGTTCTCTTGCTTAAGGATACACTCGGGCATACTATTCTATCTTTTTTTCTCTTTTTCTTGGTTTTTAAAGTTTTTTTTTTTTATATATGAAAGATTTATTTTGATATTGTTACTGTTCTCAAGATATTTGAATTATTTCTCTTGTAGTTTCCTTATTTCCCTTCCTCACTGGCCTATTTCTCTTGTTGGAGCCCTAGGGCTTATAGCATCCTGCTTCTCCAACTAGGGTTGTCTTGCTTAGCAAGTAATAATGATAGTAATAAAATGTCATGGACATCTCTAATTCGTCATTATTTCTGCTTTAATATTAATTACATTAGAAGATTTTATATTCTGCATAGTTTATCATTACTCTATAGTGGAGTGCTCAGTACAATATTTGAATAAGACATTTATTTGTACAATTAACATCTTTTATTTATTTTTCAGACTAGAAGCATCAAAAGGAAATTAGTTGTGGCCTCCTGCTCAAAATAGTGAGACATTCCTAATGACATCAAGATGAAGATTAACAGCGAATAATCTTGGATTAACTAAGAAAATTTCTGAGACAAATCGATTAATTTTGTTAATTTCTTTGAGTACTAAAGCAGACATTCTATTATCAAACTTTTCATTTGTATTGAAATACCTATATGAAAAATATCATTACAGTACTATGAATATCTTTAAATTCTCAATTGACCAGAGTTATTGAGATTTTGGGGGATGTGTGTTACAATTGCCACTCCATTTATATTCCATAGGGTCAATAGCTATCACTACCTGAAGATAAAAAAATGAGTATCTACAGTAAATAATATAATTTTTTACAATATTACCAGATTATTTAAAGTTTATCAAAGTGTCTTTATTTCTGGAAGCCCTGAATTTGATTATTAAAGCTAATAATACTCAGTTTAGTAGCAAGTATTTTATTAGATCTTAATCTTTACTAAGTCAGTGTGTATAAGGTTGATTTTAGTTAGTTATGATTTCTTTGCATCCTTCCGTAAAAAATACACTGCAATTTTTGTTTAGGAAATTCTAAATGTCCAAAATTCAACTTGAAAATAATGTCCAGATCTACATTTATGAGTTTTGACTTTTATTATTAAAAATCAGATTTCAATTTCCTAATTATTATTATTTGATATTAAACAAGCTCAATCATTTGTTTAGTTTAAAAATGAAGTCCAGATCTACATTTATGAGTTTTGACTGTGATTAAAATTCAGATTTCAATTTCCTGGTTATTTGGTACAAGCAGTCATTCATTTAGTTGCCTGTAAATTAATTGGCAAATACGGATATATTGAATGTTAATCGATTCCTATTACCTTTTAAAATAATTAGCTGAAATTATTATAGGTACAGTAATGTTAAATAGGTTTTATATGTATTATTGTGTAAATGTCTTTTGAAAATGAGGAAATTTAACATTTAACAATCAATCAAGATCAACATGTGTAAATGAGGAGAACTTTTTCATAGAATTTTGCTGACCATGTTATCAATTTCCATTAATTAGCTGTTGAATCAAATGTCAATATCCTCCTGACCTCTTAAAATACTTCTAGATTGTATCATTTTTCAATTGTGTAGAGTATTGTAAACAAGTTATCTAGATGTGTGACAGAAGGGAAACTTACATTAATCCTGTTGACAGTTGACACTAATTCATTCTATAATCTGTAGATTAAAGTGTATTAATTGCATGTGAATATAACCACCTAATAATTTTTACTATGAATATCATTTCATCTTTGTCTTTGTATATACCATTTCATATCTTTCAAGATTTTCATCCAATTATTAGCAATTTTCTTCTACACAATGTCAAATCGATAGTAGGGCTTTTTTTTTCTTAGAAAGGTATAAGCAGATATGCTCCAGATAGTAGGCTTTGGATAACATTATGTCTGGCTTTCTAATTAGTCACTTTTTTTGGGGGGGGGAGAAAAAGTTATCATAGTCTAGCAATCAACATGTATTGGTATTATAAATTTACTAGATAAGTAAGAAAATACTAATTGATAATTTTAGCTTATATGTTTCAAAATAATCATCACAATTTCTTCATCTTGCAATTACAACAAATTTTCTTCTTAAACTGATAATTTCATATAAAACCATAGTAGAAGCATTTCCAATATATATACCAGTTAAACAAAGGGAAACCTAAATATGCGCCGTAAAGATTTTGATTATTTATGAAAAAATATTTACATGTGCAAGCAACTAATCCATTTATGTGTAATGGGAAATAAGGGAAGTCGGAGAATCATTTTTGATATTTGTGTAGGGAATCACTATATTTAAGGTCTTGAAATCATTAGCAGGCTGATATGATATTCTCTCTCTCTCTCTCTCTCTCTCTCTCTCTCTCTCTCTCTCTCTCTCTCTCCTCTCTCTCTCTCTCTCTCTCTCTCTCTCTCTCTCTCTCTCCCCCCCCCAAGGTTATATTCACAATAAGTGTACCGGTTTTCAAAATAAGTTTTAAGTTTTGAAACTTTTCCAAAGTGTTTGCAAGCTTAATCTCAAAATTCTTGTGAAACGTTTTAGAAATTTTTGTTGAATTAATTTTTCCAAAATATCAATATTTTAATTATTCTAGTCACATATAACATTTCAAATGATTGTTTATAATACAAGATCTTATTTATTTTTCCTCAATCTAGTGAATGGGAATTTGTTTCAAAACATTAGAATAACAATATTTCTATGAAAAGGATAGAATATCTTGTCTACTGGTTCTAAGCATTGCATATTCCGAACGCAAAAGATGTAATTAACTGCCTTGCACACTATAGTGTAGAATATAGCCTTACATACTTAATAAGTATTAGTTGTAGCATTTTACAAATTGAATTTATATTAAAAGGTTTTATGAAAGGAATAATAATTAGAGTTATGGTAGTCCTAAGTAAAGGAATCCATTAGTAAAGTAGTTTTAAATCAACATTCACAAATTATTTCTTTTTTAAAGTAGATATTCTAAGAGTGGGTTTAATGGAAAATTTCAAGATTATTTGTGAAAGGCTTAAAGAAGTAGTTATACCTAATTAAAGGGTTAAGATTATAATGCTCAGACACAGCTGGTTCTTAATAGTAGGGGAAATTTATAAGGATTTGGAATTGCACCTAAGAAAATAATTTGGAGAAAAATAATCAGTTGTGATCAATTATTTAGGAAATGGGAGGAATAATTGCCTATAGAAAGTAAAGTTATGGGTTTCTTAAAACAATTTGGTGAATGCCTCTGATATTGCTTTCAATGGAGTATTTTAAAGTTTATTACTTTTAAAGTACCATTTACAAATTTTGAGGGTAATGTGGTTGAAATTTTCAATTGTAACAGAAGTATAGATTATATTTTTTAAACCTATCCAAGGTTATTTTATAGGTAGAGTTCCTTTGCAAATCTAAAATTTTATGTCATAAATAGGATGTGAATTGATGTTCAAGCTGATATCAAATGCTTAAAACCAGTTTTTCTCTCTCTCTCTCTCTCTCTCTCTCTCTCTCTCTCTCTCCTCTCTCTCTCTCTCTCTCTCTCTCTCTCTCTCCTCTCTCTCCTCTCTCTCTCAAATACAAAATGTTTTTCCCATTAACAATTTTGAAATACAAATATTAATCATTTAAAGTTAATAGGAACACAATATTGTAAACTCATAAATGTACATTGATTATAATGATTATTTTAAATATTTTGTAAATATGCACTACTCAGTGTCAATTGTATAAGAAAATTTGTGGACAAAAATATTTAAGATACAAGAGCAAGGCTCCTGAATGATAACTTTGACCAAAAAAATGACAACCACTTTTAATGGTATAACTACATAAATTGAATATATAAAAGTTGGTGGGCCAGCATCTGGATGTCAGTGGTTAGTAGTAGTATGTGGTATACTGACTATTTAAGCTATGTTCTAGGTGCATTATCGTCAGAATAGGTTTAATCATAGTATTGAGTATTAGATATTTGAATAGCTAATTAGAATAAAGTTCATCATCCATAACAAAAATAATACGTAAAGTTGAGCAATTCTGTGGTTTAGCCAAAGGAGGTCATTTCTTGATATCCCCCATGTTATAGCCAGAGTTTGTTCAGTTCATAAAAGATAGAGTGTAAGACTCGTCTTATATATGTGAGATTGGTTCTTAAAACCTTTGCTCAGTAGACTATTTTCAAAAGCCAAATTTGATTAGCTCATGCTCACATCAGACAGGCTTTGTATGCCTATTTAGGTCAAATGAGGCAGTACAAAGAATAAATTACTAAATTTTTCAGAGTTGAGCTCAATCATATAAGATTGGTCACACCCATCTATTCCTATTGAACTTTACCACTAAGTACGGGGGATATTTTAAATACAGTAAATTAATGAACCTCAGGATTGTGCTCAACTCGTCATTTCTTTTAGAGTAAAAAAGTTTATTCTAATTAGTTGTTCAGATATCTTGTACTTTTATCATGACGGAACCTTTTCCAGCCATCTGACAATAATGAACCTAAAATATAAAATATGACTTGAACTAGTCAGTAAGGACATCAAATGTTGAGCCATCCACCTTAATTTGTCATTTTTGCCACAATTATTTAGAACCATTGCTCTTGTATTAAGTATTTTTGTCTTTATGCTATTGACATATGTAACACTTTTGAAGTGATTATATTTTAGTATACCTTGCATAAAGATATTGAACTTCATTATGGTTTTTAGGATGTATTTATCTTAATCAAACATTGTAATACCTCAGGAATTTTGAAATAAAATGCATAAAAGTAATACACTTTTTAATTTAGTTTCCCCAGTACATTTAAAAGAAAATGGAATGAAAAGGAAAAATAAAAAAAGGGAAAATGTAACACCAGAGTATTCTCCCTATATTAAACCTCACATGACAGAGTGTTCTCCCTATATGGCCCCCTGCCCCTTCTTGTACCAGCAAATGCCTTATTCCCCATGAAAAATGGACCAAAAGGCTCATGAAATAGTCCTTTCTCCTAACTAGTCACTTGTCCTTTGAACTGTTATTGACTGCCCCACATGTAGTTCATTCAACCTTCACTGGGGGGATGAGAGCAGCACTACCAGTGTCTTATGATATATTGAAAGTTAAGATGGCCGAACTGTGTCTAATCTATTTGGGACCAAAGTCCCCTTCTTAATCCAGCTGTCTGTTAAAGTAGATTTTTTCTTACTAGTCTTTATGGCCTTTTTATTTCTATTGACATTTCTCTAAAGCCTCAGTTTTATTCCATATTAAAGATATTAATTTAAATTTTAGTTACACTATATATACCTTGAATTATAAGCTTCCCATTAACAATATGGTTGAAGAAAAACTTGGAAATTTGTTAGACTTTTATTGTAGAAGATTGAATGTTAAAACATGATAGGTTTCAGTATTCTCCAGGTTACATACTGTAACAAGTACAAAGAGTATGACGTCAATGACATATGTATCAGCTTTATGAAACCCCATTTTCTGAAAGCTTTAAACGCCCTAGATCCAAAGAAAACTTGACGTTTGTCATGCATTAAGCTCATGATTTGATTCTAGGCAAGTCACCCTTCATCAAATATGATGCCCTGAATGACAAAACGTGCCATTTTCTTTGTTTTTCCCAGTCAGTTTCCATTTGTTCTTTTAACAACTGTTAAGTGCATTTGAAGCTCAGCATTTGAGGTTCCATACTTTATGATTCTGAATAATGTAAGTAGTGCTTTCTCTAATAGGAAGATAAAATTATTAATAAAAAAAAAAAAAAGGAAAGCCCACCAAGGCCATCCCCTTTCCCACCTAGTAACTAGAAACTTAATGCAAAGATTTCTCCTGAGGAAGCAATGTTACTAGGCCCTTGAATGCTTTCCTTTTCCTTCTTTTTTTTTAAATTTTATTGATAATTTTACATACATTGATATCATGATTGTAATTTAAAGATTACAGGGATAGTTTGGAGCTCTCCTGAAGTTAAGTGGTAAAAGACTTAAGTCATTATTTACATTAGAGTTGCATTAATGAAACACGAAATCATATACTTAGAAAAGAAAAAAATAATCAATATTTCTAGAATGGTAAACAAAGTAAAAATCTAAAAGAAATAAAAGTCATTTTTAGGCCTTTGTGCAATTTCAGAACGATCCATTACGACAGACACCTGAAGCTCGGTCAAAAGCAGACAAGATACACAAATGCCAAGATGCCTCCCAGTCTCGCCCCATTTCATACACATGATTGAGTTAGGTAAAAGAGAAGACACGAGCAAGACTACTGCCCTGACCATCCTTGCTGCGTCTCCCAGCAGACAGTCAGATCGGACCGAAGTACGCATTCATCTTGCACATGGACACCTAAATCACTTTAGCTATGTAATAAAGTTCTCAAATGCAAACTCCACAAGAAGGAACGCTGAAAAGCGAGTTTAACCCGAACACTTAGTTAACGACACTATCTAAAAAAAATAACCTTATAAAATGGCTTTTCTTTTTACTTGCAGACACACTGTTAGAAAACATGATTCTAATTGAATTATTTACATATAGTTTGAGGGGGATTAAGTTTTAATTAAGTTTAAAAAACCTCCAACTGGTTAACTCATTCTCACAATCAATACCACAAAAAATACAATGCTCCTATAAATATGAGTATGGCTTCTAACCATAGAATTAAATAAAGATACTATTCTTAGCTTATAATCCTTTAGTATACTATCTTCAGCTTATGATCCCTTACTATAGAATACTATCCTTAGCATATAAGCCCTTAATAAAGTATACTATCATCATATAATTATTTACGATACACTCCCCATCTTATAATCTCTAACTCTACTATCCCTACATTACTATCACGAGCATATATTCCCTTATGAAGATATCCTTAGCCAATCAAAAATCAAGAATGATAACTTTTTTCATTAATTAATAGGTATTCTACGCAGGTCCTGTGTAACTTAATATATTGCCACAAGTTACGGTCAAAAGTTATGATTATGCTATTTTAAGTAATTGAAATACTGTATGAGATTTTCTGGATTTTTGTCCTTAAGAGACTTACAGATTAACCCGACATGGAACGAAGTTTAGAATGCCTTTTTAAAGTTACTAGAATGAGCTCAAACACAAAAGACGGACAGACGGATATCACATTCACAGAGTACGATATTCTCTGCTGAAAACCGGTACAAGATAAACGGATATATATTATACTGTATACGTTTTTAATGGAACATGAACGTGTCTGAGCTCCTTAATACCTTTCAATGTCCAGTAGTTGAAAAAAGTCCAGTACTAACAAAAGCAAACATATTTTTATATTATCAAATACAGTATTTAATTATACAAAAGAGCCAGCAGTAAAATGACAGTGACATTTAATAATGATGAATTCATTACACATTTTAATTCAAAATGAAAAAGAATAGAATTGTTTTTGTAAAAGAGAAAAACAGGACCAAAAATTATAAGTTCTATGTAAGTTCATTATTGTTAGAAAAATATGTACTGACCTAATAAAGTGAAGCATCAAACTCAAATCTCTGTGAACAAAATTACAAATCATAATCTTCTATCATTTAGTTCTCGGTGACTTTATGAAGAACAAAATTTTCTCAGTTCTTCAAATCACATAACACCTCAAATCTCTATAACTGAGAAAAGAATTTGCTCTTTAAAGAATTTTCTTTATGAATTCATATAACAAACTTTCAATTTATCTCAAAAATTCTATAGAATTTAGGCCTACAGTATACTAAAAATTTGAGTGATTTTTTTACTCTATTACATTTTTATAATTATGACGGGCTATTTAAAAACTTAGACTGGCAAATATTTCTAAATGCCCTACTTACTGAAGTTGAGGATTCTATACTCTTATAAAATATTTTTTTTAGAAACTCGAGTTTGAAGCTTGCCAATGGGCTGAATGAACTGGGTGCTGTACCAGTACTTGCTAAATGGATAGGATATCTTTCCCCCTTTACAGTGTTAAATAAAATTTCTTAATAAGCTACGCTACATAAATTACAATGCAAAACCTCATTCTACATGAAAAAACTTCAATCCTAATTCATATTCAACATAAAAAAAAAAAAGCTGTGACTAAAATCCTTTCAGTCTGACTTCTTTATGAAAACAATGGCTAAAGAACCAACTTCCTCTGTCCACCTTGGGACATGATCTATTGAAGGAAAGTAGGCAAAAGAACAACCTAACTTCTCCATAAGAACCTCACACCCATCACTCAATACAGCACAACAATCCCTCATTCCTTGCAGTGAAATTCATAACACTTTCATAGCACATAGCCCCAACATTCAATATTTTCAAATTTTCATCACACTTAAATAAGACATTGATATCAAGGATAAAAATTTACTGGGTTTAAATCCTAAGCTTATAGCATCCTGTTTTTCCAACTAGGGTTGTAGCTTAGCAAGCAATAATCATAATCATAATAATAATAATAATAATAATAATAATATACCAATGTGCGATGAATAACCATCTTGGAGTGTAAAAGTGGCTTTATAAAATTGATCATGTTACCAACAAGAAATTAAAAAACATATTTGACTGGGAGTCTTATGAATAGTGTTTTTTAAGAGGGAGATTAGATTGAATTTAGGAATATAGCTTATGAGGTCATTCAGTACTTAAACACAACCAGGGATAAACCATACAGTTTGAAGGACTGTATAAGTTATAAAAGCTTTGACAGCAAGGTGGAAGAATGAAACCCGGAAAGGAGGAGGTAAAGTTGAAGGCTATAAAATTAGTGCAGTTACAGTAGAATCTGACAACGCTGCCAAGACCATTAAGTAATGCATACAGAGAATCCTGTGAAGTGCACTGATAAAACTAATCCCTTCTGGCTTGAGAGAGAGAGAGAGAGAGAGAGAGAGAGAGAGAGAGAGAGAGAGAGAGAGGCGAGTTGTCCTATTTTACTGCATCGTGGAAAATGATAGCAAGGTTATGAAATATCCAATTTCCCATATTTTATTTTGGTTACTTTAGCAGCTCCATCAATCCATTTTAATCTAATCTTATAATTTTCTGTTAAATACTCAAACTACTCTAGCCCGAGTGAGCTCCGGTGACCCCTTAAGGGCAAACATAAAAACCTATGGTATCCTCGAAGGGTGTTGGTATAAAAATAAGTACTTATAAGGTCATTAGTGGCTACTTTGTTTTGTGCAAACTTAAAACCTTAAAAGACATTAAATGACACGACTTTTAATATTTTACTGAAACCTTTTAAATTGTACCCTCTTTCAAAATGACATTTCTAAATTTCACTTTACAAATAATGAGTAAGTTTTGTTATTACTTTGATAAATATCCATGTTTTGAGTGCGAAGTATTTTAATCATTACACTAATTAAAGTTCATGCTAGTTTCAAATAGGATATATTAATACCATTTATCTAATGAATTAAAAGAAAACTGGCCAGAAAAGGCCAGGCAATTATACAAACGAACAAAAGCTAGAATGGCTAAACAAAAAGTGTCAGATATGAACCTTCCCATAATCCAGTGTATCATCTAATAATCTTACAATTTCTGTAACCTAAATTGTCAAGATATCAAACCATAAACATAGTTAAGGGATTATGAGAAGTAAAGTGGATTATGATTTATCTATATTTAGGGAATTAATAAACTTTTGAGTACGATATTCCAATTATTGTGAATTGCACAAGTGTAAAATAACTAATATGTCTCTAACAATGTTATGAATTTTCCTCAAGGAAGGATACTGTTTGAAGACAGGACTATTTACACACATCGGTACTGCATTAGCCAAAAAACCTACCCAGAAAATCAATGCCTCTTTAATACAAAGGTTATGAGGACACATAAACAAAGCAATTTTATGAAAATGGAACTTTCATGCCTTGATCAATGTAAGTAAATAGGAAAATCTTTGTCATAAATCCAAGAAACTTCGCACTAAAAACACTAGATTCTTTTTCAACGATTTATCAACCTATTCTTCATATCAAATCAGTTTTCCCACCATTTAAACAGCACAAACACACAGACACACACCTAGACAGCTTTCCCATTAACGACTCTGTATTCAAGAACCTATTACACAATTTGTGTAAAATGATTAAAGTGTTATTTATCCCTTCTTTATGTCAAGGGCACAAATGACACGAGCCAAGAAACGAAGTGGAATTTATGAACCGAGCTGTGCACCTTTTCACAGAGCCCAGGGATCTCGCCATAACAGAAAGCTCTGAAATGCAAGACTTTAAAATGATTCTTACCTCTTACTGAATTACTTGAAACACTTACGTTGAGTACACTTATCATTAATTTCTAACATCTTAATTATGTTTTGACTTCAAGTTTTGTGAAAAACTTGGAAATAACAGTTACCATCAGTTACACATTAACTTCAAAAAGAGCATAAACATACCTGTAGCACATTGAATCACAATCCTTTTTACATTAGATATTTGCACTACTTACATTACACATTCATAAAAAAATTTGATGTTTTTGTCATTGGTACAAGAGCATACAACTTTGCTAGAAATGAAAATGACAGTACTGAAACCTGTACATTTAACATTATAACCTTCTACAATGCAAGCTTCTAAAACAATCTAAAATACGGTATTTGACTTATATAAGATTATACTAAATTTTAAGTCTGATAAAACATTACACTGAAAGAATTTGAGGCTTTTGAGCAAGTTAATAATGTCACAACACAGCTATAATTTTCATGACTTTAGCTGTCAGGATAAATCCTGCCCTGATAAAACAGCTGGATTAATAAGCGGACTAAAATCCAAAATATTTTTCAATACAGGCTGTCGGCCTTTGACAAGTACAATATATTCAATAAAACACATTGAGCTGCAGCTCTCAAGACCCCAGTAAAAGACTGAACAAGTTCTGTACATGGGGAATAAAATAACAGTCTAAAAGAACAAGTGATTACTCTAGTTAAGATCAGGATCTACCTCATGAACATTTTAACCCTTTTTGTGGTGAGGAATAGAATGGCAAATGCTGATGCTCAAAGAGGAAGGGGGCAATGGGAGACACATCAGCCATATGAGGTGAGTGAGTCTCTTTGGTTTTTTTTATAACATTTCCAAATTTGGGATAAGGAAGGATCAAGGATGGGGAGTGGGAGCTCTGAAATTAGAGGAGAGCATCGGGTTAAAATAAAAGAGAACTTCTTCGTAATTCAACGTAATTGGAAAAGGTATACAAAAACCTTTTACTTTGAACACTTAGCATGTTATTCTTCAAGGTATATTCATGTAGCACAAAGAGAGAGAGAGAGAGAGAGAGAGAGAGAGAGAGAGAGAGAGAGAGAGAGAGAGAGAGAGAGAGAGAGAGAGAGACTACTGTTACAAAGCAATAAACAAAATCAAAGGGAGGTAAGATACCATACTATTCTTTATCTTTAACTTATAAATCAAAAGAAGTATTCTAGTTTGTTTTCTTACTTAGAAAATAGAATTGTAAGTTGAAAATACATTATTTTCAATAAAAGGAAAGAAAAAATTAAGTTTTGAGTACGGTTTTCCCTTACCAATATAAAAGAAATTTACTGAATATTGTACTTTTAATATTTTCTTATTTAAGAAACTAAAGGGGATGAAGTAAATCTCTTGCTAGTTTTATGAATGTTTAGCATATAGCATGGGAAGAAAAACTCTCAAGATGCTACATATGAGCAACATATCTTAAATTTCATTACTAAAGAAGTTCTCTTTTAAACATCCCCTAAAATAAAAGCTAAAGGATTAGATATATGTTTAAGTAAAATCTACCAACTACAAAGATTTTGTCAATTAGACCTTAATTAACAGAATAATACCATATAACTCTGGAGCCTAAAGATTGGCAAGAAAACTGGAACTCTTGAAAACAAGAGTGATTGAAAAAAACAAGGAATTAATTGAATAGAAAACAAGAAAACAATGAGTGATGAAATCATCAATCCAATGAGTGCACAAAATAGCTCCTCAGATAAAAAGTGTGTGGTGGATAATTCCGTACATGAAGGATTGCTCTAATTAATTGCACAGGCAACAAAGTGCTCCAAATAATTACAGATCACCTCATTATCCAACACAAGTGTTCTAAATAACACTAAAGATGAAAGTATCCAGAATAACTAAATGAACAAAGGAATAAGGCCAAAATAACTCTAAAAACAAAGTGGTTTCCTGAATTAACCAGTGAGTGCTATAAATAATTATGCAGAGGATGGATTACTCAAAAATGGTAAATAAAATAAGTGCCGCAGATAGCTTACTGAATCAAGAAACACCTAAAATACCTCCGTATAAAAAGATTCCAAGATTACAACATAAAATAATGAGTATCCCAAATAACCTAAAAAAAAAAAAAAACATGTAAAGTCTGAATTTCAGCACAATCCATGATTAAGAAACTTCTCAAATACCTCCATAGACCAATGAGTGCAACAACATTTTTTTAAGCAAATCGGAAATAAGGAGTTTAATCACGAAAGCTTAGTAAATCAAGGAATTACCCAATAGCCAATCTTTGCCAAGAGAAAATTCCTAAAACAAGGGAAACTCAGAAAAAAATTTTCAAACAAAAAGTGCCCCAAAAAGCCTAACATTTAACAAAAGCCCTTTATACATTGAAGTGACCGTAAATATATCATTGAAACAGAATTATCTGAAAACAAATCTTTAAACAAGGATTGCTCACAAACAACTCTACAGTATATAACAGGGAATGCCCAAAGAACACACAGGATATCATAATTTACTCCAAGGAGGTACTTTAAACCACGTCGTATCTCTCCCTCACAAAAACAATTTAAGGAAAAATGTAAAATTTCAAAACTGTCAGCTGGAGTTGCCTAAAAATTTCCTTAAGGCAATTAACCCTGAAACTTAGAAAAGCCTTGTAAAAAAACTTTGCACACCCAAGTATGAAGAAAAATATTTTGAATTGAAATAGGAAGATAATAACTAACTACATAATTTTCTTCAAAATGTTTACAACTGTTAATAAGAGTCCCAAAGAAGAAGACCATAGCTATACTGTACTGGTGTCCTTAGGGTGAATATCCCTGGAAACCAACATGAGAAATTATTACCATTATTAAGAACTAGTTATTAGTTGCTATTGATTTTATCAAACCATTCAATTCTCCAGATATCTAAAAATATTCTAAATTCAAATTCAATTTCGATACTTTCCTCCAGTAACTATTGTAGCAAAATTCTTTACTCTATTCCTTTAAAAGGAGACAAACAGGAAGCCTTCACAGAACCTGAGATCTAAAGGAACCTAAGTTGTGAAATCTATCATTACATCTCAGAATGACAGCCATATTTTCCATATAAAAACTCTCAATAAACCTATCATGAAACGATAAATAAATTTCAAGTTTAAATTATCATGTTTCATGGCTTAATTAGGCATAAGTTTTACAGCTAGACAACCTTTAAAGTTTATAGCATCTCCAATTCTTCACACCATCAATGATTAACCAATGATAAAATATAAACATTCAGCAAGATCCATGAAAAGAGACTTCAGAAGACTTTTGTTAAAAGTATTCGACAACAGATTCTACCAGATAAAACTTTCTAGCCAGAACCTTCATTATAATAAATTACTAACAACATAAGGTTGATAGTTTATGAAAATTTACCACCGTACATACAAATCAGTCAATTAATACATAGTAACAATTATGATCTAACTATATAACGTATAACATATGAATTCTCCATGCTATTCAACATCATGAGTATGCTTCATATAAATCATAGCAGAAAAAGTGGAACTAAATTACTGCTGCTGAAACTTAATTAACCACAAAAAGCAGCATCTAAATAGAGAACCCCCCAAAAAGCATAACAATCATCATTAGTTTTATGTAATCAAGGTGCATATCAATATTATCATCATCATTGCTACCCACGATACAACTCTAGTTGGAAAAAACAGGATGCTATAAGCCCAAGGGCTCCAACAGGGAAAATAGGCCAGTCAGGAAAGCAAATTAGGAAACAGATAGATTAGTGTGCATGTGTAACCTCAAGCAAAGAAATCTAATCCAAGACAGTAGAAGACCATGGTACAGAGTGTCCTCCTAGAAGAGCTTATCATAGCTAAAGTCTCTCTTCTACCCTTACCAACTGGAAAGTAACCACTGAACAATTAAAGTACAGTCACGAAGAAGAATTTTCTGGTTATCAAAGTGTTGTCATGTGTATCATGACAGAGGAGAATGTGTAAAGAATAGACCAGACTATTCAGTGTATGTGTACCCAAAGGAAAAATGACCCGTAACCAGAGAGAAGTCCAATGTAGTACTATCTGGCCAGTCGAAGGACCAAATAACTCTCTAGCGGTAGTATGTAAATGGGTCACTGGTGCCTTGACCAACATACTACCAACAGCATGATGCGTTTTAATGAAAATCAAAACTTAATGACCTGCAAATAATTACAGAATAGAAAGACCTAATGAAAAGTATTGATATAAACAAAACCAAATATCACTTGATTGAGAAGCTGGTCATCAGCTGAACCGTAGGTCACAAAAATATATTAAGTAAAGTTAAGATCAAATATCTAGACTTTGGTAATGTATAGTTTTAAAAAACATACACTATACCATATAATTGGATTAAAAAGTTTCTACGACCTTTTCTAAAATAGAAGAAAAATTGACCTGAAGAAATTTTCATATAAATTTTTTTTAAAAATCTAACAGTAGCGTTTACGATAGTCAAGACTTAATCAATATACAGTACATATAAAAAGAAAACTAGATTGCACAGACATCAACAGATTTTAAGATTTATAGAATATTATTAGTTTTTCAAATGAATTTTAACAGCTAACAGATTAATTAGACAATAACAGGATACTTAGAGCCTCACTGTAAAAAGAACTACACAAGAATTTTATGATTAATTTCCCCCAAACCTAAAACCATGGCATGCATTTTTTTCTTGAAGTCACGGATCCTTAACTCCACTTGCACAGTTGAACGAAAATTTTCTTGTGATTAATGGATATCACCATTATACTTGCTGTCAGTCAAATGTTAATCCCAAATCAGCCACCAACTGCATCCTGAAAATATTTCATGAATTACTCCTCTTTCAATTTAGGACAGATAAGATGCTTTGATGGGCAAACTGAAACATATGATATCATATAAAATTGTCATTAGATGAGATTATGGCAAAAAATCCTTTCACTTTTTATGGCTATTCTTTCATGAAAAAACGATAAAAAAAAAGCACATGTGCATTCAATAGATTTAGTTTCTAAAAATGTTTTAAAGTAATCTAAATAAATAATTCAGTTTTATATAAACAAAACAGATTTGATTCCTGAGTTTGCTAAAAATTACATTCTTAGATGGAAACTATATTTAAAAATTTGAAAATGGGTACCAATTGTTATATACAAAATTGTCTGGAAATTTAAAGGAACATTTCAAGTAATTGAAGAAGTAACATTTATAATATTAGAAAACTCAAGAATTTTCAATGGGGAAGTAATTGTCTTATTAATATCAATTAGGTAATCATTATATCCTCTATCAGTATTTTCAAATTCCCTAACATGAATTAGTAGTGTTCAATTTACAAAAGATCCGAGTTACAAAAATGTTAAATTTCATTATTCACCTGATTTGTTTAAGTAACCTTTATGTACATAATAAAAAGTTTAAACTTCAAAACTCATAATCACTTGCAAGATTTCCTCCAACGTAGGTCTCATTCATGACAGTTTCAAATTGTACCAAAAGAGACGTGAATAGATATGCTCACCTAGAACGGTTGTTCACTTCTACTACCAAAATTTTAAGAGTAACTCGTCTACAACCCATATAGATAGGGTTTATTTTGTATTTACAACTAATAGTGGAATCACTGAAACCTTTATCATATAACTTTTGTAAGATCTATCTCTCTCTCTCTCTCTCTCTCTCTCTCTCTCTCTCTCTCTCTCTCTCTCTCTCTCTCTCTCTCTCTCTCTCTCTCTCTCTCTCAGAGATATTTCCAGAGATTACCATGTATTTCTAAAGGTGATATTCTAGTCATGCTTATGAACAAATCTTCAAAACATTCAATAAGCAAACCCCAGACATACATAAAACACGGATTTGATAAAAATATGACAAATTCGGAGATAATTTGTATTTTTCCCAACCATACAAACCTTCGCTATTTACGTAAGGTTTACTTTCGGCGTAGCTGAAAGGACGAGCCATTAGAATATAACGAGGGTGAATTACCCCCGCGCTAGTTAGCAGGGGGGTAGGGGAGTGGTAGCTAGCTACCCCTCCCCCCTCACACACCGGTGAACTGCTTCACTTCACTTTGAGGTAAGACTTGACTTGGGGGACAGGGCTGGCAGGCAAATATGTGTAAATAGCTAAGGTTTGTATGGTTATGAAAAATACAAATTATCTCCGAATTTGTCATTTGTTCCGTAACCGAAATACAAACCACGCTATTTACATAGGGTGACTTACCCTAAGGAAGGGTGGAAAGTCCCCAGCCTTACTGGCTTTGGCTTACCCGGGGACTCAGAATCCGAGTGAGCAGCACTCGAGAAAAAGTGTCCCTGCACCTCGCAAGTTCTTGCTACGCAAGAAACATACAGCCTACATAAGCTTGTGTGTGGAGGGAAGAAGTGTGACTTGTCCTAAGAAGTCGACCTGAAGTCCTTTAGCTGGAATTCTAGGCTAGGACGTTCCCAATACTACCTCGTCAGGGTATGGGGGACGCGACAGTATTAACTCAATACTAGGAACACAAGGAAGCATGGTTTACCTGCAGAGGTTTGAGGTCAGCTATGCAGAGAACCCAGGATGCTGCTTTCCCCAAGAGAGGGGAGGATAAAGAAAAAAGTAAGGGCCAGACATACTTCTTTCATTCATGCAGTCTAAAACCGGATAACAATGCCCTCAACCTTCTGCTACCTGTCCACTAAGGAGCCTGAGGTTAGACTAGCTGTTGTGTAGCCACCACAGGGCCGATAGACGTATTGAGGCTCCAGTGGGTCACGTCCTGCAGGTGGTGGGCTGTGAAGGTCGTTAGACGCTTCCAGACTCCAGCTTGTAGCACCTGCGTCACAGAGTAGTTTCTCTTGAAGACCAGGGACGTTGCGATGTCTCTGACATCGTGTGCCCTAAGGCGACGTGACAGAGGAGGATCTGGATTCAGGGCGTGATGGATGACCCTTTGAGTCCAGGCTGAAAAGGCATTTTTGATGACCCTCCTCTCCGTCCTCCCTGTGCTCCCAAACAGGGCTTGCACGTGAGGACGAACTGCAGCTGTTCTTTAAGATAACCCCTCCGACTCCTTACTGGGCCTAGTAGGAGAAGGTCTGGGTCATCTGTTACAGAACGGAGACTCGAAATCCTGAAGGAGTCGACCGAAGATCCGGGACTCCCAGATTTTGAGTCTAGTAACCAACTCAGGGACGAACCTGAACGTTACCTCAACCTAACCTCTTGAGTGGGCGACGCCGTACGAGAGACCATGACGTTCGCTGACACGCTTAGCCAAGGCCAGAGCGAGCAGGAGCACCGTCTTCCAAGACCGGTGACGATCAGAAGCCTGGTGTAATAGTTCGCAAGCAGATCTCTTAGAGCCCAAACTATGTTCCATGGAGAAGGTCTCACTTCTGACTGGGGCAGGTAAGTTCGTAGTTACGTATGAGCGAAGAAAGATCCAGCGAGGAGGAAATGTCTATTCCCTTTAGCCTGAAGGCCAGGCTAAAGGCTGAGCGATAGGCTTCCACCGCCAAGAGCGAAAGGAGCATCTCCTCCCGCCGATAGACAATGACTCCGCTATTGCTGGAATAGTGGCATCAAGGGGAGAGGTACCTCTCCCACAACACCAACCACAGAAGATTCTCCACTTCGCCTGGTAGACCGCTGCGGATGACTTTCGCAGGTGTCGAGACATCCACTCCGCAATTTGTTGTGGAACACCTCTCTCTGTGAGGGGAAGCTGGATGGTCTCCAGGCGAGAAGACGAAGCGATGCTACAGCTTGTGGTAGATGTCGCAGTGTGGTTGTTTGAGTAGCTCGTGTCGTGGGGGAAGCTCTGTCAAGAGTTCCGTCAGGAGATGCAGAAGTTCCGGGAACTACTCTGCATGATGTCGCAGCGGCGCTATCAGAGTCATCGACAGGTTGACCAATAGTCTGGTCTTGTTGAGCCCCCTTCTCAACAGACAGAACGGTGGGAAGATGTAGACGTCGATGTTGTTCCACCGTGTAGAAAGGCATCTTGCCAGAGTGCCTTGGGGTCTGGGACTGGGAGTAGTACAGCGGCAGCTTGAAATTCAAGGCTGTCGCAAACAGGTCCACAAGGTCAGGACCTGTTGGCTACCAAGGGGGGCCGAAGACCACTCGGTACTCTCTATCTGTGAAGTCCTGCTCAGACTGTCGGAGAGCACATTCCTTGTCCGGAATGAAACGAGCCGATAGGGTATGAGTGGACTTCGGTTCATCTCAGTATCTCCACTGTAAGATGAGAAAGTTGATATGAAAAGGTACCTCCCTGCTTGCTGAAACAAAAGGCACTACCGTGGAGTTGTTGTCCATGGAGTGACTCGCCAGGGTCTGTTGGAAGTGTTGAGGAGCCAGACTACGGCCTTCATTCCTAGCAGATTGATGTGGAGGTACCCTTCTGGTTCTGACCATAGGCCTGATTCAGAACGTGGACCCCCCCCCCCTTGTTTTGACGAGTCCGAGAACAGCATCAAATGAGGGGAAAGGGCGAGAAGATCCATTCCCTGC
The DNA here is from genome assembly GCF_036898095.1 of Palaemon carinicauda. Lineage (NCBI taxonomy): Eukaryota > Metazoa > Arthropoda > Malacostraca > Decapoda > Palaemonidae > Palaemon > Palaemon carinicauda. Next base: position 127,673,033 of record NC_090737.1, on the reverse strand, counting down.
AAAGGTTTCCATAGGTCAACTATCACTGCAGGTCCATTCGTTCCGCAGGTCCCAAAGGGACCAGAATATCCGGGGAATCGTTGTCTTGATTCCACCGGGACTTGGGCCGCCAACGCAGGGATCTCATCCTGAGGCGGCCGTTGGAAATAGATTGGCTAAGGAGGAAAGGTGACCTAGGAGGCGTAACCAAGATTGGGCTGGAAGCTCTCCTCGTCTGAGGAAAGGTACTGCGATTCTCCTCAGTCTTGCTATCCTGCCATCTGATGGGAAGGCTTGGAGATTGGAGTATCATATCATGCCTAGATATCCCAGTTGTTGAGATGGGAGCAGAGAAGACTTCCCGAGAATTACCATGATCCCTAGATCTTGGCAAAGTCCCAGAAGCTTGTCTCGGTGTTAAGGAAGGGTCGATTCTGAGACTGCCTGCGATAGCCAGTCATCCAGAAAGCGAAGGAGACGGATGCCGCTCCTGTGTGGCCATGAAGATAACAGGGGGAACATTCTGGAGGACACCTGTGGTGCTGCGGGGAGATCGAAACACCGTACCTTGAACTGGTATATCTGTTGTCTAGGCTGAATTTCAAGTACTTCCTGGAAGACGGATGGATTGGGATCTGGAAGTACCCACCCTTCAGCTCCAGTGTGCACATGAAGAGTTGTGGTCACACTACAAGCCTGATTGGCTCTGCTATTCCACGCTGAACAAAGTTTGTTCGACAAACTTGATCAGGGCTGAGAGGTCGAGACAGGTCTCCAGACTTCGGACGCTTTCTTACAAGAAAGAGTTGACTGAAGAAGCCGTGGGGGGAGCCGTCGATGACCTTTTGGAGAGCCTCCTCTAGAGCATGGTCTCGATTCCTGCCCGTACGGCTAGCCCCTTTGCCGATCCCATGGCATAGGAGCTCGGCGACACTGGATTTGCTGTCAGCAGAGGTAGAGATGTAAAGAACGGGACGCGATATCCTTGGCTGATCACGGAGATCGTGCAGGAATCGGCCCCGAGTTGCTGCCACCTGAACGCGCAACCTTGGGCATCCTCCCACCAGGGACCCTGCAGAGCGGTTGCCAATCCTAGCGTTTGCGGCCTCGGCCGCTCCCTCAGGATTATTGCCTCCCCAGAAGGACTTCCCGCCCTTCTTGCCTCTGCCAGGAGGGGGCTGCTCTTTAGACACCTTGTCTTAGCTGCTGGGGCTGGTTCCGATGTCCTAGGCTGACGAGGCTGTTGTTGTTGAGGCGCTAGAGTAGGGTCTGGATGCAAGCGCCTATGGAGGAGCGAACCGTGATTCGCTTTCTCCACCTCTCAGCTGTCCGTTCCCTGTCCTTGGGCTCAACACAAGGTCTTTCCAAGAGTGGAAGAGTGTCTGAGCTTGCCGACATCCATGGTTGGGACTTCCGAGAGGAACCTCTCGGTCACTGTATCTCAATGCTTCAACATCGAGTTTGCCCACAAGTTCGAAACTTGGTGAGCCGGGAAACGAGATGCTTGTGCCCGAGAGGAGGAAAGTTTCCATGACCTTCCTGGAGCTCTCCTTGGACAAATTCTTGGATCGCAACAGGATGCCCAGAGATCCAAGCCAGACAACCAGCCACGAAGTGGCCCGCATGGCACACTTTGTGGCTTTCTTCTGGCTTAAGATCTCCGAAGACGAGAATGTCACTTGCCGGGCGGAGAACTTCTCAAGAGAAGAACTCCCTGGGGAGACCCTTCCACGGAATGGTGGAGAGGAAGGGCTAAAACCAGATTCCCCCATGATCTCGAAGTACCTCCTCTGCTGACGGCTGACAGACGCAGTGTCAGCGACTCCCGCTAGGGGAAAGGGAATCGAACGATCCTGAGGAGTAGAGATGATGGGGCCTGCCTAAAAGGAAGGAGAAGAATGTTGCCTAGACCTCTCTGAAGATCCTTCCTGCTCTTGTATGTGCCATGCTCTGCGTTTACGGGGAGAAGATCGTGAACTGGAAGTACGTGCCCCAGAAGACTCGCCAGGTTGCCCGTGTTGCGATAACCCGACGGGAATAGCGGTCGAAATCACCCTGGCAAATCGTTGGTTCACGTGCGGGCGAACGTGGGCGTGCCCGCGCGCGGGCGTGCAGGCGCGTAGGCACGCAGGCGCGTGGGTGCGAGGGCGCGCAGGCAAAAGTCCGCATGGGCGCGCCGGTGAGGATGAGCGTGGTTGAAAGGACGAGCGCTGGAGGTCGGGAGACCGATGGCGCGTTCGGCGAGCGATGGCGCATTGGCGAGGGATGGCGCGTTCGGCGAGCGATGGCGCGTTCGGCGAGCAATGGCGCGTTCGGCGAGGGATGGCGCGTTGGTGGGAATCGCGCTGGTGCTCGCGCGATGGAAAACCGCTGGTTCGCGCAGGCACGCGGACGTGAGGGCGAGCACAGGCGGCCGGGAGACCGATGGCGCGTAAGCGAGCGATGGTGCGTCTTGGCGGGCGATGGCGCGTCTTGGCGGGCGATGGCTCGTAGGCGGGCGAAGGCGCGTTGGCAAGCGATGGCGCATTGGCGAGCGATGGCGCATGGGCAAGCGATGGCGCGTGGGCAAGCGATGGCGCGTGGGCAAGCGATGGCGCGTGGGCAAGCGATGGCGCGTGGGCAAGCGATGGCGCGTGGGCAAGCGATGGCGCGTTGGCGAGCGATGGCGAGCGGTGGCGCGTAGCAACCGCTCGCGTACAGGAGAGTTAACGCGTGGGCGCGTAGGAAACCTACGACGATTGAAGCGTTGGCGTTGAAAACGCTTGCGCGCAGGCGATGAATCACGCGGGCACGTAGGAGATCGCTGGCGCGTAAGGAGAGCCCAGGGGTACCTGTGAGCGCCTGTGCGCTAACTTAGGTATCTCCTGGGCGGCGCAGTGAAGTGGAGGCGCTGCGAGTCCAGAAGAACCTGTGAGCGCCTGTGCGCTAGCGTAGGAACTTCTTGAACTGCACGACGAGGCAGGAACCAGAAGATCGTAGAAGCGTAGTTGTGTGGCCAGGAGAAATGCGCGGCCAGACGTATGAGAGATCGTCGGCGAAGAGGCGAAGGAATAACTCCTTGCCTGCGCCCAGATCCAAAGATCATGGGCACGTGAGCGAACGATGGCACGTACGTATGCGCACATCAGGGAGGGGGCGCAGTTGCGCGCTGGCGAGTAGGTGCATGTGGAGTTAAGTGAAGAAAAACCTCCCTGCTTGCGCCCAGACCCGGAGATCGTGGTGCGAGGGCGAAAGTTGGCGCGCATTGCGCACATCAAGAACATTTGCGAACTACTGCGCGTGTAGAACGAGGTTGCACAGGTAAAAAAAAAAACCTGGCACCAAAGGGCTTACTCACATGTGAGATAAGCCCTTAGCCCCGACGGGATCAGTGTCCGTTTGGAAAACGGGGTGGAGGCGCCCACAGCACTACTGCGTCCAGGAACGGAGAAGGAAGACAAGAAGATCTGGCAGGTGTCGAAGATCGCGAATGAACTACTGACAGGTCTAGAGAAGCAGCTGCAACTGTCTGTTCTCGTCGAGGAGGATCCTCTGCGGCTGATGATGAAGACGGCCACGGACAGGAACACCACCATCAGTCCTCCGAAGAGGAGTCTCTGTTAGTGAACTCCCCCGAGGGGAAGAGACACTCGCAACAACAGCAGGGGAGTCCTCCGAAGAGGAGTCTCTATGAGTGTCCTCTCTCGCGAACAAGAGAGATGAACACTTGGTAGAAGAGACAGGAAGAACTGATGAAGGCGCCCCTTAGGGCCGTTGGATCAGCAAGCTGACCATAAAGAGCAACCATCCGAAGAGGAGCTCCTGCAGTTGCTCAGCCCCTTGAGAGTAGCTGCAAGTACGACCGCTCAGCACCAAGAGCATAATCGCACGAACTCCATGGTCCGCACCAGGAGCATAACCGTCCGAGGACCATAAAAAAATTAAGGTAAGAGAAGAACACCCCCTGAAGGGGAAAAAACTCATACCTGGGAAGGAAACCTCCCTCGGAAGGGAAGTACCCACCCAAGGAGGCGAACCTCCTGAGCGTTCTATATGAACTAAGGAGCTAACAGTTGTCACGGGAGAACTTCTAGGAGAAGGGACACGCCCATGACGAAGTCGTAGAGGAGGCGGCAACGGCAGACTTCCCAGGCCCCAACAGGACAGCTCTGCTTCGTAGGCACATTAGGCAAACGAAAAACTAGATAGTTAACTGTGAAAATAAAACAATTAGTTAACATTAATTCCCCCGGGGGAACTCCGAAGAGGAACCCCTGCGGGAAAAGAAGATAAGAATTAAACAGGAATGCGCCCTCCTCCCCCACTGACACTCACGGGAAGGGGGGGGGGAAGGCGGAGAACTGTAACAAAACAGAATTATAACAATTATAGATATGTAATTCAACTAAGAATGTTACTAATAGTAAGAACAAATGAACCCCGAAGGGAAGCGTTCTACACAGAGGCTGAAAAGTTAACAAATACAATTAGATTTAAATAAAAAATAATTGAGACAAAATAAACGTTGAAGCAACTCAACCCGCAACGGGAAGGAAGTTGCCATAATACGTAGTAGTAGTAATAAAAGGGTGAACGAACTCAAGGAGAGAGAGAGAGACCGTAGTCAAACAAAAATCCCAAGTTCCCCACACTGATAGATCAAGTTCCCCGTAGGGAAGGAGGAACAGCGGAGAAACATATTAGTAAGTAAAGTCCAGCGATGACGATTTCCCACGGCGCCCGCCAAAGGGAGACCGAAGGACCAAGGGAGAGATCGCGACCCATGAAAAGTCACCGTAGTGGCCTGAGACCACACGGAGAAGTTGTCGTACAATGAGTGGACTTCCTACACACACACACAGCACAAACACTGAAAAGGAAACTTACTTTATTTCTATACTCAAATATATACATAAACATAAGAATGTTTACATACTGTATATATTAAGTATAAGAAAAGTAAGTAATTAGTAAGACAAAGCATTAATGGCTGCCATGCGAGGACGGGACAGAGACGTCTGTTCATTGTCCGAGCCAAAAGTGAAGTGAAGCAGTTCACCGGTGTGTGAGGGGGGAGGGGTAGCTAGCTATCCCTCCCCTACCCCCTTGCTAACTAGCGCGGGGGTAATACACCCTCATTAAATTCTAATGGCTCGTCCTTTCAGCTACGCCGAAAGTAAACCCTATGTAAATAGAGCGGGGGTAATACACCCTCGTTAAATTCTAATAGCTCGTCCTTTCGGCTACGCCGAAAGTAAACCCTATGTAAATAGCGCGGTTTGTATTTCGGTTACGGAACAAATAGAATTTTTAACATTAAAGATAATTCTATTCTACGGAACCCTTTATGTTTGTTTATTCTATTCCTTAAGGATGTTTTGATTTATTTACCTTGAAATTACAAGCTTTGTTTGGTCTTATCAGTAAAACTGAACTAGAAATCATACTTACAAATAGGTACTGTACCATGATTACTGTTTATAGACGAACCTAGGAAGATCACATATCATTTTCCGACCTTAATTTCTTCATATAGAAATAGTTAATGTCATTAAGTTACTGAGCACGAAGAACCTGTGTAAAATCTAATTTATTGTGAATTATAATGTTTGCCGTACACAATTTTATATAACATACAGGACAACTTCCTACTCAAACCCCTCAATTAAGCTATGGGGACCAGTCTTATAAAGTTTTTTTTAAACACCTGGTACTATGATTATTTTGGAAAAATGTAGCAACCTAACTCTATTACCATTTTTATTTTATATATTCTAATTCTCTCAGGAAGACAATAAAGTTGACTCCAGATTAAAATTCTTGCACCTGACTGTAAGAAAATGATTTTGCTAAAAGAAACTTCTTGTGATGAGTGAGAATTAGTTATACCTTCATAACAGGAAAAGAGGCAGTGTAAATTTCTCGGTCAACAGTTATCCTATAACCATATTTGTAACATTTTACATGGCATCTCCTAAGTTACTCTTAATATATAAATACAACGGGCAGTAGAGCCACATTCTATCATGAATATTTAAATTATTTATCTTCCACAAGAATGAAATCGACATATGACAGAGGCTTTGAACATGGTAAATTTCCCGTATAATTTATGCATTACTGTAAATATCAAATAAATTTGTATATCTAAAACCTTAATTAGCGACTAAATATGACAAATTCGGAGACAATTTGTATTTTTCCTAACCATACAAACCTTAGCTATTTAAATTGGGTTTACTTTCAGCGAAGCTGAAATTGACGTTCCAATAGATTTTAACGAGGGTTAACTACCCCGCGCTAGTTAGCGGGAGTAGGGGAAGGGGTAGCTTGCTACCCCTCCCCCCCCCACACACACCGGTGATTTGTCTCACTTCACTTGGAGGTAGGACTTGATTTGGGGGACAGGGCTGGCGGGCACATATGTGTAAATAACTAAGGTTTGTATGGTTAGGAAAAATACAAATTATCTCCGAATTTGTCATTTGTTCCGTAACCGAAATACAAACCACGTTATTTACATAGGGTGACTTACCCCTTAGGAAGGGTAGAAAGTCCCCAGCCTTACTGGCTTTGGCTTTACCCGGGGACTCCGACTCCAAGAGAGTAGCACTCGAGAAATGGAGTCCCTGCACCTCACAAGTTCCTTGCTCCGCAAGGAACGTGTGGCCTACTCAAGTTGTGTGTGGAGGGAAGAGAGTGACTTGTCCTAGGAAGTTGACCTTGAGTCCTTTAGATAGTAATCTAGGCTAGGACGTTCCCAATACCACCTCGTCAGGGTATGGGGGACGCGACAGTATTAAACTTAATACTAGGAACACAAGGGAGCATGGTTTACCTGCAGAGGTTGAGGTCAGCTATTCGGAGACCAGGATGCTGCTTTCCCCACGAGAAGAGAGGATGAAGAAAGAAGTAAGGGCCAGACATACTCTTTCATTCTCACAGATTAAAACCGGGTAACAACACCCTCAACCTACTGCTACTTGTCCATCAAGGACAATAGAAAATGTATCGAGGCTCCTGTGGGTCACGTCCTGCAGGTAGTGGGCTGTGAAGGTCGTTTGACTCTTACAGACCCCAGCTTGAAGCACCTGCATCACAGAGAAGTTTCTCTTGAAGGCCAGGGACGTAGCGATGCCCTTGACGTCGTGTGCCCTAGGGCGACGTGACGGAGGAGGGTCTGGATTCAAGGCGTGGTGGATGACCCTTCGAATCCAAGCCGAGATGGTGTTCTTGGTGACCCTCCTCTTCGTCCTGCCTGTGGTAACAAACAACGCTTGCACGCGAGGACGCACTGCAGCTGTCCTCTTCAAGTAACACCTCACTGGGCATAATAGCAGATGGTCTGGGTCACTTGTTACAGAACGGAGACTCGTGACCCTAAAAGAGTTGAACCGTGGGTCCGGCACTCCAGGGTTCTGAGTCTTGGCAACAAACTCAGGGACGAACCTGAACGTTACCTCCCCCCATCCCCTTGAATGGGCGATGTCATACGAGAGACCATGAAGTTCACTAACTCGTTTGGCAGAGGCCAACGCGAGTAGGAAAGCCGTCTTCCAAGTCAGGTGGCGATCAGAGGCCTGGCGTAATGGTTCGAAGGGAGGTCTCTTAAGAGCCTTGAGAACCCGAACCACATTCCATGGAGGAGGTCTCACTTCCGACTGAGGGCAGGTAAGCTCATAGCTACGTATGAGTAAAGAGAGTTCCAGCGAGGAAGAAATGTCCATTCCTTTCAGCCTAAAAGCCAGGCTTAAGGCTGAGCAATAGCCTTTCACCGCCGAGACAGGAAGGCGCATTTCCTCCTGCAAATAAACGAGAAACTCCGCAATTGCTGGAATAGTGGCATCGAGTGGAGTGATACCCCTCCCACGACACCAACCACAGAAGACTGTGGCTGTCTGAGTAGCTCGTGTCGTGGGGGAAGCTCCCTCGGGAGCTCCGTCAGGAGCTACAGAAGGTCCGGGAACCATTCCGCGTGATGCCATAGCGGAGCTATCAGTCATAGAAGGCGTACACGTCGATGTTGTCCCACTGTTGCTGGAAAGCATCTTGCCAGAGAGCCTTGGGGTCCGGGACTGGGTAGCAGCACAGGTGCAGCTTGAAATTCAAGGCTGTCGCGAACAGATCCACCGTCGGGGAACACCACAAAGTCAGAAATTTGTTAGCTATCTGAGGATCCAAAGACCACTCGGTACTCACTATCTGCGAAGCCCTGCTCAGACTGTCAGCGAGCACATTCCTCGTGCCAGGAATGAAGCGAGCTGATAGTGTTATCGAGTGAACTTCGGTCCACCTCAGAATCTCTACTGCAAGATGGGGTAGCTGATGTGAAAAAGTACCTCCCTGCTTGTTGATATAAGCCACTACCGTGGTGTTGTCGCTCATCACCACCACGGAGTGACCCGCCAGGTTCCGTTGGAACTGTTGAAGAGCCAGGAATGCGGCCTTCATCTCTAGCAGGTTGATGTGCAGGTACTTTTCTGATTCTGACCAAATGCCTGAGGTCCTCTGGTTCAGAATGTGAGCCCCCTACCCTTCTTTTGACGCGTCCGAAAACAGCGTCAATTCAGGGGGGGAGGACGAGAAGATCCACTCCCTTTCGCAGGTTCTCGTCGACCAGCCACCACCGCAGGTCCGCCTGTTCCGAGGGTCCTATCGGGACCAGAAAGTCCGGGGAATCGGATCCTTGACTCCACCGGGACTTGAGCCGCCATTGCAGGGATATCATCCTGAGACGGCCGTTTGGAACCAGACGGGCCAGGGAGGCTAGGTGACCTAAGAGATGCAACCACGATTGGGCTGGAAGCTCTTCCCGCCTGAGGAAGGGTTCTGGCACCCTCCTCAGCCTTGCTATCCTGTCGTCTGATGGAAAGGCTTTGTGGAGATTGGTGTCTAACAACATGCCTAGATAAACCAGTCGCTGGGACGGCTGCAGAGAGGACTTCTCGAGATTTACCAAGATCCCCAGATCTTGGCAAAGTCCCAGGAGCCTGTCTCGGTGTCGAAGAAGGGTCGACTCCGAGTCTGCCAGGATCAGCCAGTCGTCCAGATATCGGAGGAGACGGATGCCGTTCCTGTGCGCCCAAAACGAAATCAGGGTAAACACTCTGGTGAATACTTGAGGTGCTGTGGAGAGACCGAAGCACAGCACCTTGAACTGGTAGGTCTTGCTGTCTAGGCTGAATCTCAAGTACTTCCTGGAAGACGGATGGATTGGAATCTGGAAGTACGCTTCCTTCAGATCCAGTGTGCACATGAAGTCTTGTGGTCTCACCGCAAGTCTGACCGTGTCCGCTGTCTCCATGCTGAACGGAGTTTGCTTGACAAACTTGTTCAGAGCTGAGAGGTCGATGACGGGTCTCCAGCCTCCAGACGCCTTCTTTACAAGAAAGAGTCGACTGAAAAAGCCTGGGGAGCCATCGACGACTTCCTGGAGAGCATCCTTCTTGAGCATGGTCTCGACTTCTGCCCGAAGGGCTAGCCCCTTTGCCGATCCCATGGCATAGGAGCTCAACGACACTGGATTCGCTGTCAGGGGAGGTTGAGATGTCGTGAATTGGACACGATAACCTTGGCCGATCACGGAGACCGTCCAAGAATCGGGCCCCTGTTGCTGCCACCTGTGCACGCAACTTTGAAGACATCCCCCCACAGGTGGACACGCGGGGGGACTGTCACTCCTAGCGTTTGCAGCCGAGGCCGCTCCCTCTAGGAGTCTTGCCTCCCCTGGAGGACTTACCGCCCCTCTTGTCCTTGGCAGGAAAGGGCTGGGGCTTAGACACCACTTTCTTAGCTGCCGGCGCCTGCTTCGGTGTCCTGCGAGGCTGTTGCTGATGTTGCTGCGGAGCTGGAGGCTTGTAGGGCCGAGATGCAAGCGCCCTTTGGAGGAGGGAGTCCTGGCTAGACTTCCTCCACCTCTCAGCTGTGCGTTCCATATCTTGGGGCTCAAACAAACTTCCCCCAAGGATGGAGGAGTGTCTGAGCCTGCAGACATCCACGGCGGGGACCTTCAGGTGGATCTTCTCGGTCACCGCATCACGACTCTTCAGCACCAAGTTGGCCCACAGGTTGGTAACCTGGTGTGCCAGGAACTCGATGGAGCGAGTGCCCGAGAGGAGGAAGGTCTCCAGGGCCTTCCTATTACTCTCCTTAGACAGATCCTTGGAGCGCAATAGGATGCCCAGAGAACCCAGCCATGAAGTGGCCTGCATGGCAACACTTCGCGACTTTCTCCTGGCTCAGGATCTCCGACGCCGAGAATGTCACCTGCCGGGCGGAGACCTTCTCAAGTGGAACTCCCCTAGTAAGCTCTTTCACCGAATGGTGGAGGGGAAGAGTGAGGCTAGACTCCCCCATGATCTCAAAATACCTCCTCTGCTGTAGACGAGGAGGTGGGAGGAGTCTGTTCCCGGCAGAGGAACGACTGGAGGAGGCGAGGTCTACGAGCTGAGCGTTGGCCCTGTCTCTGGCACTCTTCACCCCCTGGGACCAGGGCAGGGCCGCACTGGCCTTTGGGGGCTTCTGGGTTCCATAGACCTGATCCAGGACCGTGTCCTTGCCCTCACGAGGGGCAATCTCCGGGTCCTTGAACCTGTTGAGCTGCCTCATCAGGCCCAAGACCTGCCAGAAGGCACGATCAGACTCGTGCTGCTCTCCTCCCTGCGGACTGGCAGCTAAGTCTCCTGTCCCCGGAAGCTCTTCCTGGGGAGACACGTGGACGTTCTCCCGGGGTCTGGCTGGTTCCTGACGAATTCGCGAAGAAGACTTCGGAATTGTCTTGGAGTCCTTGGGTTCCCTCCTGGGCGGGATACAAGACTCCAGCAAAGAGGTCTGGAAGGTACCTTCCACGCGCGACGATTCCCCTCCACGAGGAGGAGACTTCCCCCTTGGTGCTGAGGGAGAGACCGCCGCCTCGCTGGATTCTCCTGAGGACGGAGAGGCCTCGTCCACAGGAAAAGGAGAAAACGACTGCGAAGGGGATGGAGCCTTCCTGGCGGACCTCTTAGGAACCAACTTCTCCCTGGGAGAAGTCACCACGAAGTCCACTCCTCTCCTTCTCTTCAGCGGGGGCCAGGCCGTCGTTGACTTGAGTCCTAGATCGGCGAGTGCCGGCTTCATAGCCTTCATTAACGCCCGCATCAGAGGACCAAACCAGGACTGCCTAGATACGGACACAGAGTCCGTAATTCCTGCTGGAGGGAAGGGGATCGCCTGACCCTTCGGAGTGGACGCAACTGGGCCTACCTGGAAAAAAGGAGGGGAAGAAAGTTGCCTTGACCTCTCCGACGATTCTTCCTTGTCCTGCGAGAGAGACCTGCGCTTGCGCGGAGGTGATCCCGACACCGACCTGGAAACACGCGTCCCTGCTGCCGCCACGAGCTGCGGAACCCAACGAGAACGGGGGTCGCGCTGGTGTTCGCGCTGGGGAGTTTCCAATGGATCACGTGCGAGGGGCTGCTGGAGCGCGGGCGCGTATTCGCGCGGGCGAGCAGGCGTATGGGCGAGCTGGCGACGCACAGGAGACCGCTTCGGGCCAGGCGAAAAGTACAGCGCAGGGAAACGATGGTGTCCTGGAGACCTGTGACGCGTGGGCGAGCGATGGCGAGTCTGCGAACGATAGCGCGTTGGCGAACGCTGGCGCGCTGGCGCGTGATGGCGCGTTGGCGAGCGCTGATCGCAGGAGACTTATGTCTGTCAAGATCCGGGTGGCGCTGACGCGTAGGAGAGCGCTTGCGCGTAGGCGATGGATCACGCGGGCGGTCAGGAGATCGCCGGGACTCAGGGGAACGCTGACGCGCTGGAGATCGCTGACGCGCAGGAGATCGCTGACGCGCTGGAGATCGCTGACGCGCAGGAGATCACTGACGTGCTGGAGATCGCCGACACGTTGGAGATCGCTGACACGTTGGAGACCGCTGACGCGTTGGAGATCGCTGGCGCGCAGGAAGACGACGCATAGATTGCTGCGCAGGAGCAAGAGGCGCGACGCGCAAAGGCGAACGCTCGCGAACGGGCTCAGGAAGGGAAGGCGCGTGGGCGTGCCGGAACTCTGGATGTACGCGCAGGAGACCGTGCACGTTGCTGCGTAGGAGAAGGATGACGAGCAGGAACACGTGTGCGAGGAGGAGTTAAATCCTTGCCCGCGTCCAGATCCGGAGATCTAGGGCGCGTGGGCGAGCGTGGGCGCGCAGGGTGTGTGTCAGGAACTGGATGCGCAGGTGCGCGCTGACGAGCAGGAGATCTTGTGCGCTCAGGTGACCGTTGGCGCGCTGGGCGCGAAACAGGAACAGGAGGTTGTATGTTGTCCGTAGGAGAGCGCTGGCGAGCAGGGGGGCGTTACTCATCAAGAGAGCGCTGGCGATCAGGACAACGCTGGCGAGCAGGGGAGGGCTGACGAACAGGAGAGCGCTGGCGAGGTGAGTCAGGAGACTGCAAAGATGGAGAGCGCTTATGCGCTACTGCGCGTGAACGCGCAGGAGGGCGCGCAGAGGAACCCTGACGCGCAAGGGAAGCCCCCGCACCGTGGGAGACATCCCTTTGCCCCGAAGGGACCGGTGCCCGTCGGCTGAAGAGTTCGGGAGTCTGCTGGTCATCTGCGCAGGAGGTGGAAGGTCTGGCAGGCGTAGGGGATCGCGAACGATCCCCGGAGAGGTCTAAGGACGCGGCTGCTACAGTCTGCTCCCTGCGAGGAGGATCCTCATCGGAGGACGGAGGAGGAGACGACTCGAAGAGGCGCCTCTTGACACCTTTATAGGGAGACGGGAGGCCCCTGCGACGCAGAGGACGATGAGCCTTACGGCGAAGGCGGCCACGAAGGAGGTCATCAGGATCATCGATCCTCCGAAGGGGAGTCTCAGTCAGAGCGCTCTCCCGAGGGGGAGACGTAGCAGCAGGAGAGACCGTGGGACCCACCTCCCCCTTTGATGGATGTTCGGAAGGGGGAGGAGAGCCTTCAGCAACGTCAGCAACATCAGGAGCCGCAGAGGTTTGACCAGCCCCGTCGGAAGCCTCTGCCACCACGACGTCGACGATAGACAGAGGATCTACCTCTGCTATCACCGGCGACTGCTTGACAGCGGCCCCCAACTGAATAAGGTCAAACAGGGTTTCCTTGGAGGGCAGGCCCTTAAGCCCCAAGGAAGCCCTAAGCTGAAAAAGATCATCGTTAGAGACAGAGTTATCAACGTTATCAAAATCCTCCCCCGGGGGAGGAGGGGGAGCCGCCCCGCTATGGGAGGCGACGCCCTCTCCTGCACCCCGAGATCGGGAAACAGAACAAGGGTCTGCACTACCACTCGGAGGCCTCTCACGAGAGGCCGCACGAGTGGGAGCTTCGGAGGAGGTTTGGGCGGCGGAAGAAGAGTCCCTAGAGCCTTCCTCCTTCAAGGCAGCCCCTGAAGGAGAACGGTCTCTCTTGGACTTCTTCTTACGCCGGCGGGCAAACCTCTCCCACTGGGAGGCAGAGCACTCCCTACACTCACTGCATGTATTTTCCCTGTCACACCGTCGGCCTCGACACTGAGGGCAAAGGGTGTGAAGATCGGTATCCACCGCCGACATGAAGGTACCGCAAGGGCGGCCGGCGATCCCAGGGCACTTGCGCATGATGAATACCAAAGGGCGAGGCCAACTTCCAAACACACAGCTGAGGAAAAGCAAAGAAAAAGATTAAGGCTGTCAACAACGAGGACGATAACAGACACGTCTGCACACCGTCCAGGCCAAAAGTGAAGTGAGACAACTCACCGGTGTGTGGGGGGGAGGGGTAACAAGCTACCCCTTACCCTACCCCCCCCCCCCCGCTAACTAGCATAGAGGTAGTTAACCCTCGTTAAAATCTATTAGCTCGTCAATTTCAGCTACGCCGAAAGTAAACCCAATGTAAATAGAGTGGTTTGTATTTCGGTTATGGAACAAAATTTCTGTTCACACCCCTTCTATATGATGTATTTTGCCAAAAATTCAGTGTTGGGTAAAATGATAACATTTATGTAAGTCCTTCAAAGTAATTGATTGGCTGGCTTACGATATTTTCCATTGAACCTGGAAGTCTATGTCTACTGACAGAAACATTTGTAATTCAGTGCTGGAAGGAACATTGTAATATCAATCAAATATACCAATTATAGTAATCACGCAGCTGGACTCACCTAAAACATTATTCAAGGGGTTCCATGTCTAATCAGTTTATGAATAATTTTTGAGCATATGGGAAATGAAATACAGTACAGTACTAGACTTGCAAATTATCAATATCATTCTGGTTTTGCTAAAATGTTATAAATACCAAGGCAATATTACAATTATCAATTAAACGACAAGTATTGTAGTACAGGTTCAAGAAGTATGGCATTTTATGGCCCTAAGGCCGAGTATTTAAAACCTGACACATGATAGTATACTATCTAATCTTACATTAGCTACTGCATCACTGATAAGACTTTTTGAGACTTTACCTTTTGAGAAATATTTGTATATATAGAATGACCTGATAGTATACTGTACAGACAAACTAATAAAGGGATTTTGACGAAGGAAAAATCTATTTCTGGGGAGAGACCTGTGGCGCCCGGCGAAAAGTCCTTCTTGTATACCTTTTCTGATAAAAACCTTCCAATTATACCAGAGAAAGATAAAAGCATGGAATGCTGAGGTTACAACCCTCGCGCGAGCACCTTTTGGGTGTCGTGTATAAAGCAAAGGCGCGTGAAATCCACTATTCACAGGTTGTCTTCCATTTAGTTAATTCCTTCGCCAAAGGGATGGGCCGATACAGAGGCCCTAGACACATCCCCATCGCCGCACCACCCACGCCACGACGCGAGCGCCATCTGAACAACATCCTTCTGTATTGACCATGATGGCTTGGAAAGGAAAGGGTGGGATCGTGTAAAATAAGGGGAAGGGTTTCGCCGGGCGCCACAGGTCTCTCCCCAGAAATAGATTTTTCCTTCGTCAAAATCCCTTTTCTGGGTCGAACCTGTGGCGCCGGGCGAAAATGTACCAGAGAATGCCTTCCAAGCCCAACAATAACTACTAATTTAATAAGGGGAGAGAAACAACACCATGTAAAGAAAATCATATATAATTCAGGTAAGTAGGCATAAAATATAAACTAGCCACAGGGCATAGTGAGAGTAAGGATAAACAAACATGATAACAAGGAAACCTCTGAGTATCAGAGGAAAACATGCAACAAAACTGACATGGCTAAGAATATCCCAACTTAATAACAAGGGAAAACAATAATAGTTACAATCATAATAACCTAATATGTAATACACTTAGGGCTAACGAACCACCAAGGAAGCGGCGTCGTGGTGCGAGTGGCGGGTAGGAGGGAAAGAGAAGAGATGGATGAAAGGAAGAACAAAAGATCAATGGGGAGAGATAAGGCTCCCAGCTGCAACCGTTGGATATTTAAGAGCCTGTAAGTTCTTTAGATAGTGGCGTTTGAAGACCATAGGAGATTTCCAACCCGTGTACTTCTTAAGGTTATCAAAGTCCATATTCTGGAAATAGTTGATGGAGGTAGCTATCGATCGGATATCATGAGCATGGGGAAATGATCCCGGATTGGCTTGTTTAATGAAGTATAGGATCTGTTGCCTAATGCCACGTATGGAAATGGTACCTCCTTGTTCTCTGATAAACAAGGGGCCAGACGATCGGGTAGCAGTCCTGGCTAAAAAGGCCCTGAGAGTGGTGACCGGACATAGAGAAGTATCTTGGAGAAGAGGAATAATCTTCCAAGGGGACCACCTATTTTGGGGGTCCTCGTTCTTAGCTAGGAACGCCCTGTCTGGTGAAAGAAGTACCTCACCTGAAGGGAGGAAATCCATGTTCTCTGAGTTTCGTGAGAGAGCTGCTAGTTCTGAGATTCTGGAACCCGAGGCCAAAGCTGTTAGAAATAAAGTCTTCCTAAGAAGAGTGATATAAGAGCAGGATTCGTTGTCCGTGTCGGAGGCCAGTTTGAGGACATCATTTAGAGACCAAGAGACCTTTTGAGGACGGACCGAAGGTCGAAGCCTAGCACATGCTTTTGGAATAGATGAGAAATAAGACTCCGCCAGGTTAATGTTAAACCCAACCAGGAAGACTTTCCTCAGAGCTGACTTAATGGTGGTTATAGTGCTAGCTGCTAGGCCTTTGTCAAAAATGGACCTAAAGAAGGAGATGGCTAAATTAGGAGTCATAACCGAATGGTCTGAAGTCCTTAAGAAATCCGCTAGTTTCTTAACCGCCGAATCATATTGGCGAATCGTTGAGTCCCTTTTGTCTGATTCTATAAAGAGGACATTATCTGGGTCGATGTTTGCGTCCCTACGTGCCGCAAACTTCATGAAATCCACAAAGTTAGGGTTTTGGCTATCCTTGAGGAATCTGACACAGTCCGTGATTGGACCACCTGGGTCAGTTTGGGGAATGGGATCCGGAAGGGACGGAGTTTCAACTCGAGGAGGAGAGGAAACCAACTGCTCTTTGGCCAGTGAGGTGCCACTAAAGCTACTACCCCGTTGAAGGAGCGGAGTTTGTGCAAGACTTTCAGTAGAAGATTCACTGGAGGGAATAAGAAGATCTTCTGCCAATGGTTCCAATCCAGGGTTAATGCGTCCATGGCATAAGCCTGAGGGTCCAGGTTCGGTGTCACATAACACGGGAGTTTGTGATTGAGTCGGGTCGCGAATAGATCTACCTGGAGACCTGGAACCAGCCTGAGTATCCACCGGAAGGAGTGCATGTCCAGGGACCACTCCGATTCCAGTGGGCTCGTCCTGGATAATGCGTCTGCTATCACATTCTGGACTCCTGCTAGGTGAGTTGCTGACAGGAACCAGTCTTTGTCGGCTGCCAAGGTGAAGATAGTGACCAGGATCTGATTCAGGTTGGGTGATTTGGACCCCCCCCCTGTTGAGGCAGTGGACTACGGCCGTGCTGTCTGAGACTACTCTGATGTGGGTCGACCTCGGAGGGGAGATTCTCTTCAGGGTCAAGAACACCGCCATGGCTTCGAGAACATTGATATGGAACTGTCTCATGGCGGGTGACCAAGAGCCCTGACACATCTGATGTTGGGAGTAACCCCCCCAACCACTCAGAGACGCGTCGGTATGAATTGTCACTTGTGGAGAGGGGAGCTGTAGAGGAACCGACTTGGAGAGGTTCCTCCGATCGGACCATGGTTGTAGTCTCATTTTCAAGACAGAGGGGATCTTCGAGGTCTTGTCTCTTAAAGGTATTGTCGCCCTCTTTCTCCAAACTCGATTGATGTCTTTGAGTTTGGCTTTTAAAAGGAGATCGGTCAGTGAGGCAAACTGGAGTAGGCCGAGGACTCGTTCTAAAGCTCTTCTGGACACCTGTTTGTGTTTGAGAAAGTTCCTGACCTTGGAAGCTATCTCCCTCACCTTCTTGGGAGGAAGGGAGAGCTTGTGCTTTGAGAGGTCCCAACGGATGCCTAACCATTCGAAGAGGCTTGATGGTTGTAGGCGGGACTTCCGGAGGTTGACTTGGAAGCCCAGTTTGGCGAGAAAATGGAGTACCTTCGACGTAGCTCTTTTGCATTCCTGGTGCGACTGGGCCCAAATGAGCCAATCGTCCAGATAGGCGACGATTTGTATCCCTTGGTGTCTGAGTTGCTCGAGCACCGTCTCCCCCAGTTTCGTGAATACCCTGGGGGCAATGCTGAGACCGAAGGGCATGACTTTGAATGCGAAGGCTCTCTTGCCGAGACGGAAGCCTAGATAAGGAGAGAAGTTTCGAGCTACTGGGACATGATAATAGGCGTCGGTAAGATCGATAGAGGTGGTGACGGCCCCACGGGGAAGTAGGGTCCGTACCTGAGAGATAGTCAGCATACGGAACTTGTCGCAAAGGATGTAAGAGTTGAGCTTCGACAAGTCCAGAACTACCCTCAACGCCGACGAGTCTTTCTTCGGGACTGTAAACAGGCGGCCTTGGAACTTCAGGGATCGAACCCGCTTGATTGCTCTCTTCTTGAGTAACTCCGCAGTGTACTCTTCCAGGATGGGAGTGGGTCTCTGGAAGAAGGTCACCGGTGGAGGAGGGGATCCCTGTGACCATTTCCAACCCAAGCCCCTTGATATTATGCTGTGAGCCCATGGACTGAAGGTCCAATGATCCCGGAAGTGATAAAGTCTCCCTCCTACCGGCATCACATCATTGGGAGGGAGTGAACTTAGGGCCCCTCCCTCCACGGGAACCCCTTGCTCTGGGCCCGCCGCGTTGGCGGAACTGTCCTCTACCTCTGGAACTCCCTCTTTGGTATCCACGAAAGGAACCGGAGGGTTCGTAGGCAGGGTTGTATGCAGGTGAGGGCATCCAAGAGGGGTTGGGCTGTGTACCAGGGGGAGCAGCGAGGTAGACTACCTGCTGAGGAGGTGCCTGTTGTCGAGAAGTCGAGGCCGCGGAAGGCTGTGGGGACGAGGTACCCCGGGCCGCTTTGTAAGGACTAAACCTCAGCTTCTTCTTGAAGAATGTGTGTCTCTGGGGTTCGAACCTCTTTTTGGCTGAGAGACCCCACCTTACCTGCAAATTCTGGTTTGCCCTCGCTGCGTCCTGAAGAACCTTATCCACCTCGGTCTGAGGGAAGAGGGTCTTACCCCAGCAGGAGGAAGCTATCAGCCTGTTCGGCTCATGCCTGATGGTGGCCTCCGACAGAACGAACTTCCTGCAACTAACCCGTGCTGACCAGAAGTCATGGAGATCTATTTGGTAGGATAGCAGCTGGTTCTTTGTGGCGACTCTGAACAGCGTTTCCTCTGGGTAAAGAGATGCAAGGGACTCCATGGAGGTGATGGATTGGAGGGACCTAGCAAGTCTAGTACGGGTCTCGAACTCAGTTTTGAGAAGACTCTCTATTAATCTGGGAAGCTTCTCAGAGAAAAGAGTAGAGGCACAGTCCGGGTCTAGTTTCCCCACCGTGAAGGTAGAGGCCGCAGCATCCCAGGCTGCCGAGGAACCCGGAATAAGCAAAGAGGTGGGGTCCGTCTCCTTGAGAGCCGGCATGGAAGAGCCTTCTTTGATGGCCTGTATAGTCAGCTCTGTGACTTTGTCTATGAGCGGCAAAGAGATGGAGGCCGCTGTCGTAAAAATAGTGTAGGAACCCTTGTGAGGGGTGAGCTTGGAGTTAATACACCCCCACTCTGATAGTGTTCTGGCCCAGATAGCCTGGGCCTGCTCTTTTGGAAATATGACCGTTTCCTTCGGTACCTTGTCCATACGGACCAATGCATGTTCCTTTAACCGTACAAAACCATTGAACGGGAATGCTAGGCCCGGGGGATAGAACTCCAGGTCCTCTAGAGGGCGGGTGCCCATGCCCTCCAGAGTTAGGGAGCCATCTACGAATGGAGCATGCAAAGCAAACCGCCAAGGATTGTTTTTATCGAAGGGCGGCAGCTTCGATGCGTCTGGGGCAGATGGGGGAGGGAACTGAGTTCCGGCGCGGATCAGAGTAGCCATCATATCCTTAATCTCTGTTATTGCACCAGAGTGATGTTGAACTTGATCCCTGACCAATCCTTTGATCAGTTGGATGGGGAGGAGATCAGCCCAGGGTACCTGAAAGTCACCCGTTGGTTTTTTCTTGGATTTGGTAGACTTAGACTTCTTAGGAGTAGTGGTTTTACGAGGAGCAATATGAATATCAGGAGCTGTCGAGGGTCCGGGGACCGGTGACGTTGATACTGGCAAAGCTGAAGGCTTATAAGTTCGAAGTGGCTTCACCTTGGGTCGTACGGAGGCAGAGGGATCCCGAGGAGAAGCCTTAGAGTTATCAAAACCTAGAAAGGAAGAGGTAGAAGAGGGAGTAGGAGAGAAAAGGGTTTCCACCAACTCGGCACCACTTACCTGCTCGTCCCTGGGTTCTACGTCTATATCCAGACCAGCCATGTCCATCGGTACGAGGGTTTCGTCCTCCACGGAAATGGTAGCCCTGACTTCTTCAATTAAAGGGGCAGCAAGGTCAGGAGAGACTGCAGCAGTAGTCGAGCCTGGGAAGAGACGGGAGGCCATATCCCCATCGAGGAGATAGGGAGCGCCAGACGGGGCATTCCTGCCAAAGCCCGACACCCACAGTCGAAGAGTAGCCCTTGCTGACCGAAGAGAGACATCATCGGCCTGTAAGATTTGCAGTGATTAGTGATGGAGGAGGGGGTTTGCCCTCCTAAATATACTGTGTATATCATATTCATGTCTATATTAGTGTCTGCCAACGAGAAATAAGGAACAAAGGGAAAACCCACTTACATCATCATTCAGCAGAACTGACGACAACTCGTAACAGAACGAGCACAAATCCGGGAACCACACTGGGTATTGGGCCTGTCCCGGTTCCTGGATAAAGGGAATGGAGCAGTGAGCATGAGACCGGCAGAGGTCATACCCAACGGGGTCGCTGAACGAGGCAGAGCATCCTTCAGCAGTACAACGGGCCTTCTGTAAAAGAAAGGAGACATGAGTCTGGTGATGCTTGAAACTCTGATAAGGGATAAAAACCTATTATTTTAGAGTTCTGGCACTCACTGAATTACCTAAGCACCCATATTGCATTGACCAAACAACTAACTATTAACTTTAAGTTGATACTGCCCCATACCATTGTTGGCACTTTAAAATTCAATTGTCTGTATATTTGTAATGCACCCAATGTCTGTTAATGACATAAGGATAATAAGCTTAAAGTAATCCGCCGACCTCCAAGGGTCGGGGAAGCAGTGACATGCCCTTAAAATAAATACAAACACCAGCCTTAGCTAAAGGCAAGGCAAATATAAGTGTGAAGTGTATGGGCGACCTCCGGTGAAGCCGGAGCTCCGGTGAGGCCGGATCGTAATGAAATGTCCTGAATAAAGGAGCCTTAGCTAATTAGCTAAGGCAACTTTAAGTGTTAAGTGTTTGGGCGACCTCCGGTGACGCCGGAGGATAATGAGATGCCCTGAATAATTCAATTGTGGCTAATAATTCAATTGTGAAAGATAAAAAGCTAAGTCGTAGCTAAAGACTAAAGCTTAGATTATAGTAAAGCATATTTACGATCTCCGGTGAGGCCGGAGGGAGAAGAAAGGTCCTGAATAATTATTGTGAATAACAACACAGTTGTAATAACAAAGGCTATTGTGGATATGGCCGTGGCCTGAGACCGAAGTAAGGGCCACCGGAGGGTCTTATCTAAACAATATGAAGCCCGTCCCATGTAGTAAACAATATAAATATAACAATAGAACGAAAGTTATTGAGAATCCCTCGTGGCGGAGTATAACTCAAGGCGGAGTGGATAACGTTCATAACTACTCCCGAGCCGTAACGGGGAGAGGACGAAACACGGACCAAAATAACGCTAACAATTGAAAAGTCACGAAAAATAAATAACTCGTAAGTTATCATCCACCCAGAGGGGGAGAGGTGAGGGAGGGAGAACCCGCTGAACGCACAAAACGGAAAACGGGAAATCCGCTCCCCCACCGGAGCTAAGAAAGAAAACGAGAGAAAGGGGTAACTCGTGACTGCGAACAGAAAACGGGGACCCCAATCTCCCGCTCTCTTGGACACAAAAACAGGACTAAAAATCACAAAACACTATTATAAACGTATAAAATAAAAATGTACATCCATATAACACTACGATCGAAGAATAGCATCCGTTAAAACTTAAAATAAATAGCACTGTTCCTTTAACCGAGTCGAGTGACGAACGCCTTGGGCGGTTACTAAACAAAAACAAAGCTAAATCGCTATCTCGATCGTAGGCTGGACTTACTTGCAAAAAGTACCATGAGCATAAATACACAAAAAAAAAAAAAAATAAAATAAAAATAATAACGGTTCTAAAGGCATAAGGCCAGGGACTTAACCAAGAACCTAAGTGACAGAGTACTAAACGGGCAGATAAAGATGAATTCCCAAACAAGTGAACAATGGCCGCCATGAAAGGCCAGACGGGAATAATAAAACAGACTATACTGGATATAAAACACAAGCCCGGTACAATAAAATACTGTCAAAACAAACTATGGTACTTAACATTGGAATGTGTGAAGATGGAGCTTCGGACATGACAAAATAAATCCACGATAGATAAAAAAGACCGAGAGCACAACGAAACCATTCAACACTTTTGAATTCCAAAAAGAAGGATGTTGTTCAGATGGCGCTCGCGTCGTGGCGTGGGTGGTGCGGCGATGGGGATGTGTCTAGGGCCTCTGTATCGGCCCATCCCTTTGGCGAAGGAATTAACTAAATGGAAGACAACCTGTGAATAGTGGATTTCACGCGCCTTTGCTTTATACACGACACCCAAAAGGTGCTCGCGCGAGGGTTGTAACCTCAGCATTCCATGCTTTTATCTTTCTCTGGTATAATTGGAAGGTTTTTATCAGAAAAGGTATACAAGAAGGACTTTTCGCCCGGCGCCACAGGTTCGACCCAGAAATGTATAGTAATGACAAAATCTACTGGACTTTTCATAGCATGTGCTCAACATCATATTGTGTACTGTACATTAGCTACCTTCCATACATATTCATTACCTACTCAGAAACCTAACTGAAGTGTAAATTTCAAAAAACAATTAATGAAAATTTAACTTATCTTTAAACTGATGCCAGCTAAATATTATAGCTTCCATCCCTGTTATAAGCTTTGATTTAGATAAGAATAATTTGTTCTTGTGCCATCATTGTTCCTTTAGCTTCCATCTTCTTCACATATTATTAGAGAAATTGGGTTGAACACAAGAAAGTTTTCTGTTTACTGGGTTCAGCTTTTAGATTTCAAATGTGCCGGCACATTAAATAAATTCATCTGAAAGAGAAGAAAAATATCTTTACTCCAAATGCTCTTCACCTTCAAGTCATAACCTGGCTATTTACAATGAATTTGTTACATAAGTCTCTTTCTAGTATTATCTATTCAAATAATTGCCATATTCAAGTTCATCTTTAAAGATCAATAAATTTGAACATGCTGTGATGTTCTTAACAAAATATTTGAAGAAAGAGCAGAACTAATAACCTGAGTTCGTGAAAAAAAAAAAAAAGAAGAAAAGAAAAGATGACAAAGTTTAGCCTAAACAATTATCTGAAATCATATTAGCAGACATGTATAATATCAAATTGGTGCTTTCACATCATCAATGTTATTCTTTAAACAATGGTTTTATTATTATTATTATTACTTACTAAACTACAACCCTAGTTGGAAAAGCAGTATGCTATAAGCCCAGGGGCTCCAACAGGGAAAATAGCTCAGTGCGGAAAGGAAAAAAGGAAAATAAAATATTCTAAGAAGAGTAACAACAATAAATATCTCCTATATAAACTAGAAAAACTTTAACAAAACAAGGGGAAGAGAAATAAGATAGGAGAGTGTGCTCGAGTGTACCCTCAAGCAAGAGAACTCTAACCCTAGACGGTGAAAGGCCATGGTACAGAGGCTATGGCACTACCCAAGACTAGAGAACAGTGGTTTGATTTTGGAGTGTCCTTCTCCTAGAAGAGCTGCTTACCATAGCTAAAGAGTCTCTTCTACCCTTACCAAGAGGAAAGTGGCACTGAACAATTACAGTGCAGTAACCCCTTGGGTGATGAAGAATTGTTTGGTAATCTGTGTTGTCAGGTGTATGAGGATAGAGGAGAATATGTAAAGAATATGCCAGACTATTCAGAGTGTATGTAGGCAAAGGGAAAATGAACCGTGACCAGAGAGAAGGATCCAATGTAGTACTGTCTGGCCAGTCAAAAGACCCCATAAATCTCTAGCGGTAGTATCTCAACGGGTGGCTAGTGCCCTGGCCAACCTACTACCTATGAATACTCCTCTTGATAAGGCTACCAGTCTCCGAGTTGTTCGCATTTAATTTTGTAGACAAAGACTTCGAAATAGTACTTGCTCTTATGGAGGAACAAGTGAAAATATAACTACACCTTGACTGAACATTACCCTTCATGTGGATCTGTACAGGGAATGGGAAAACATTGGATATGATGCAAATTCTGTGAGGGATTGTACCACAAGAACTGTGTATCGTATATAGATACAGTATTGAAACCAGTGATGCAAATTTAGAGAACATGAAATAATTAGCTTTTCCCGGGTGTGTAGATGAAGCTAAAATTATAATGGAAAAGTGGTGGTCTGACTTCCAGCTTAGGGCAGGTATGCTCGAAACTTCGTATGAGGAGAGACAATTTTGATGAAGAGGATATGTTAATTCAAATCAGTCTAAAGGCGAGGCTCAAGGCTGAGCGGTAATCTTTCACCGTCAAGACAGAACAGATTTTTCCTCCCGGAAGTATAACAAGAACTGGGTTAGTGGCATCAAGAAGAGCAATGCCCCTTCCACAACACCAACCACAAAAGATTGCCCACTTCGCATGGTAGACATCAGAAGATGACTCCCAGAGGCATTCGGACATCCTTTTCGCCACTGTCTGCGAAAAGCCTCCCTTTGAGAGAGATGCTGGATAACCTCCAGGAGTGAAGACGTAGCGAAACTAATGCCCTGTGGTAAATCTTTGTGTGTGGTTGTTCGAGTAGATCTTGAAGTGAAAGGAGCTCCCTAAGCACCTTGTGAGTCGATATAGAAGGTCTGGAAACCATTCTACACATTGCCACATCAGAGCTATGAGGGTCACTGACAGATCCTGTGATGCCCTCACTTTATCCCGAAGCCTCCTTACTAGACATAAGGAGTTGAACGCAAAGACGTCTAGATTGTCCCACTGATGTTGGAATGCAGTCGCGAACAGGTCTATCGTCAGAGAACCCCACAAAGTCAAGACTTCGTTGGCTATCTGATGATTCAAAAACCACTCAGAGGCAACTACAGTATCTGAGTCGTCCTGCTCAGATTGTCTGCCAGGATGTTTTTCTTGCCCTGGATAAAATGTCCTGATGGGATTGCCTAGTTGTCTTCCATCCATCTTAATATTTCTACAGATAGGTGGCATAGTTGCTGTGAAAAAGTACCTCCTTGCTTGTTCAAGTATGCCACTACCGTGGTGTGGTTACTCATCGGCACAATAAAGTGTCTTTAAAGGAGCTGCTGGAATTGCTTGATAGCTAGTAAAGCTGCTCTCATTTCCAGAAGGTTTATGTGGAAATGCTGCTTGGACTCGGACAAGAATCCAGAGGCAATGTGTTGTCACAAATGAGACCCCCACCTTCCTTTCGATGCCTATGTGAAGAGCATCCATTCCAAGGAAGGAGAGAGATGATCTACACCCTTGAGGAGGTTGGTGCCTAGCATCCACCACCTCAGGTCTCTCTTTTGCTCTGGTCCTCCCCCCGGACCCTAACAGTTGGAGAGGGTTGTTGTGCTGAGACCAGGTCTTCAGTTGACACTGGAGAGACCTGATGTGAAGAAGGCCATTAGGCACCAGACGATGCAGGGAGGTCAGGTGTCTTAAAAGGGGAGGCCACTGGTGAGATGGCAGTAAATCTTGCATCAGAAAATGGTGTGCTGCCACCTTAGCCTCTTTATTCTGCTTTCTGACTAAAAGACTTTGCCTAGTTGGGTGCATATTTGTATCCTGAGATATACAAGTTTCTGAGATTTTTGCAGAGAGGACTTCTCCCAAATTACTACAATACCCAGATCGCAGCAAAACTCAAGTAGCCTGTCTCGGTGTAGGAGAGGGTCTCCACCGAGTCTGCTAAAATCAGCCAATCGTTTACATAATGCAATAGACGAATGGCATTCTTATGAGCCCAGATCGATACCAGGGAGAAGATCCTTGTGAACACTTGAGGTACTGTGGACAGGCCGAAGTACAGCACCTTGAACTGGTATATTCTTTCGTTCAGGATGAAACTTAGGTACTTCTTTGACATAGGGTAGATTGGGATCTGGAAGTACACATCTTTCAGATCGAGTGTTATCATGAAATCCTTTGGTCTGACTGCCTGTCTGACAACGTTTGCCATCTCCATCTTAAACTGAGTTTATTGGACAAATTCGTTCAGGGCAGAGAGATCGATGACTGGTCTCCAGAACTCCAGATGCCTTTTCTACAAGGAGTCAACTGTAAAAGCCTGGGAACCACTCTATGACCTCTTGGAGAGCATCCTTCAATAGCTCGGTCTAGCCCCTGGCCTCAAGGACCCGTTCCTTTGAAAATCCCTTTGTGTAGGAACATTGACATCACTTGATTTCGAGGATGGGGTAACCTCGCGGAGGACGGAGACCAACCAAGGTTCCACTCCGTGTACCATCCATCTTTACCGCCTGCTCTGTAGGCATCCTCCCATTGGTAGAAGGGTAGAAGAATAACCCCCTAGCGGGAGCAACCATGTCTACCTCCTCTGCCTCGTGGTCCTCTAGGATGAAAGGGGTGCTTGGGGTCTTGCTTCCTGAAGTTGGGCTGTTTAAAGGTATTCAACCCTCTCTTATGACCCTGATATTATACCAAAGAAGCTCTCAGCGTAGGTAGTTCCGAGGAGTAAGGGTGAGATACCATCACCCTGTAGAGGAGAGTCTTGACTCGCCTTCCTCTAGCGCTCATGATTTTGGAATCTTGAAATGACAGTCACGTCGTTTCAAATTCAGTTAGACCACTGGTTGACAGTGTTATATGTCAGGAACTTCACTGTAATGGCACCAAAATGCATAAAGATAGACATTGCCTTCCTTTTCTGCTCAGCAGAGAAATCTTCATAGCATAAGAGATATCTGACTTAGCCTAAACAGTAATCCAACCAAGAGTGGTTTGCAAAGAACACTTAGTAATCTGCTCCATGTTTGCGGCATCCGCCACAGAGAACGTCCCAGCTTCTCTAGGGTCCTGTTTTGTATTAGTACCAGCATTGCTTGGCCTAACGGCAAAGGAGACAGATCATTGTCAATAATCTCGTAATACTTCCCTGTCGTACATACTGCAGATGACGCAAAGGAGATGAGTTCACTGCCCCTGAGGGATTGAGAAACTCCTGCCACCAGCAAATTCCCTTTTTTTGGCACCCTTAACACCTCTAGACCACAGCAAGGCTACCCGAGACTTGATGGGAATGGGGGTTCTTATAGAAGAGATCTGGGACTGTGACCTTTCCCACAGAAGGAACACAGGCAGGGTCGCCCGAGAGCTTAATTTTCCTTATACAGAAGGTCCCAAACTTACAAACTTAATAGCTTCCAAGAAGATGTGTGTAAGTTGCATTGTTTGTAAGTTAAATTTTGTTAAATTTTGGCCTAGGGTAAGCCTAATCTGAATCCCATGCCTATAATTTCCAGCTACTAATGTCAATAAATAGTAGGGTTTCAATGAAATAAATATCTGGTTATTACAAATGTTGTTTTGTTTACTGTATTGAATAATATAATATTGATTTAATACAATATTTCTTTTTCTTATCTCTTGTTATTTTCAATTGCATTTGTGTTTGTACCTCTGAATGTTTGTAAGTTGGGGAACTTCTGCACAGTACAAGATGCAAACTGCACAAAGAAGTATTCCGACTACAGTACTTTAGTTCTAAGGGCAAGATCTTAGGACTAGCGGACGTGGGTAACACATCATCTGAATGATTGGAATCATCATCAAGTGGTTCATCTATTCCCAAGCTTGCACCCATAGGAGCCAGGGGTGGGTCAAAGTCAGCCATGTCACTAGCAGGGGCTTGACACCTGGGAGGGAGACTACGCTCCTTCGGTCTCGCTGAGGCTGGTACCAAACCAAGATCACCCTTCCAAGAATCTCAGACCTTGTCTAAAAGTCCAGTTCTTAGGAAGGGTCTTCATGTACAGTACTGTACTTCCTCTCGGAGCTAAGTGGTAAAAGCCGCAAGGAGTTCAGACAATTAATTTCTCATGTTCTGTGGAGGCATGGAGGAGAGAGTAGTGGCCATTGAGGGAGGAGTGGATGGTTTGGTCAGGACAATTTTTATAATTATTGTATCCGTAAACGAGATCTCCGAGTCCCTCCTGGTTCTCTGACGCTGCCAAAGCAGTATGCAATAGTGAGCGCACATAAGACACTGAAGCAGCTCATGTCCAAAACTCACTATAAATTTGCAAACGTACGACCAAACGCGCAGACCTTCATCAGCATAAGTTACTCGCCACCCATCTCGATAATGCTCAGTGGTTGGGTGTACAATACTCTTTTATAAAACTAGGGTCTGTGAGCTCACGTGAGAAAATGTACGATCACTCATCAGCGCTCCAGATGGAAGATGATGAGTAACCTTGCGTACTCCTACAGGAGGCACAAGCTAAGATTGTGGCGAGCAAAGTGGCAAAGGTTTTCCTGTGCAGTGACGCATAGCAGGAAAAGCAGGTTCTTTCCTGTTAGGGGATGAAGTCCAAGGCAGAGGTCCTGAAGGGCTTGGCTTCACAAAAAGAAGAGCACTTTCTTGTACCTTACAGGCATGACGGTGATGGGCGGGGTCTGAAAATAGCCTCCATACCATGAAGGGGTATTGAATAGATGAGGAGGTAGCTGCCGTTAAGAGCACGAGAAGCATTGACGGGTCACCCACCACAGTCTCGGAGGGGAATATTGTGGTCAACACCTGAGGAGACAGGCGTGCGCTCCTGCTGTGCCCCAAACTGTTGCACCTCCAAAAGCCATTCTTTAGAGACGGGGACCCAAAATCCTCAAGGAAGACCAAAGCTAACACACAGCGTCAACGGAAAGAGATTCCCCTACGACCAAGGGCGGTACTGCTTCGCTAAGGGGAAATGATGGAGTCCTTTGAACCTAAGGGTTGTCTAGAGGTCAAACAGCCATCACTGTTACTCGTTCGTCTTCTGGAGGAGACTGAACGAGCACAGTCAATGGGGAGGGAATAAGACACCAGAGTAAGAAGTCAGGACTTCGTCTGCGAGGAAGACATGGAAGGAGAAGAACCCCTTTTGGACTTTTTCCGTCGCCTACCTAACAGCATCCACTGGAAGGACGACTACTCCCGACACTCATTACAAGGAGACTCCTGTGAGCAAACATGATGTCTGCAACCACTGCAAAGGGCATGAGGATCAGTTTCCACAGCCAACACAAAGGTGTTGTAAGGCTGCCCTTCAATTCCAGGACAAACCGATATATTATCGATCATCAAAAGATCACAAACACTCCTGAAAAGATAAAAGTTGAAAGCTAATAGCCACTTATATTTAAGTTAACAGGAGAGAGACTGCTCTACACCGAGCCAAACGCAAAAGTAACATCATATCACTGGTGTGTGTGCCTGTGTGTGAGCTGGGCGGCTGGTCTAACCCCCACTACCCTCAGCTAATTACCGGCAGGTTGTTATAATTCGGTTAAAAAGTTTTATGGTGAGTTTCAGCTTTCATCAAAATACATATCCATAAAAATGTTATTTTTATTAGTAAAATAAATTTTTGAATATACTTACCCGATAATCATGTAGCTGTCAACTCCGTTGCCCGACAGAATTCTATGGAGGGATACGCCAGCTATCACAATACTAGAAGGGGGTGTACTTACCAGCGCCACCTGTGGCCAGGTACTATAGTACTTCTTGTTGACACCTCCTCAATTTTTCCTCGGTCCACTGGTTCTCTATGGGGAGGAAGGGAGGGTCAATTAAATCATGATTATCGGGTAAGTATATTCAAAAATTTATTTTACTAATAAAAATAACATTTTTCAATATTAAACTTACCCGATAATCATGTAGCTGATTCACACCCAGGGGGGTGGGTGCCAACCAGTGTACAAGATTAAAGGATAGCTAAGTATCCCATATTTCATATAACAGTTATCTTAAATAACAATGAAATAATAAAGGGATTTTGACGAAGGAAAAATCTATTTCTGGGGAGAGACCTGTGGCGCCGGGTGAAAAGAGTCCTTCTTATATACCTTTTCTGATAAAACCTTCCAATTATACCAGAGAAAGATAAAAGCATGGAATGCTGAGGTTACAACCCTCGCGCGAGCACCTTTAGGGTGTCGTGTATAAAGCAAAGGCGCGTGAAATCCACTATTCACAGGTTGTCTTCCATTTAGTTAATTCCTTCGTCAAAGGGATGGGCCGATACAAAGGCCCTTGCCAACCACCAGCGCCACACCACCCACGCCACGACGCGAGCGCCATCTGAACAACATCCTTCTGTATTGGCCATGATGGCTTGGAAAGGAAAGGGTGGGATTGTGTAAAATAAAGGGGAAGGGTTTCACCGGGCGCCACAGGTCTCTCCCCAGAAATAGATTTTTCCTTCGTCAAAATCCCTTTTCTGGGTCGATCTGTGGCGCCGGGTGAAAATGTACCAGAGAATGCCTTCCAAGCCCAACAATAACTAATTTAATGAGGGGAGAGAAACAACACCATGTAAAGAAAATCATAAATAATTAAGGTAAACAAACATGATAACAGGGAAGCCTCCGAGTATCAGAGGAAACATGCTACAAAACTGACATGGCTAAGAATATCCCAACCCTGTAACAACGGTAATCAATAATAGTTACAAACATAACCTAATATGTAATAAACTTAGGGCTAACGAACTACCAAGGAAGCGGCGTCGTGGTGCGAGAGGCGGGTAGGAGGGAGAAGAAAAGAGATGGATGAAAGGAAGAACAAAAGATCACTGGGGAGAGATACGGCTCCCAGCTGCAACTGTTGGGTATTTAAGAGCCTGTAAGTTCATTAGATAGTGGCGTTTGAAGACCATAGGAGATTCCCAACCCGTGAACTTTATAAGGTCATCAAAGTCCATCTTCTGGGGGAAATGATCCCGGATTGGCTTGTCAAACGAAGTATAGGATCTATAGCCTAATACCACGTATGGGAATGGTACCTCCTTGTTCCCTGATAAACAAGGGGCCAGACGATCGGGTAGCAGTCGTGGCTAAAAAGGCCCTGAGAGTGGTGACCGGACATAGAAAAGTATCTTGGAGAAGAGGAATAACTTTCCAAGGGGACCACCTATTTTGGGGGTTAACGGCCGAATCATATTGGCGAATTGTCGAGTCCCTTTTGACTGATTCGATGAAGAAATCGTTTTCCGGTTCAATGTTCGAGTCTCTACGAGCTGCCAACTTCCTGTAGTCCACAAAGTTAGGGTTTTGGACATCCTTGAGTAATCCGACACAGTGAGTTTGGAATACTCGGGTCAGTTTGAGGAACGGAATCCGGATGGGACGGAGTTTCCACCCGAGGAGGAGAGGAAACCAACTGTTCTTGGGCAGTGAGGTGGTACTAAAACCACTGCGCCCCGGAAGGAGCGCAGTCGGTGTTAAAGTTTTTAGAAGATTCACTGGGAGAGATAGGGAAATCTTCCTCTAATGGTTCCAATCCCGGGGTAATGCGTCCATGGCATGAGCCCGAGGGTCCAGGATTGGGGTCACATAACAAGGAAGTTTGTGATTGATCTGAGATGTGAATAGATCTACCTGGATGCCTGGAACGAACCTGAGTATCCACCGGAGTGAAATTCTGACTCCAGGGAACTCGTCCTGGATAGTGAGCCCGTTCTCACACCCTGGCCTCCCGCTAGGTGAGGTGCTGACAGGAACCAGTTCTTTTCTGTTGCCCAGGCGAAGAAAGTGACCAGGACCTGATTCAGGTTGGGTGACTTGGATCCTCCCCTGTTTCCGTAGTGTACCTCGTCTGTGCTGTCTGACACTACTCTGATGTGGGTCGTCCTCGGAGGAGTCTCTCTCTTCAGGGTCAAGAACACTGCCATGGCTTCGAGAACATTGATATGGGACTGTTTCATGGCTAGTGACCAAGAACCTGAAACATCTGATGTTCGGAGAAATCCCCCCATCCACTTAGAGACACGGCTGAATGGAATGTCACTTGTGGAGGTGGGAATTGTAGAGGAACCGCTTTGGAGAGGTTCTTCGGTTCGGACCATGGGCGTAGTCTCATTTTCCCGACAGAGGGGATCTTCGAGACCTTGTCTTCTTATAGGTACTGTAGATCTCTTTCTCCAAAATCGATTGATGTCTTGAGTTTGGCTTTTATTAGGAGATCTGTTACTGAAGTGAATTGGGAAAGGCCGAGGATACTTTCTAGGCTCTTTGGACACCTGTTTGTGCTTGAGAAATTCTTGATCTTGGAACCTATTCCTCTTACTTTTGGAAGGGAGAGACAACGTGTGCTTCGAAAGGTCCCACTGAATGGCTAACCATTCTAAGTGGCCTGATGGTCGCAGGCGAGACTTATGGAGATTGACCCGAAATCACAGGTTGTCGAGCGATCGAAGAAATTCCTTCGTAGCTCTGTTACCTTCTATGGCCGGCCGGGCCCAAATGAGCCAACCGGCCAGATAAGCAATGATCTGTATCTCTTGGTTCCTGAGTTGTTCTAACACTGCCTCTCCCAGTTTCGTGAATATCCTGGGATCAATGTTGAGGCCGAAGGGCATGTCTTGAACACAAAGGCTTCCCTGCTTAGGTGGAAACCCAGATAAGAAGAGAAGTTTCGAGCTATAGGCGCAAGCTAATATCGGTCGGTAAGATCGACAGAGGTGGTGACGGTCCCACGGGGAAGTAAGGTCCATACCTAAGAGATAGTCGTTTGATTGCTTTTTCTTGAGTAACCCTGTGGTGTACTCTTTCAGGACGGGAGTGTATTTCTGGGAGAAGGTCACTGGCGGAGGAGGAGGACCTTGAGGCCATTTTCATCTCAAACCGTTAGAGACTATGCTATGATCCCACAGACCGAGTCCAATGGTCACGAAAGTGGTAAAGTCTTCCCTCTACCAGGACCAGCGCGTTGTGAGGGAGTGAATCTAGGTCCTTCCCTTCTCCGAGCCCCCTTTTTCCTAGGTCCGCCTTGATGTCGGGACTGTCTTCTACTCCTGTATCTTCCTCTCTGGTGTCCATGAAAGGAGCCTGAGGGTTCGGATCTAGGGCTGCATGCAGGCAAAACATCCCAACGGAGTTGGGCTGTGTACCTGGGAAATCAGTGAGGTAGACCACCTGATGATGGGGGGTCAGATACAAAATCGTCGAACCAGAGGAAGGCTGTGATGACGAGTGGGAAACCGACTATCAATTCCTGTCTGATAGAGGTCTCAGACAGAACGTACTTCCCACAACTGACCCGATCAGACCAACAAACGTGTAGGTCGAACTGGAAGGGCAGAGCCTGGAATTATCGTACCCCCCAGGCTGACAACATCCTGGTCCAGACAGATCGGGCCTGCCCTTTAGGAAATAATACCGTTACCTTCGGTACCTTGTCTAATCTAACCAAGGCAATCTCTTTCAATCGAACGAATCCGTTGAATGGGAATTCTAGTACCTGGGAGTAAAATCTAGGTCCCCCAGAGGGAGGACGTCTATGCCCTCCAGATTTATGGTACCACCTATATCCGAGTTCCTGAACGGCACTGACTCACCACCATACCTTAGAGCTCGTCATAGCCCCTTGGATTTCCTTAGAATGTGTTGCTTTTAGCCGTCACCGTTTATGCAGGGTAACATGAACATTAGGATCCTTTAATGGTCCTAGGTCGGTGACGTAGGTAATTGCAAAGCTGAAGGCTCAAAACTCATCCCCACATACCTGCCCGTCCATGGGGTCGTTGTCCAACCTTAGAGAGGACACTCCGAGGAGATAGGGACCTCTAGATGGAGCATTCCTTCCCAACTTCGATACCCAAGGGTGGAGAGCCTCTCTTTGCAGGCCAGAGAGAATCATCATCATCCTGATGGGAACCATGCAGGCGAACCTTCTGTAACACAAAGGGGACATAAGTCTGGATGTTCCTTGAACTTTGGTTAGCGATCCTTGCATAAATATAGGCATAATTAATTTAATTCTATTTGAACACGATGTTGTATGGATATTTATCCATATTTATACATAGTTAGAATTAAATACATGCATAAATATAGGCATAGTTACGTTCATAAATATTTTTTTTTTTTTTTTTTTTTTTTTTTTTTTTTTTTTTTTTTTTTTTTTTTTTTTTTTTTTTTTTACAGGTAAAACAAAAGATTGGCCACCCGTGGTCTGAGTGATCTCCGACTGTACCGGATCTCCGGTAACCATCCCCGGTACAAACAAAGGTCCGTCATAGTGACAACGTGAACCAGAGGAAATCTAATATTAACCTCAATGCTGATCGCCTGTACGATATCCGGTTAAGCCGGAGATTCGATGAAAAAGAATCGTAATGACGATATTGTGATAATTCATGAAAAAGGGTTCATACCCTGATTCTGAGCGTCTGATTGATCTCAGTTTGTACCGGAGAACCAGTGACAAAGGTCCGGCAACGTGAAAACGTGATCCTCATCGGTACGATAACATTCTCTAAAACTGAATGTCTGTGTTATCTCCAGTGAAGCCGGATATTCGATGAAAAAGGGACCGTAATAATGAAACTGTGAAATCCTCATCGGTATCACATTGTTAACTCCGGTTCTGGACGTCTGCTTGATCTCTGTTTGTATGGGAGATCCGGTAGCAAAGGCTAGTCCCCGTGAGATCGTGACCGTCACCGGTACGATACCATTAACCTCAATGAATGTCTGAGTTATCTCCAGCGTAGCCGGAGATTCGATGAAAAAAGGGGCCGGAAAGGTGTAATTGAAACCAAACATGACAAAGGTTCGTGTGCAAAAAGGTCTCAGCCGGAGTCTGAGTGCCGGATTTCACCGTTGCACTCCAAATATCTGACTAGTTCTCACCCAATGAGTATCCATTATAGCGGCGTATAACTCTAGGCGGAGCTAAACATAACTCAAGGCGGAGCTAAGGGTGTCGGTATAAATCGAACCCAATTAATGACTCATACACCAACGTTCCTACTAATAGTGTTAGCTATATTAACAGTAACCACATCAATAAAACGTGTATAACATTAAACGTACTATCATCAACTCTGATAATAAGAGGAGGCCTGAATAACTCGTGAACGTATAAAAACGGAGAACGGGAAATACACCTCCCTTACTCGAGCTAATAAACGAGCACCTTATGTTCTCACTCTCAAGGTTACATAATAAAAGCTAACATCACACAATAATATAAGGAAAGTAAAATAAAACTGATTGTTTTTATTTTATGTTTATTTTTTTCCTTTTTCTTTTTCATTTTTAGTCATTGTAATAACCAAAAACGAAGAATAACGACAATGTAACCAATAAATAAGGATATAGTCTAAATCGAGCCTTCCTGGGGCGAGTACAAACTAACAGACTAACAGACTAAATCGCAAACGTTTAAATCGCTATTCGGCCAAAACCATTGTTGGCACTATAATATCCAAATGTTTGTATACAGTATTTGTAATTTACCTAATGTCTGTTAATGACATAAGGATAAATAACTTAAAGCAACCTGCCGACCTGCGAGGGTCGGGGAAGCAGTGACATGCCCTTAAAATAAATATAAACACCAGCCTTAGCTAAAGGCAAGGCAAATATAAGTGTTAAGTGTATGGGCGACCTCCGGTGAAGCCGGAGCGTAATGAGATGTCCTGAATAATGCCGTCTTAGCCAAAGGCAAGGCAAATATAAGTGTGAAGTGTATGGGCGACCTCCGGTGACGCCGGAGGATAATGAGATACCCTGAATAATTCAATTGTGGCTAATAATTCAATTGTGAGGATATAAAAGCCAAGCCGCAGCTAAAGGCTAAGGCTTAGATCATAGCAAAGCGTATTTACAACCTCCGGTGAGGCCGGAGGGAGAAGAAAGGTCCTGAATAATTATTGTGAATAAAAACACAATTGTAATAACAATGGCTATTGTGGATATGGCCGTGGCCTGAGACCGCAGTAAGGGCCACCGGAGGGTCGTATCTAAACAAAATGAAGCCCGTCCCATGTAGTAAACAATATATAAATATAACAATAGAACGAAAGTCATTGAGAATCCCTCAAGCCGGAGTAGAACTCAAGGCGGAGTGGAAAACGTTCATAAACTACTCCCGAGCCGTAACGGGGAGAGGACGAACACGGACCAAAATAACGCTAACAATTGAAAAGTCACGAAAAATAAATAACTCGTAAGTTATCATCCACCCCGAGGGGGAGAGGTGAGGGAGGGAGAACCCGTTGAACGCACAAAACGGAAAACGGGAAATCCGCTCAACCACCAGAGCAAAGAAAGAAAACGAGAGAAAGGGGTAACTCGTGACTGCGAACAGAAAACGGGGACCCCTATCTCTCGCTCTCTTGGACACAAAAACAGGACTAAAAATCACACAACACTATTATAAACGTATAAAATAAAAATGTTATTTTTATTAATAAAATAAATTTTTGAATATACTTACCCGATAATCATGTAGCTGTCAACTCCGTTGCCCGACAGAATTCTATGGAGGGATACGCCAGCTATCACAATACTAGAAGGAGGTGTACTTACCAGCGCCACCTGTGGCCAGGTACTCAATCATTTGTTGTTGACACCTCCTCAATTATTCCTCGGTCCACTGGTTCTCTCTGGGGAGGAAAGGGAGGGTCGATTAAATCATGATTATCGGGTAAGTATATTCAAAAATTTATTTTATTAATAAAAATAACATTTTTCAATATTAAACTTACCCGATAATCATGTAGCTGATTCACACCCAGGGAGGTGGGTGAAAACCAGTGTACATGATTAAAGGATAGCTAAGTATCCCAAAATTTCATATAACAGTTATCTCAAATAACAATGAAATAATAAGTACCTGGTAAGGAAGTCGAATAGAACCGTTACTCTGCCTTTTATTTAAAGTTCGTCTTCCTTACTGAGCGCAGCGTTCCTCTTGGAGGCTGAATCAACCCAAAGGTGCCAAAGTACAAGGGGTTGCAACCCTACTAAAGGACCTCTACCAAACCTTTAACCCAGGCGCTTCTCAAGAATGAATAGACCACCCGCCAAATCCAAGGATGCGGAAGGCTTCTTAGCCTACCGTAACAACCATAAAAACAACAATAAAAGTATTCAAGAGAAAGGTTAAAAAGGTTATGGGATTATGGGAATGTAGTGGCTGAGCCCTCACCTACTACTGCACTCGCTGCTACGAATGGTCCCAGGGTGTAGCAGTTCTCGTAAAGAGACTGGACATCTTTCAGATAAAATGATGCAAACACTGACTTGCTCCTCCAATAGGTTGCATCCATAATGCTCTGCAGAGAACGGTTTTTATTAAAGGCCAACGAAGTAGCTACAGCTCTTACTTCGTGGGTCCTTACCTTCAGCAATGCAAGGTCTTCCTCCTTTAAGTGAGAATGTGCTTCTCTGATCAGAAGCCTTATATAGTACGAAAGCCCATTCTTGGACATGGGTCTCGAGGGTTTCTTGATGGCACACCATAAGGCTTCTGACTGTCCTCGAATAGGTTTAGACCTCTTCAGATAATATTTGAGAGCTCTGACAGGGCAAAGAACTCTCTCTAGTTCGTTACCTACCATGTTGGAGAGGCTAGGTATTTCGAACGATCTAGGCCAAGGACGTGAAGGAAGCTCGTTCTTTGCTAGGAATCCAAGCTGAAAAGAACATGTAGCTGATTCGGTTGTGAAACCAATGTTCTTGCTGAAGGCATGAACCTCACTGACTCTCTTAGCTGTTGCAAGGCAAACGAGAAAAGCAGTCTTGAGGGTAAGATCCTTGAAGGAAGCTGACTGGAGAGGTTCGAACCTAGATGTCATAAGGAACCTTAAGACTACGTCCAGATTCCAGCCTGGAGTGGAAAGACGACGTTCTTTAGACGTCTCAAAAGACTTGAGAATGTCTTGAAGGTCCTTGTTGGAAGACAGGTCCAAACCCCTGTGGCGGAGGACTGAGGCCAACATGCTCCTATACCCTTTAATCGTAGATGTTGAAAGGGATCTCTCATTCCTAAGATGAAGAAGGAAGTCAGCTATTTGGATCACAGAGGTATTGGTAGAGGATATTGAATTGGCTCTACACCAGCTTCGGAAGACCTCCCACTTAGACTGGTAGACTCTACGAGTGGAAATTCTTCTAGCTCTGGCAATCGCACTGGCTGCCTCCTTCGAAAAGCCTCTAGCTCTAGCGAATCTTTCGACAGTCTGAAGGCAGTCAGTCGAAGAGCGTGGAGGTTTGGGTGCAACCTGTCTACGTGTGGTTGACGTAGAAGGTCCACTCTTAGAGGTAGAGTCCTGGGGAAGTCGACTAGCCATTGACGTACCTCTGTGTACCATTCTCTTGCAGGCCAAAGGGGAGCAACCAGCGTCAGCCGTGTCCCTTCGTGCGAGACGAATTTCTGCAGAACTTTGTTTATAATCTTGAACGGAGGGAATGCGTACAGGTCGAGATGGGACCAGTTCAGAAGAAAAGCATCTACATGAACCGCTGCAGGGTCTGGAACAGGGGAACAATAAAGCGGAAGTCTCTTGGTGATGGAGGTGGCAAACAGGTCTATGGTAGGTTGACCCCACAACGTCCAAAGTCTGTTGCACACACTCTTGTGGAGGGTCCATTCCGTGGGAATGACCTGATTCCTTCTGCTGAGGCGATCCGCTGAAACATTCATATCGCCCTGGATGAACCTCGTGACCAGTGTGAGGTTTAGACCTCTTGACCAAATGAGGAGGTCCCTTGCGATCTCGTAAAGGCTCCTCGAATGGGTCCCTCCTTGCTTGGAGATGTAAGCCAAGGCTGTGGTGTTGTCTGAATTCACCTCCACCACTTTGCCTAGCAGGAGGGACTTGAAGTTCAACAGGGCAAGATGGACTGCTAACAGTTCCTTGCAGTTGATGTGGAGTAATCCTTGTTCCTTGTTCCATACTCCTGAGCATTCCCGTCCGTCCAAGGTCGCACCCCAGCCCGAGTCCAATGCATCCGAGAAGAGATGAAGATGGGGGGTCTGGATGGCCAATGATAGACCCTTCTTGAGAAGAAGATTGTGCTTCCACCACCGGAGAGTGGTCTTCATCTCTTGGTTGATAGGGATAGAGACTGCTTCTAGAGTCGAGCCCTTGTCCCAATGAGCTGCAAGATGGAATTGAAGAGGGCGGAGGTGGAGTCTCCCTAGCTCGACAAACAGGGCCAGAGATGAGAGGGTCCCTGTGAGACTCATCCACTGTCTCACTGAGCAATTGCTCCTCTTCAGCATGCTCATGATGCACTGAAGGGCTTGGTTTATCCTGGGGGCCGATGGAAAAGCCCGAAAATCCCGACTCTGAATCTCCATTCCCAGGTACACAATGGATTGGGAGGGAATGAGTTGAGATTTCTCTATATTGACTAATAGACCTAGGTCTCTGATTAGATCTAAAGTCCAAGAGAGGTTCTCCAGACAACGACGACTCGTGGAGGCTCTCAACAGCCAGTCGTCTAGGTAGAGGGAGGCTCTGAT
The DNA here is from genome assembly GCF_036898095.1 of Palaemon carinicauda. Classification (NCBI taxonomy): domain Eukaryota; kingdom Metazoa; phylum Arthropoda; class Malacostraca; order Decapoda; family Palaemonidae; genus Palaemon; species Palaemon carinicauda. The sequence continues at coordinate 127,633,820 of NC_090737.1, read as the reverse complement.
GTTCGATAAGTGCAGGAATTTCGCTACATTCCTCATCAGATGAGTAAAGACCATAGGAGCTGTGCTTAGGCCAAAACACAGGGCTTGGAACTGATAGACAACCTTTCCGAAAACGAATCTCAGGAAAGGTTGGGAGTCTGGATGAATGGGAACGTGAAAGTATGCATCTTTCAAGTCCAACGAGACCATCCAGTCCTCCTGTCTGACCGCTGCTAAGACCGACTTGGTCGTCTCCATTGTGAACGTCTGCTTGGTGACATACTCGTTGAGAGAGCTGACGTCCAGCACCGGTCTCCAACCTCCTGTCTTTTTGGCCACAAGAAAGAGACGGTTGTAGAAGCCCGGGGATTGATGGTCCCGGACTATAACCACTGCCTTCTTCTGCACAAGTAGCGACACCTCCTGTTGCAATGCTAGCCTCTTGTCCTCTTCTTTGTAGTTGGGAGAGAGGTTGATGGGCGATGTGGTCAGAGGCGGTTTGAGGCAGAATGGAATCCTGTAACCGTACCTCAGCCAACTGACAGACTGTGCGTCTGCACCTCTCTTCTCCCAGGCTTGCCAGAAGATCTTGAGCCTGGCTCCTACTGTTGTCTGGAGAATCTGAGAGTCAGTGCTTTCCCTTAGATGTCCTGGGTCCTTTCTTAGACTTGCCCCTGTGAGAGTCTGGACGGGAGCTTCCTCGGCTGGGGGCTCTACCACGAAAGGGCGGTATGAACCTAGTGGCCGGGGTATCAGCCACTGGAGAGCGATAAGTCTTGGGGACAGAGGTGGTAACCTTAGACTTACGAGCCGATGAAGCTACAAGATCGTGCGTGTCCTTCTGTATCAGGGCAGCCGACAAGTCCTTAACTAGCTCCTCGGGAAAGAGGAACTTTGAGAGTGGAGCAAAAAGGAGCTGTGACCGCTGGCACGGTGTAATGCTGGCTGAGAGGAAGGTACACAGTTGTTCCCTTTTCTTCAACACCCCTGATACAAATAACGACGCTAGCTCACCTGATCCATCCCTGATAGCCTTATCCATGCAGGACATAATTAACATGGCAGAGTCTTTGTCCGCAGGAGATGTTTTCTTGCTGAGGGCTCCCAGGCACCAGTCGAGAAAGTTGAACATTTCGAAAGCTCTGAACAACCCTTTCAGAAGATGATCCAGGTCTGAGAAGGTCCAACAAACCTTCGAGCGTCTCATCGCAGTCCTCCTAGGCGAGTCCACCAGACTTGAGAAGTCAGCCTGGGCAGAGGCAGGAACTCCCAAGCCTGGTGCTTCCCCTGTGGCATACCAAACGCAACCTTTCGATGCGAGCTTCGTTGGAGGGAACATGAAGGAAGTCTTGCCCAGGTGTTGTTTAGACTGAAGCCACTCCCCTAAGGTCCTTAAGGCCCTCTTGGAGGATCTAGCTAGGACAAGCTTAGTATAGCTCGACTTAGCTTGTTGCACGCCTAGCGAAAACTCAGATGGAGGAGAGCGGGGAACAGCAGAGACGAAGTGGTCAGGGTAAAGCTCCCTGAGTAGAGCCAAGACCTTTCGAAAATCAACAGACAATGGAGAAAGCTTAGACTCCTCCACGTCTGATGAGGGATCAAGATGTGCCTCCTCATCATCCGACACTTCATCAGCAGAAGGTAGCGAAGCAAAAGGACCAGAATGCTGAACCGCAGAGTCAGAACGGGTAGGAACAACAACAGAGGTTTCCTCAACTTGAGGGAAAACCTGAGGTTCAGACTGCATAGGCTGAACAACAGTCGGAGCAGAAGGCAGGTGCAAGGGTGAAGGAGGTTGACTCCTATCAAGAGTTGCACCCAAGGATTGCACCAGCTGAGCGGAGGACGGAGGCGGAGTAGTCCGTTCCTGTTCCTGAGAGATGAGTGGAGCATGAGAAGGTTGAGGCTGCGCAGAACAAGGTAAAGTTCTAGCAAGCTGAGGCTCCTGAGGCGCAAGTGTATGGTGTAGATGAGCTTGCCTAGATGAGGGTTGAACTCGGTGCAGCGCTGGTTGAGCAGACAGACTCACGGAGGGGAGAGGTTGTTGTACCCCAACCGAGAGTTGCACCACTGGTGGAGCAGCAAGGGGAGGAGGAGGAAGAGTGTAACTCTCCTGATCCCAAAGCAAGGGTTGCCTTAAAGAAGGCTGAGGTTGAACAACACTGTGAACAGCAAACTCCGAAAGTGGTTCAACATCGTACGCCTGGCAGATGGTGCTGCGACCAGGCGGAGCAGGTGCAGGCTGGGCGAGCACAGGTGCAGCGAGAACAGGTGGAGGGAGTGCAGGAGGTGCAACACTCTCAGCCCGACACTCACGCATCAAGTCCGAAAGCTGAACTTGCATGGACTGAAGCAGGGTCCACTTGGGGTCGGCAGAAACGATAACAGACTGAGGTAAAGTCACAGTCGGGGTCTGTATAGGCAGAACCTTACTCCTCTTGGGCGGAGTACAGTCGACCGATGACAGAGGCGAGTCGGAGCTGAGCCAATGACTGCAACCTGGCTGAGCACTCGCTGACTGAATTCTACGTTTAAGCGGTCTCGAGACCTGAGACCAACGTTTCTTCCCTGCATGAAGATCAGCGGACGAGAAGACGGGCTCAATCGTCTGCAGGTGGGAGTGACGGTCTAAGGAAGACACGCCCGCAACCACCGAGGATAATTCTGTGCGCCTAACAAGGCCTGTCGAACCCTTAAGCCCTTCGACATTGCTTCTCCCCTGGGCATGGGAGCTTGCAAGAGGTCCCGGACTGGGAGGACGACTGGCTCGCACAGAAAAATCCTCACGCACCACACTGGCACCACTAGCACTTGGCACTGCACAGACACTAGCACTCGTCACAGCACTGGCACTATTTCCACCCACTGCACTCTTGACCTTCAGTTCTTTAACCTCGGCCATCAGAGACTTATGGTCACTTACCACTGATTCTACTTTATCTCCTAAAGCCTGAATAGCACGCAAAACAGTTGACATATCAGGCGGAGGGCACACAGTAGGTTCGGGGGTAGCCACTACAGGGGTAGGAAAAGGTAGGGGATCATGAGGTGAGGAAAACATAGAAGAGTGAGAAGAACTTCTCCTAGCTCTAGTTCTCTCTAACTTGGATGAATATTTTAAAAGACGTACAAAATCCAATTCCGAAAGTCCGGCGCACTCCTCACACCGATTTTCTAATAGACAGGGCCTGTCCCTACAGTCAGAACAAGCGGTGTGAGGATCTACCGAGACCTTCGGAATACGCCTATTGCAAGACCTACATCGTCTATGGGAGGGAGCTTGCGAAACGTCAGACATCTTGTTTCAAAGAGTAAGTCAAAGGGGGATCCAAAAACAAGCAAAAATTCATTAACCGTTAATCAGAGTTTATATAAAAGCTAACTAGCTAATATAAAAAGGATTCCAGTATGCGACAGCCGTTAATCTAAGAGAATACTTCACCAAATATCCATGAATAAACTCGAAGACCATGAGCGTATCCCAGAACGTCTAGCCGGAAGCACGACAGAGGAATAATTGAGGAGGTGTCAACAACAAATGATTGAGTACCTGGCCACAGGTGGCGCTGGTAAGTACACCCCCTTCTAGTATTGTGATAGCTGGCGTATCCCTCCATAGAATTCTGTCGGGCAACGGAGTTGACAGCTACATGATTATCGGGTAAGTTTAATATTGAAAAATGTACATCCATATAACACTACGATCGAAGAATAGCATCTGCTAAAACTTTAAATAAATAGCACAGTCGAGTGACGAACGCCTCGGAGGGGCGGGCACTAAACAAATACAAAGCTAAATCGCTATCTCGTTCGTAGGCTGGACTTACTAGCAAAAAGTACCATGAGCATAAATACACAAAAAAAAATAAAAATAAAAATAATAACGGTTCTAAAGGCATAAGGCCAGGGACTTAACCAAGAACCTAAGTGACAGAGTACTAAACGGGCAGACAAAGATGAATTCCCAACAAGTGAACAAACAATGGCCGCCATGAAAGGCCAGACGGGAATAACAAAACAGACTATACTGGATATAAAACAAAAGCCCGGTACAATAAAATACTGTCAAAACAAACTATGGTACTTAACATTGGAATGTGTGAAGATGGAGCTTCGGACATGACAAAATAAATCCACGATTGATAAAAAAGACCGAGAGCACCACAAAACAAATCAACACTTAGTTTTCCAAAAAGAAGGATGTTGTTCAGATGGCGCTCGCGTCGTGGCGTGGGTGGTGTGGCGCTGGTGGTTGGCAAGGGCCTTTGTATCGGCCCATCCCTTTGACGAAGGAATTAACTAAATGGAAGACAACCTGTGAATAGTGGATTTCACGCGCCTTTGCTTTATACACGACACCCTAAAGGTGCTCGCGCGAGGGTTGTAACCTCAGCATTCCATGCTTTTATCTTTCTCTGGTATAATTGGAAGGTTTTATCAGAAAAGGTATATAAGAAGGACTCTTTTCACCCGGCGCCACAGATCGACCCAGAAAGTACCTGGTAAGGAAGTCGACTTGAACCGTTACTCTGCCTCTTTTTTAAGTTCGTCTTCCTTACTGAGCGCAGCGTTCCTCTTGGAGGCTGAATCAACTCAAAGGTGCTAAAGTATATAGGGCTGCAACCCCTACTAAAGGACCTCTACACAACCTCTAACCCAGGCGCTTCTCAAGAATGAATTGACCACCCGCCAAATCAAAAGGATGCGGAAGGCTTCTTAGCCTACCGTAACAACCATAAAAACAACAATAAAAGCATTCAAGAGAAAGGTTAAAAAAAAGGTTATGGGATTAAGGGAATGTAGTGGCTGAGCCCTCACCTACTACTGCACTCGCTGCTACGAATGGTCCCAGGGTGTAGCAGTTCTCGTAAAGAGACTGGACATCTTTAAGATAAAATGATGCAAACACTGACTTGCTCCTCCAATAAGTTGCATCCATTATGCTCTGCAGAGAACGGTGTTTATTAAAGGCCATCGAAGTAGCTACGGCTCTTACTTCGTGGGTCCTTACCTTCAGCAACGCAAGGTCTTCCTCCTTTAAGTGAGAATGGGCTTCTCTAATCAGAAGCCTTATATAATACGAAACCCCGTTCTTGGACATGGGCCTCGAAGGTTTCTTGATGGCACACCATAAGGCTTCTGACTGTCCTCGAATAGGTTTAGACCTATTAAGATAATACTTGAGAGCTCTGACAGGGCAAAGAACTCTCTCTAGCTCGTTACCTACCATGTTGGAGAGGCTAGGTATTTTAAACGATCTAGGCCAAGGACGCAAAGGAAGTTCATTCTTAGCTAAGAATCCTAGCTGAAAAGAACATGTTGCAGATTCGGTCGTGAAACCAATGTTCTTGCTGAAGGCATGAACCTCACTGACTCTCTTAGCTGTTGCAAGGCAGACGAGAAAAAGAGTCTTGAGGGTAAGGTCCTTGAAGGAAGCTGACTGGAGAGGTTCGAACCTAAGTGACATAAGGAACCTTAAGACTACGTCTAGGTTCCAGCCTGGAGTGGATAGACGACGCTCTTTAGAAGTCTCAAAAGACTTAAGGATGTCCTGAAGGTCCTTGTTGGAAGAAAGGTCCAAACCTCTGTGGCGGAGAACTGAAGCCAACATACTCCTGTACCCTTTAATCGTAGGGGCTGAAAGGGATCTCTCATTCCTAAGATGTAATAGGAAGTCAGCTATTTGGGTCACAGAGGTATTGGTAGAGGATACTGCATTGGCTCTACACCAGCTCCGGAAGACTTCCCACTTAGATTGGTAGACTCTACGAGTGGAAACCCTTCTTGCTCTGGCAATCGCGCTGGCTGCCTCCTTCGAAAAGCCTCTAGCTCTAGCGAATCTTTCGACAGTCTGAAGGCAGTCAGCCGAAGAGCGTGGAGGTTTGGGTGCAACCTGTCTACGTGAGGTTGACGTAGAAGGTCCACTCTTAGAGGGAGAGTCCTGGGGACGTCGACTAGCCATTGAAGTACCTCTGTGAACCATTCTCTTGCAGGCCAAAGGGGAGCAACCAGCGTCAGCCGTGTCCCTTCGTGCGAGATGAACTTCTGAAGGACTTTGTTTATTATCTTGAACGGTGGAAATGCGTAAAGGTCGAGATGGGACCAGTTCAGCAGAAAAGCATCCACATGAACTGCTGCTGGGTCTGGAACTGGGGAACAGTACAGCGGAAGTCTCTTGGTCATGGAGGTGGCAAACAGATCTATGGTAGGCTGACCCCACAAGGTCCAAAGTCTGTTGCACACACTCTTGTGGAGGGTCCATTCCGTGGGAATGACCTGATCCCTTCTGCTTAGGCGATCTGCTGAGACGTTCATGTTGCCCTGAATGAACCTCGTGACTAAAGTGAGGTTTTGACTTCTTGACCAAATGAGGAGGTCCCTTGCGATCTCGTATAGGCTCCTCGAATGGGTCCCTCCTTGCTTGGAGATGTAAGCCAAGGCTGTGGTGTTGTCTGAGTTCACCTCCACCACCTTGCCTAGCAGGAGGGACTTGAAGTTCAGCAGGGCTAAATGAACTGCTAGTAGCTCCTTGCAGTTGATGTGGAGCGTTCCCTGTTCCTCGTTCCACGTTCCCGAGCATTCCTGTCCGTTCAAGGTCGCCCCCCAGCCCGAGTCCGATGCATCTGAGAAGAGATGAAGATTGGGGGTCTGAATAGCCAACGATAGGCCCTCCCTGAGAAGGAGATTGGTCTTCCACCACAAGAGAGTGGTCTTCATCTCTTTGGTGACTGGGATAGAGACTGCTTCGAGAGTCAAACCCTTGTCCCAATGAGCTGCAAGATGGAATTGAAGAGGGCGGAGGTGGAGTCTCCCTAGCTCGACGAACAGGGCCAGCGATGAAAGGGTCCCTGTGAGACTCATCCACTGTCTCACCGAGCAACTGCTCCTCTTCAGCATGCTCATGATGCAATCTAGGGCTTGGCTTATCCTTGGGGCCGATGGAAAAGCCCGAAAATCCTGACTCCGAATCTCCATTCCCAGGTACACAATGGATTGGGAGGGAATGAGCTGAGACTTTTCTATGTTGACTAACAGACCCAGTTCTTTGATTAAGTCCAAAGTCCAGTTGAGACTCTCCAGACAGCGACGACTCGTGGAGGCTCTCAACAGCCAGTCGTCTAAGTAAAGGGAGGCTCTGATGTCCGATAAGTGGAGGAATTTTGCTATATTCCTCATCAGATGCGTAAACACCATAGGAGCTGTGCTTAGGCCAAAACACAGGGCTTGGAATTGGTAGACAACCTTTCCAAAAACGAATCTCAGGAAAGGTTGGGAGTCTGGATGAATAGGAACATGAAAGTAGGCATCTTTCAGGTCCAACGAGACCATCCAGTCCTCCTGCCTGACCGCTGCTAGGACCGACTTCGTCGTCTCCATCGTGAACGTCTGCTTGGTGACATACGCATTGAGCGCGCTGACGTCCAGCACCGGTCTCCAACCTCCTGTCTTCTTGGCCACCATAAAGAGACGGTTGTAGAAGCCCGGGGATTGATGGTCCCGGACTATAACCACTGCCTTCTTCTGTACAAGGAGCGACACCTCCTGGTGCAACGCTAGCCTCATGTCCTCTTCTTTGTAGTTGGGAGAGAGGTTGATGGGAGATGTGGTCAGAGGGGGTTTGCGGCAGAATGGTATCCTGTAACCCTCCCTCAGCCAACTGACAGACTGGGCGTCTGCACCTCTCTTTTCCCAGGCTTGCCAGAAGATCTTGAATCTGGCTCCTACCGCTGTCTGGAGATGCGGAGAGTCAGTTTTTTCCTTTAGAAGCCTTGGAACTTTTCCTAGACTTGCTCCTGGAAGAGTCTGGACGGGAGCTTCCTCGGCTGGGGGCTCTACCACGAAAGGGCGGTATGAACCTCGTAGCAGGGGTATCAGCCACTGGGGTGCGATAAGTGCTGGGGACTGAGGTAGCAACCTTAGTCTTACGAGCCGATGAGGCCACAAGATCATGTGTGTCCTTTTGTATCAGGGCAGCAGACAAGTCCTTAACAAGCTCTTCGGGAAAAAGGAACTTCGAGAGCGGAGCAAAAAGGAGTTGAGACCTTTGACAAGGTGTGATGCTGGAGGAAAGGAAGGTACAAAGTTGCTCCCTTTTCTTAAGAACCCCTGACACAAACATCGAAGCAAGCTCGCCAGATCCATCTCTAATGGCCTTATCCATGCAGGACATTAAGAGCATGGCAGAATCCTTGTCCGCAGGGGAGGTCTTCTTGCTGAGGGCCCCCAGGCACCAGTCTAGGAAGTTGAACATCTCAAATGCTCTAAAAACACCCTTCAGGAAGTGATCAAGGTCTGAGAAGGTCCAGCAAACCTTAGAGCGCCTCATTGCTGTTCTACGAGGAGAGTCTACCAGACTTGAGAAGTCAGCCTGGGCAGAGGCAGGTACTCCCAAGCCTGGTTCCTCTCCTGTGGCATACCAAACGCCCGCTTTGGAAGTGAGCTTAGTCGGAGGAAACATGAACGAAGTCTTTCCAAGGTGTTGCTTAGACTGCAACCACTCCCCTAAAATCCTTAACGCTCTCTTAGAGGACCTTGCTAAGACGAGCTTAGTATAAGACGACTTAGCTGGCTGCATGCCCAGCGAAAACTCAGATGGCGGAGAGCGGGGGATAGCAGAGACAAAGTGGTCTGGGTATACCTCCCTAAACAGAGCCAAGACCTTACGAAAGTCAATAGAAGGTGGAGAAGACTTGGATTCATCCACGTCTGATGAGGGATCCAGGTGTGCAGCCTCATCATCAGACACCTCATCACCAGAGTGTAGCGAAGAGATCGGTAAGGTATGCTGAACAGCAGAGTCAGCACGAGTTGGAACAACAATATTTGTGGTTTCCTCTTCAAGACTCTGTTGAGGGAAAACCTGAGGCTCAGTCTGCAAAGGCTGATCAAAAGAAGTAGCAGAAGGTAGGCGCATGGGTGGAGGAGGCTGACTCCTGGCATGAGTGTCTGAACTCAAGGGTTGCGCTTGCTGAGTGGATGGCGGATGCGCAGTAGCAAGTTCCTGAGGAACGAGTTGAGGTTCCTGAGGTGTGAGCTGTGAGCGATGAGGTAGTGGCTGCGCAGAACGCAGTAATTGTCTCGCGAGTTGAGGTTCCTGAGGCGCAAGGCTAAGGTGTTGAGGTGCTTGCCTTGAGGAGGGTTGAGCTCGCTGCAGCGAGAGCTGAGGAGACTGACTCATGGATGGGAGAGGTTGTTGTACCTCAAGAGAGTGTTGCCTCACTGGTGGAACTGCAAGTGGAAGCGGAGGAAGTAAGGTATAAGCTTCCTGTTCCCATTGCTGAGGTTGCCTTAAGGAAGGCGGAGGGAGCTGCACACCACTGGAAACAGTAAACTCAGAACGTGGTAAGGTATCCTGAGGAGCCTCAACATCGTACGCCTGGCAGGCAGTACTGCGGTCAGGCGGAGCGATCGCAGGAGGAGGTGTAACCTTCTCAGCCTGACACTCACGCATCAAGACCGCAAGTTGTGACTGCATGGACTGCAGTAGAGTCAACTTGGGGTCGGCAGACACTAAGGTCTGCTGAGGTAAAGCCTTAACAGCAGAGATCTGTTGCGGCAGAACCTTACTCCTCTTAGGCGGAGTGCATTCAACTGATGACTGCGGCGAGTCAGAGCTGATCCAATGACTGCAGCCCGGTTGAGTTCTTGAGGTCTGGACTCTGCGTTTGAGTGGTCTTGAGACCCGAGTCCAGCGTTTCTTCCCTGACAATTGATCAGCAGACGAGTAAAAGACGGGCTCAATCGTCTGCAGGTGGGAGTGACGGTCTCTGGAAGACACGCCCGCAACCACCGAGGATACTTCTGTGCGCCGATCAAGGCCTGCCGAACCCTTTTGCCCTTCGACATTGCTTCTCCCCTGGGCTTGGGAGCTTGCAAGAGGTCCCGGACTGGGAGGACGACTGGCTCGCACAGAAGTATCCTCACGCACCACACTGACACTGACACTAGCACTTGGCACTGCACTGACACTAGCACTCGTCACAGCACTGGCACTAATACCACCCACTGCACTCTTGACCTTAAGTTCCTTGACTTCGGCCATAAGAGACTTATGATCACTAACCACTGACTCTACTTTGTCACCTAAGGCCTGAATGGCACGCAAAACAACAGACATATCAGGCTGAGGGCAAATAGTAGGTTCGGGGGTAGCCACTACAGGGGTAGGAAAAGGTAGGGGATCATGAGGTGAGGAAAAAAGTGAAGAGTGAGAAGAACTCCTCCTAACTCTCTCTCTCTCTAACTTGGTTGAATACTTAAGAAGACGGACAAAATCAAGTTCCGAAAGTCCGGCGCATTCCTCACATCGATCTTCTAACTGACAGGGCCTTTCCCTACAGTCAGAACAAGCGGTGTGAGGATCTACCGAGGCCTTCGGAATACGCCTATTACAAGACCTACATCGTCTATGGGTGGGGGCTTGTGAAATGTCAGACATCTTGAATCAAAAGAGTTAGCCAAGTGGGGTTTCAAAATCAAGCAAAAGATCGTTAACCGTTAATCAGGACTAAATAATAGCTATCTAAGCTAATATAGAAGTTTTCCAGTAAAGCGACAGCCGAAATCTGAGAGAAATACTTCACCAAAAGCCGTGAAAATACTCCAAGATCATAAGCGTATCCCAGAACGTCTTGCCGGAAGCACGACAGAGGAAAAATTGAGGAGGTGTCAACAAGAAGTACTATAGTACCTGGCCACAGGTGGCGCTGGTAAGTACACCCCCTTCTAGTATTGTGATAGCTGGCGTATCCCTCCATAGAATTCTGTCGGGCAACGGAGTTGACAGCTACTTGATTATCGGGTAAGTTTAATATTGAAAAAAGTGGAATGGTTTACATTAGGTGTTGGAACAAATTAACTTTTACCAAGTGAATGAACATACTGTATATAAAGAGGGTATTAGTAGTACATGACTTTATCCCTTCCCAAAAGAGAACATGATCTATCTGCATATCTGATCATAGCCTCTAAATGTTCTTAGTATATGCACCTACATAAGGATCTACAGAGTTCCAAGTGATTAACAGTGGTGCATATACCCATGTTGGCAAAATCTTTATTGCCACTCCATTTTTAATTACCCACTCTAGGTTGATAAAAATATTTTTTCTTGGGCCCAAAGTTTTTGGTCTTCTGCTCTATACCAACATAAATCTACACACCTGACAAAGGTCTTCCTCTATTATATTTTTACCTCCTAAACTTTCATTTATTCACTTGAATACCAATGGCAGGCTACACAATAGGCGCTTAGTTTTGGCAATAACTTTCTGCAACTTTTAAGCACTGAGGCCTACATTTCATCAATTTGTTTTATCTAATCAAGATTATGGTGATAGTCATGCCTAAAGGAAGTATGAAGGGAATGATTCACTAAGCAGTTTAAATTCCCCTCCATATGAACCCTTTACATGGAATTTCTTTCAATAGTTACCCTCATTGTAGGGAAATAAGTCCACTGATTAACTTAAAAACTAAATTCTCACGACTTTCACCCAGTCAGGTACAGCACAGTTAAAGGGATGAATTCATGTTGTTAGGAAAATTTGTATGGATCAGAATTTTTGGCAAATCTCAGATGCTACATCTCGCTCTCTTGGGGAACAAGCTTAGCATAATCCAGACATAGTGGAACTTAAGACAAGGTTGTAAAAATTGGGAAAACAAGAGGAAACTTTTAAATAAAAGTATCACAGTTCAATTATGTTGGTTTTAATCATTAGGTAATGATTCCATCAGAGAAAATTGAAAAAAAAAAGCTTCCTCAGACAACAGCAAATACCAACGATTGATTGATTTAGCAATAAGACACCATTAGGCTTACTTTCCCAAACATCAATATCAAACTTAGAAAATGGCACTGTTGTTGATATTTCTGTCGATTGATACACAAACACACAAATAAACCCTGTACGCAACCATATTTTTGGGTAAATTTTTACTTTACCATAATATTTAAGTATCATATCAATACCATTCTTACTACATACTGTATATAATTAAACAAAGTGTTTATTTTGACAATATTAATAGCTTTTTTTATCTATTTCACTACAGACCATCAAAGTCAATACCAGACTAAGCAATCAACAACTATCAAAAAATCAATTTTTAAAACTATTTTTGCCTTCAGCAGAATTTCTGTAAATGCAACATATTAATGATTGGCGAGTCTTCCCATACTAATTTGTTATGAAGCTTCAATATATAACCTGTAATACTAGTTTACATAAATTTTCATAGCATATAAGACTTACTTACAAAACTGAATTGAGCATTGTATAAAGTAAGCTGGAACTGTTTGTAATCTCCGTCAATTAAGCCCAAACTTCCTATTTAAGTTAGTCCAAGGTTTTTCTTTTATTAGTGCCGGTTTAGTATGTGGCCTACCTTTTGAATATGGACTACGAAATTCTATCTGTTTTAGTATGCGGCCTAACCTAACCTAACTAGCCAGGTAAGCCACATACTAAAACAGAATAAATAAAAGGTAGGCTACATACTAAACCGGCACCCTTTTATCTATCTTTGCCCAAATCTGTAGATCAGTTTAGGTTTAGGCCAGGTAGGAATTAGAGGAGCTTGTGGGTTAGTTTAAGGAGTTAGGGGAGTGGTAGATTAGTTTAAAGAATCAGAAGTGGTAGGTTACTTTAAATAAATAGAGGAACTTGTAGGTTAGTTTAAGGAATCACAGGAGCTTGTAGTTTAGGTTAAAGAATTACAAAAGCGTTTAGGTTAGCTTAAGAATTACAAAAGCGTTTAGGTTAGCTTAAGGAATTACAAAAGTGTTTAGGTTAGCCTAAGGAATTAGAAAAACAAGTTAGTTTCAGGAATAAAAAGCTATGGTGCATCCTTTACTTTCGTTCTATATTGACTGCATTGTAGGATAGGGTATGTAGTCCTACCACTAAGCCTAACCTGAGGACCAGCCTAATCTAGCATGCAGCTGCTAGATCCCGAAAATAAAATATAAGCCTATGCTGTAAATTACAATTCTATCTGCCCTGTTTCATACCATGAAGAAGACCACTTCGACTGTAAAATCATCTAAATATGAATGAAGTTCCTATACATTCCTAGTTGCCGGAGACATTCATTACTGTGCCAACAGCTTAAATCCCCATAAATGTTAACCTCAGCATTTCATTAAAATCTGCACAGAATTAGTGATGTAAAGACTGTATTTTGGCTATAAATGTACAACCTGTATACTGTATAATCAGCTTTAAATGACAACTTGCAGCATTTAATGACAAAGAACATAATTAATATCAAGGTGGTAAACCAAATAACGGATTTTGAGCGAAGCGAAAAATCTATTTTTGGGTGAGATAGCCATGGCGTCCTGATGGAAGGTTCCTGTTTGGTAGCTTCCTTGGGTATAAGACTACTAAGATATTCCCAGAGAATTTAACCACAGGTTATCACAGAATTCTAACTTCTGGAGCGAGTATCTCAAAGGTTTCCCTTTAAGACATCGTAATACAACAGGGGACACGCATGTCTGGTCGTGCCACATAGCTATCTCCACCCCGAACAGAGTTAACGCTTCGGTGTGTAAGGGCTGAGAATAGCTGGGAGCCGTTCCACAGCTAATCTCACTCGTGGCTACTACTGATACTCGAGACGTAAACAAACGGACGCCATTGCTCTAATGACGTCACGCGCGTCTTTATCCTGGCGCCAGTTGCTGCCCATCACCATGATACAATTGTGTAGGGTGGGAGCAAACTGAACGAAGTAGTAGGGAGGGTCCATCAGGACGCCATGGCTATCTCACCCAAAAATAGATTTTTCGCTTCGCTCAAAATCCGTTTTTTGGGCTCAAGCCATGGCGTCCTGATGGAAGAGTACCAGAGAATCAATGTATCGTGGTAGATTTTCCCCCAGAGTTAAGTGCCTAGGCATTGACAAAACAGCAAAGTAATCTTAGGTAAGAACCATAGGAACGAAATATCCTGCCCCCCATTGGTAGGAAGTTCCCATGGGCTATGCCGACGTCAAAGTGGTATTGAAGGGCTATTCATCTTGACAGAAGAACTTTTAAGAGCTTAGAGATGAAGCAGAATGTTTGATATTTGTATAGGAACATTTTTATTCCGGGCTGCCCACAGGCAAGAGCCCGGGTCTTACACAAGGTAAGGCAATCTATACAGACATAGGAACATTCTGAAGTAGGACAGTGGTGGTTGGGCACTGTGTGTAGAGTTCATCTCCTGATTATCAGAAGTAAGTATTCGTGTAGGAACCTTACTGAGGCAAGGTGAATATAATTTAGGAATAGACATCCTAAATTCTTCATGACCATAAGAAAGGAGGAATAAATAAAACTATGACAGTATGTATTTCATAGTAAGTAGGAGCTGAAAGAGACGCATAAGTAATAAAATAGAAATTTTATTTCACAATGCAGAAATTAAATAATTTACAGCAAAAGTAAAGTTCATTTACAGTAATAATAATGTACATAGAAATAAAGGCTTGCTCTTGAATCTGAAAGGGAATTTCAGGATTAGTAGGTACTCGTTCTCGAGGAACGCAAGTCTTTAAATAACACATCATGCTCAAGGCATGCGGCACTTGTGTGACACTATGACATTTCACCTGGGATAAGAACAGTTATAAAAGCACTAAGTGTTTTTAGACATCACTATGAATCACTCGAGGGTCAACATAGGCACCCGAAGAGTTAGAGTCCCAAGTAACTCACTGTTCTACGCAGAGTTAGGTGCAGGTTTCATAACACTACCTGCGGCTACCACAAAATGTTTGATTTCGTGCACTTGTTTCGCATAATGTTTAAAGAAAACTCGCGAGGACTTCCAGCCCGTAAAGTTTTTAAGGCTCTCAAAGTCCATGCTCTGAAAGAAGTTCAGAGAAGATGCCACTTTTCTAGGATCATGACCAGCGGGTGTACTGTTCGGATCCGCTCTGCGAATGAAGTAGGTGATTTTCGCTCTTAATTGTTTCAGTGACAGGTCGCTGCCCGATGTTTCTCCTTTGAAGAGTTGGCCTCCACCAAAGTTTGAAGTTCTGCGAAGATAGACCTTGAGGCTCTCTACTGGACATAGAGAGACATCCTCCTTCAGGGGGCATATTCTCCAAGGGCCCCATCTTTTGGTGGGTAATTCATTTTTGGCGAGAAACGTCGGATCAGGGGAGAGGGTCACTTCTCCTGAATCAGCAAACAGGATGTGTCCCTCTTCTCTTGATAATGCCACTATTTCGCTGACTCGAGCTCCCGAGGCGAGAGCAAATAAAAATATAACTTTCTGAGTCAGATCCTTGAGGGGGCATGAATCATTGTCCAAGTTGGAGGCGAAATGGAGCACCTTGTCTAGTGACCAGGAGATCGGTTTCGGAGGGGGTGCTGGGCGTAGGCGAGCACATGCTTTCGGCAGTTTGTTAAAGATGTCGTTGGACAGATCAATTTGGAAAGCATATAGAATTGGTCTAGTCAAAGCCGATTTGCAGGTTGAAATCGTATTGGCTGCTAATCCTTGTCCATGAAGGTGAATGAAGAAGGACATACAGAAATCAATGGTGATTTCTTTAGGATTTTTTGCTTTAACAAAGGAGACCCATTTCCTCCAGGATGATTCATATTGCCGTCTCGTGGATTCGGTCTTGTATTCCTCTAGGAAGTCTAGACTTTTCTTCGAGATCCCAAACCTCTTCTTTGCGGCAAGGGAGAGAAAATCATGAGATGAAGGTCCTTGATTTTCGATGATGAAGCGAAGACAGTCGACTTCTGTACTTGCTGAGAGAGAACTGGGCCCGGGAGAGGGATCAGCTTGGGCTGCAGCTCCAGGACCAGGGGGTACCAGTTGCTCCGGGGCCACTTGGGAGCCACTAGGGCCGCTGTCCCTTTGAAGGTTCTCAGTTTGGAGAGGACTTTCAACAGAAGGTTGGTGGGAGGGAACAGGTATATCTTCGACCATCTGTTCCAGTCCAGTGACATGGCGTCCACCGCTTCTGCTTTGGGGTCCTCGTACGGGGCTACGTACAGAGGAAGTTGATTGTTGTCGCTCGTTGCAAAGAGATCTATCTGAAGTTCTGGGACTTGATGAGAGATGAAGGAGAATGATCTTGCGTCTAGAGACCATTCCGACTCTATCGGGTTTGTCCGAGATAGAGCATCCGCTGTCACGTTGCGGAATCCTTGTAGGTGAACTGCAGACAGGTGCCACTTCTTCTTCTCCGCCGGACGGAAGATTGGGAGAAGCACCTGATTTATCTGGGGCGATCTTGAGCCCTGGCGATTGAGACAACGAACTACCACCGAGTTGTCTAGGGTTAGACGGATGTGGATCGAGGGCGGCGGGGATAGCTTCTTCAGAGTAAGAAGGACCGCCATGGCCTCCAAGATGTTTATGTGGAACGTCTTGAATAGTGGAGACCAGGTCCCTTGAGCTTGTTTCAGGTGGGAGTGACCTCCCCAGCCCTCCAGTGAGGCATCCGTGTGGATGTTGAGTGATGGAGGAGGGTGTTGGAGAGGAATGGACCTTTTCAGGGCCATTGCTTCCGACCACGGCTTTAGGAGGCGTCGAAGTCTGTTTGGAAGCCGTCTCTTGAGGTCTCTTCGAGCGATGGATGCCGATCGTCTCCAGACTCCCGCGGCATCCTTTAGCTGTGCACGAAGCACTGGGTTTGTCACTGAGGCGAATTGTAGAGAGCCTAGAACTCGTTCCTGCTGTCGTCTTGAAATGCGTTTGGATTTCAGTAGTCGCTTGACAGACCCTGCTATTTCCTTCCTTTTCTTCTGGGGGATGGAAAGGCGGTGTGACTGAAGATTCCAGTGGATTCCCAGCCACTGAAACTTCTGAGCCGGAGAGAGGCGAGATTTCTTCTCGTTGATCTTGAATCCCAGGTGTTCTAGGTACTGGGTAACTTCGTCGCAAGACTTTGTACACTCTTCGGGCGATGGAGCCCAGACTAGCCAGTCGTCGAGGTAGGCCATCACCTGGACGTTTCTTAGGCGGAGCTGTTGTACTATGGCATCCGCCAGCTTTGTGAAGATCCGAGGGGCCACACTGAGGCCGAACGGCATGGCCCGGAAGGCGTAGCTTTTCCTTTGGAGTCGAAATCCTAGGTAGGAGGAAGCGTGATGGTTCATTGGAATGTGCCAATAGGCATCCGCCAGGTCTATAGAGACCGTGTAGGAACCTTGAGGCAGAAGGGTCCTTATTTGTTGAAGCGTCAGCATCTTGAATTTGTTGTTCTCTATGAACTTGTTGAGGGGGGATAAGTCCAGAATGACTCTGAGCTTGTCTGAGTCCTTCTTGGGAACGCAAAACAGTCTCCCTTGGAACCTGGTGGACTTTACCTTCCTTATCACCTTCTTGTTCAAGAGGTCTAGAACATATTCTTCCAGAATGGGGGTCGATTGTTGGAAGAACCGCTGGAAGATTGGGGGTGGTTGCACCCAACTCCAGCCTAGACCGTTCTTGATGATGCTGTGTGCCCAAGGATCGAAGGTCCAACGATCCTGGAATTGGCGGAGTCTTCCTCCCACCGGAAGCACTTCATTGCTTCTGGTGTCCCGAGGACTTGTTGCCTCGGCCGCTAGCTCCCTTTCCTCCTCTACCTCTGGAGGGACGACGAGAGGCGTCTCTGCTTGCACCCCTGGACGAGCCTCTACCTCTGGCATGAAAGGTAGTGGATGGCTGCTCAAAGGCAGGGGTGAAGACCGGTGACTGTGACAACACCGGTTGGGGGACCAATTGAAAGGTCTGTTGTGGTTGGGCAACCACTTGGGAGGTAGCGGGTCCCGGAAACTGACGTCTTTGTTGACGTTGCTGGGGTTTCGGCTTTTGAGGTTTCCTCTTAGGCTGAGGTCCATCGTCCTGAGAGGTTTTCCTTTTTCTGGACATGCCCCACTTGTGGAGAAGGTTCCTATTCTCCGTGGCGGCTCTGTCCGTTATTTCCTTGACAAGGTCAGAAGGAAACAGGTGCTTTCCCCAGATGTTGGAGGAAATCAGCCTCCGGGGTTCGTGTTTCACGGTGGCACCGACAAACACGAATTCACGACAGGCTCTACGAGCCTTTATGAAATGGTACAAGTCCTTCATTACCGTGAGTAAGTGGGATTTGGCCAGTACCATGTAGTGATCGGGTACTGCTGTGTCACAGGCCATAACTTCAAGTTGGACTTGATGAGAAAGAGATGCCGCAAGCCTCTCCTTCGTGTCTTGTTCCCGGCGAAGGAGGTGATCATTGAGCTTAGGGAGGTCTTCATTAAACTGACGTCCGGCGACGTCAGGATCGAGCCTACCCACGACGAAAGTATGTTGGACATCTTTCCATTGTCTAGTGTCAGGGGGTGTCACGATGGAGAAGGGTCTGCACTCCTCCAGTGCAGGGCAGGGTTTTCCTTCTTCCGCCGCTTTAAGGCATGCAGCCAAGGCCTTTTCCAAAAATGGAAGAATCGCAGTGTCAGGTGCGACATATGTAGGATGCTTCTTGCTCAAGGCAGGAAGCTTAGAGCAGGTAAAGCCCCTGCTCTTAAATGCGGAGGCTAGCATAGCCTGGGCCTTTGCGAGATCGAACACTATCTCTTCTTTAGGTTCGGTCTCCTCCTTCGAGGCAGGTTCGGAACGAAGCCGGACGTAACAGTCCGGGTAGGCCTCGAAGCTTGGGAAGAATTCCACATCTTCCAACGGGACCGTGCCGATTTTGTCACTAACAAAGATTCTGCCGGTCGCAATAACCATATGCTCTGCATACCTCCACGGATTGGCATGAGAGCAAGCTGGGAGATCCTTGACCGAGATCTTCTTCGGTTCTCTGGATCCAATCATAGACCTGATGGACTCCTGGTTCTCCTTCAGTCTGTCGTCCATGACGGCTCTAATCAGTCGGATCAGTTCTTGGGTCGAAGAGGAAGGATCCGGGGTCGAGGAGGTAGACGGGATGGACACATCCGTCGGTGTAGGAGTAGGCGGAGGGATGGACGAGGGAGTAGCTCCAATCTCCGACTCGGTGTATTCCACCTTGTCTTCGTCCTCTTCGGCTCCTTAAGCCATAAGCGTCTTCTCCGTGTCTTCCGAGACGTCAGAGATCTGTTCATCATCCTCGGAATCTAAACGACACTCGTGCATGGACTGAGCCATGACCACATCAGGTTCCACCGTAATTTGGACAGTGGGGATTGCTTCCTTTGGAACCACTGAGTCAGGGGAGGCCTTAGGGAACAACAGGGACCTCAGTTCTTCGGTGGCCAGGTACGGTCCAGTAGCATTTCTCTGAAAACCACGCACCCACTTGCGCAGTTTTTCACGAGCAATGTCTCTAACCTCCGCTGAGGGAGGGTTATGGAAGGCCTCAACTAGGTAGGCCTGGCAGACCGTACATTCCAGTGGATTCCAGAACTTCCAATCCCCTTTCTTGTCTGAGCAAGGGGCGTGAGTCCTGCACGCCGTATGTCCGTAAAACTGCGAGCGTTTCACAGCACAGTATGCGAAATCGCACTTCATCTGCTCCTCCTGTGGAAGAAAGAGAAAATGAGTATGGGGGAGTCATAGGAATGGCTCTTAAATTAAGTTAATATTAATCATTAATTTTAACTTAAAGAAGGTGTGATGCATAGAGAATGAAACAGTAAAGGAGAACACGCTCCATGCATCTCGCCCGGCTGGTTACCATAGGCTTGGTCCTGGGATAATCCAAATGACCGAGATCATTGGATATAGTTTCCTAGGATTCCCATTATATTGGAACTCCATGGAAAGCCAAGGACAAGGTTGGGATCGAATTCATTCGGTTCCCAGATAAGAGCCAGAAGGTCTCATTAAGGGAAACTGCTTCTGGCAACCAGCCGCGCTAAGATGCACATAGCATGCTGGAAATAGAAGAATGCAAAGAGACAGCATGATCACTAATAGAGCAGTACTAGGTACTGATCTTAGAAGCAAAGCAGCTTATCTATTTGCAAGGTAGGGCTATCTTAGTCTTATGATAGCTACAGAGAGGGGGTGCAAGTATTCTTGACGCCTCCGGGGCATCCGGCAAGCCGCCGGCACGCCGGAGCTCGCTCCAGCATAGATTCTGGCACTAGAACAGACAATTTTCAAAGTCAGTTAGATACCAGGATGGCGGCCGCCGGCACAACGGCGGCACGCCGGCAGGGAGCGGCGGCTCCGGCAGCCGGAGGATGCCGGATTGGTGACTGGGGTAAGGATGGTACAGGTAGTATCGGGTTGCCGGCAGTATATGCCGGCACTCCGGAGATCGACCGGCAAGCGGACGATTAGATAGGAGTAGGAGAGCTGCCGGTAGTAGCCGGCGGCAGCCGGCAGTCCCTCAGTACACGGGGGGCTGGCGGCAAGGGTAGGAAGTCACCAAGAGGGAGGCAGGTATTGCCGGCAGAAGAGGCGGCAAGAGACCGGCACCCGGATAGATAGAGAGACAGGGGGAGGGGGGGAAGGATGCAGGAAGTACCTTCAGGATTCCAGACATCCCTCCCCCTCCCTGAGGGGGTGTACCCATGATAGAGACAGGCTCTATCATCCATAAGCAGGGGTCACTAGGGACCGGGAGCAGGTAGCCCAAGGGAGGACTAGGGAACACCCAAGAGGGGGGGGAGACTCCCCTATGCAGAGCTACACTAGTAACTAACCTTATAGGACACTATGAAGGTATATGTACCAGAGCGGACAGCACAGGGAAGCTCGGGTAGCCCTACTCATCCACCCTAAGGGGGATTTGTAGGACAGGGGACAGATGAGTATAAACTAACCTAAGCATAGGCTAGGCTATACAAGAGATAGGTGGGGAGGGAGAAGAGAGGGGTCTTCCCAGGAAGGGTTTCTGTACCAGAGCGGCCACAAAGGGAAGGAAGGACACTCCCTAACCTAAGATTAGGCTGATCGGCTAAAACGGTGCAAGAGTACAGTTTCAGCATGGAACAGAGAAACCTTCCTAACCCGGCCTAGATCAGGGCTAAAAGTCCTGAACTAGGCAAGGAAGAAGACGTATCGCTATCGCAGGAAAGTCGTAGACTATCCTAGCCATAGAGGTAGGCTAGCCTAACCTCACTCTCAGACGCAATCCTAAAGGGGGTTCATTCCTTTAGGGAGGACTGAGAGGCGATATAATACTCTATTAGACAATAAATCCCTTTACTCAGAAAAGGGATCAAGGCTAATTAGAGGGAGTGCCAAGGCAGGGGATGAAGGAAGCATATAGGGGTCCTAAGGTTAGGTTAGGCTAGTAAGAATCACTGACTAGCCTATCCCCTATATGGTCCCTGAAGGCGAAAACATTTGCATCACTAGTCAAAAGTATTGTAAAATAATAATGCCACTATCTTCATAACTTAGTCTAGGATCACTGATAAATCATGCATGAACACTTGTATATAGGCTCCTGGCCTGGGGGCTATAGTAGCCGACTGGTATGAGGTCAATCGATGACCGATAAAAGCGTCTAAACACGATATAAAAGTTCCTAGCTATGAAGACTAAATAAACTAATGTATTCGATTAGTATATAAGGCCGGAAGCGTTGTTGTGGCTAATTAATTAGGACATGCAAAACAACAACGACGCCATAAAATGGCGGGTCCGGTAGAGGCACAGCTCTGCCACAAAACATCAATTATTTCGCGAAATAATATTTACTTTACGGCCAGAGCTTAATTAAACAATACTGGAACCTTGTACTCAACTTTCCAGAAGAAGGCGAGGCTGAAGGTAACGACATAGCGAAGATGCAAAGCGATAAAGTTCACACAAGGGAAAATCCGTCTCAGTAGGGCAGCTACTAAACAAAGGATGGAGACGCGCGTGACGTCATTAGAGCAATGGCGTCCGTTTGTTTACGTCTCGAGTATCAGTAGTAGCCACGAGTGAGATTAGCTGTGGAACGGCTCCCAGCTATTCTCAGCCCTTACACACCGAAGCGTTAACTCTGTTCGGGGTGGAGATAGCTATGTGGCACGACCAGACATGCGTGTCCCCTGTTGTATTACGATGTCTTAAAGGGAAACCTTTGAGATACTCGCTCCAGAAGTTAGAATTCTGTGATAACCTGTGGTTAAATTCTCTGGGAATATCTTAGTAGTCTTATACCCAAGGAAGCTACCAAACAGGAACCTTCCATCAGGACGCCATGGCTTGAGCCCAAAAATGGGGTTTAACCCCTATCAATATTCTTTTAAGAGCACTGACAAAAAATATGTTGGATCATAATGATTTGAAATATAAATAAAGATTTGCAACTTCTGCTTACCAAGGTTTGTATTTAATATGTAGAATGGGGGAATAATAAGTTTCACTGTCTAATTGGGGTATCTTACTGCCATACACATCTTACTCGTTTTCCAAACAGCTGACATAAATAAGTTCTAGGATGAAAGATTTCATCCTAGCTCTTATGACGTCACAATTTATGTCAAAGATTATTATTATTATTATTATTATTATTATTATTATTATTATTATTATTATTGTTAATAAAATTATTATTATTATTATTATTATTATTATTATTATTATTATTATTATTATTATTATTATTATTATTATTATTATAGATTAGATATATTATTCCAGAAAAAAAAAATGTCAAAAGTCTGTTAGGAAAACTGTATCTTGTTATAGCCTACAACTTAGAACAATAAAAGTAGAAGAAATAATCAATCTTAACTGATAAAACAAACTCCAACAGCAACACATAATACTGAACTCCATCATAGCAAAAAATTCTTGTCCTTTCATTGACTACTTCATCCTCAGTGGTGATTGGTTGTTGTTCACTACGCAGATCACTGACGTCATGAAATCGTTGCCATATCTTCTATCTGATACTAAAACATATTTAAAATTTAATATTGTTCTTGTATCGTTATACTATTGCACGAAATTAACTCGTATTTAAATTTCTTAGCTATACATTGTCAAAATCTAATCCAGGATAAAGTGGTATGATGAAAACTTCAATTTAAAAACTAGCTAGAAGTATGGGCTTCGATGACTATTTTTATGAATGAACCTTCACATGGACGTTGGAAAAAATCTATATTTATACCTACTAAACTTGATGTATTAAATAAACGTTTTATTAAATTAGTGTTTATGATTAATTAATTTTCATTATAAAATATATGACGTAAGCAGTTGTAGAAGGATTATAGTAAAAAATCAATCGTTTCCAAGGAATATCGGACTACATATTGGTAACAGTGTAAACTGTTCGTCATAAGATTTTTCCTAATTTAAGTTAAATGGGTTCATCTTTATCATACCATTAGCCTACATCCTGGACTATTCATCTTGTTCAATAAAATCTTTTAGAGATGCAAAATAAGTATTAAAAGCAGAATATTTTTATTTAAAACAGCTAAGTAAATTCTTGCGGTGAAGCTACTCTTTTAGGTTTATGGGCTACTATTTACAGATTTGCTCAAAACAATACTTACACATTGTTCAAAGGCTCTGGCTAAAGAGCCTTTCTGTATTTCTATAACTATTTGTACGTTATTCAAACATTTTAGCTAAAACGCATTTTTTCACTCTTTTTCAACTAGAAAACTCGATATTACGACGAAGAATTACAAATATAGAGAATCATTAGCACAAAACTTGAAGTTTTAATCCATTAGATAATAATGTTGACCTATATTTCTAATGCTCGATCGAATTATTCGTAACCTCAGAAGGATTCTAAACCTTTATGTATGTTGGATATGCAGAGTCCACAGGTCCACATCAAGTTTATTTACACCATTTCATACATTTCACATTTAGGCTACAAGATCCGTCTGTGGGCAAGATGCTGTAGGTCTACTGGTATAAGGCCTGCTTAGTCTAAATCCAAATTATATGATTTTGATTATATAATTTGTAGTTATATCTATAGGCCTATATATCTGAAAAAAACACACACACACACACACACACACACACACACACACACACATATATATATATATATATATATATATATATATATATATATATATATATATATATATATATATATATATATATATATATAGATAGATAGATAGATAGATAGATATAGATAGATAGATAGATAGGAGCGCGTGTGTGTGTATAGATAGTGTTTGTGGGTATGTATAGGTGTGTGTGTGTTTATGCCTGTGGCTACGTGTGTGTATATATATATACAGTATAATATATATATATATATATATATATATATATATATATATATATATATATATATATATATATATATATATATATATATATATATATATATATATATATATATATATATATATATATATAAGCCTATATATATATATATATATATATATATATATATATATATATATATATATATATATATAAAAGCCTATATATATATATGTGTGTGTGTGTGTGTGTGTGTGTGTGTGTGTGTGTGTGTGTGTGTGTGTTATGGGTATGGGAAAAATATTTCAGCACTCAAAGTTATCAACAATCAAAACACGTTGCCAAATACAAGTCTAATGAAACAAATGAAAAATATATATAAAAAGAAGTGACAAATTAAATACAAACATTGCTCTAACAAAAATCTACTGTAGTTTACAAGGAATATAACAATGAAATAAATTTTGGGGTCTCCTTACCTAAAGCTTTTCTATAAACAGCAGTCCATAAACCATAAGAAAGTCTCACCTTACGCACCTTTTACGGGAAATTTCTAACCTTTCATTGGCTAGAAAACCATTTTCGTAAATGGCTGTCCATTTTCACTAGTAACTTACTTCATCAAATGGTTCTACTAAAATAACTTATGCATACAACATTTAACGGATGGGAATTTTAGCCTACAAGAGATTATCCATGTTACAATGAAAAACTTTAAAGCTATTGACTCAATTAGATATAACTATATCATATAAATATTTTCTTATGCTTTGTATAACGTAAAGATTACAACGCAGATGTCTTCATCGATTGCTTACGTCAGGACTTCAACGACTTTCCACTGAACACCAATAGAGTTATCCTTTTCATATTTTAAGTTATTCAATTACTTTTCCAGGATTAGTGTCATCACCGAGAACAATTCTAAATGGAGGACAATATTCAAATCTTTCTTTTCTTTATAAGAAATGCGTAAAAGGCGCCTGATCAACTCTTATTTTTTCCTTTTATTACTGAATAAATGCCAGTTACTACTTTTGAGCTTGGCAGTGAAGACAAATTCTTGCACTGTAGCCAGTAATAATTGGTTATTCCTTGTAAAGAATTATAATTTGTTTGATTAATTTCCTTTTTAAAGGTCACATCGTGTATTTTGAAATAAATCAGATTAATTCACATATTTCATTTTGTAAAATAATAATTTATTTGTTGAGATTAAGTAGCTTTGTATATAGATACTTACTCCCTGTTCAACTAATATTGGAAATAATGACGTAATATAATTTCCACAGTGGAGTATCTTTTAAGGTTTTATTCATTAAATATTGGCTTGTTATTGGATAAATAGTGCACGTGTAGGCCTACTGTATATTTACGGCATTGACGAATAAGATAAAATAAAGTCAATAGCGATGAAAAAACTGCATTTCAAGTTTTAAATGTAGTATTATTTAGACTTACAATAAAATATGGCAATGTTTTTATGATGTCATCGGTTAGGTAATAAACAAAGGCATCAGCCAATCACAGTCGAGGGAGAAGTAGCCAATGAAAGGATAGAAATTTTCAGAGGAGATAGCTGATATTATGATTTGCTGTTTGAAGAATCTGTCCAAAATGCATGTTAATTTTATTCAAACGCTCTAGTTTAGGGAGTTGCTAAATCTTGTGTTTTATTTTTTTTACGGGTAAATTGAAATTTATAGTTATACTTGGATATAAATGCACGATTTCTTATTACTTTTTCTAGTTAGTTAGCAGTATCTATATATTAAATGTAATATAAAACGGCATATTTGTGACATCACAAGGAGTAAGATGAATTTCTTAAACTTACGTCATCAGTTTGTAGTAAATAAGGCATCCGCCAATCATAGCTAAGGGTCAAGTAGCCAATGAGAGGACAGGAATATCCTCAGTAAAGACCGTTCCCGTCAGCATAGCATTGCTGTTTTAACCATGTCCTAATTGCCTGACGATGGTATTCAAACGCTCTAGCTAAGTGAGTTTTTCAAACATTGTTTCCTAATGTTTTACGGGCAAGTTGAAAAACACAATCATACTTAGATATGAATGCAAAAGTTTTTTTTTGTATGAACTGTTCTAGTTAGTGTAGTATACATACAGTATAGTATACATGTGTTCACCTTATGTAAAAGTATCACTATTCAGAGCTTTCGGTACACCACTTTATGATCCACATCTCTGGTGTTATTTCACAGAATACAGTATGAAGAGGCTTAAGGTGACTAATAAGGATGCAATGTGTATGTTACTTGGAGGGGTTCTTTAGTGCTAGCCAAATGTTTGCTGAAGGGTGTGTGCCTGCTTGTCAGGCTGTCATTAGGAACGTTATAAGTTTATTTGGAGAATCGAAGTCAGAAAATTACTGGTTAATCCTACCATTAGCAGCAGGCTACAGGATTCCCATCCTAATTTTGGACACACCGGTACAACAGTTTATATACTGCATATGAAAATGCGTGATTCACCAATTACTGCAGTAGTCATATCTACTGATATGCAGTACACACACACACACACACATATATATATATATATATATATATATATATATATATATATATATATATATATATATATATATATATATATATATATATATATATATATATATTAGTAATAGTAGCCTAGGTAGATTATATTACTTCATTCCATAACTATATACAATATTTTAACTGCAAATACATGTATATCTATGTACCATTGTCTGAAATAAATGTTTTAATTTTATTGAATGGAATATTCATGGATGCATTATATAATATATATATATATATATATATATATATATATATATATATATATATATATATATATATATATATATATATATATATATGTGTGTGTGTGTGTGTATAATATATATATATATATATATATATATATATATATATATATATATATATATATATATATATATATATATATATATATATATATATATATATATATATATATATATGTGTGTGTGTGTACAACTTACGTAGGATGAATTTCTTTAATTTGCGTCATCTCTTCGAAGTGAACAGGAGCATCTACCTATCACGGATAACGGTCAAGTAGTCACTGAGAGCACATGGATATCTCCAGAGACTCCAGTAAAGATGGTCCCACTTAGGGCTCGGCCAGACCAAGCGCGGCTAGCGGCGAGGTTCCCGCGGCAAATTGAAACCTTAGGTATCTTATGTAGGTGGCCAGATAGGAGGTGCGAGGCTTCCTGCGCCTCCTACATAAGATACCAAGGTTTCAATTTGCCGCTAACCTCGTCGCTAGCCGCGCTTGGTCTGGCCAGGCCCTTGTTGATGTCTGAAGCTGTCCAGATTTTCTAGCAGTATCACTTCAAATGCTCTACCTATGGGGTTATGTCTCATTAAATCTAAGGTCTTACAGGCAAATAATTCATATTTATACTTTGATAAAAAAAAATTAAATTCCCTGTATAAACTATCTTAGCAAGTGATACTTGTATTCCTGGAATAATGTGAATTGATATATTTAAAATGTGTAGTATGATGAATTTTAAAGTTATTACTTTTGTGCATAAAGTAAATTGTTCTGCCATACATTCAGAAGGTACAATTCATTTCAAGACTACAGTATCAACCTAATACTAGGCTATGCATAAGGATTCAAAATTTGGCATATACACGTACATGTACCAAAGCACTTCCCCCAATTTTGGGGGGTAGCCATCAAAACAAATGAAACAAAAAAGGGGACATCTCTCTACGTTCCTCCCACCCTGACAAGGGACTCGACCGAATTCGGCCGGTATTGCTAGGGTGGCACAGCCCACCCTCCAGTACCACCAGACGCCTAGGCTAATATTGTAGGTCTCTTCTTAACTATAACTGATACTTTACTGATAGACCTCATTTGTAGTCAAGAAAATAACATGTACAACTAATACTAAACACGAAAACGCAGTGAAAATCAAATGAGCACATTCAGTATTGTCTTTTCAAACTACAGGAGCAAACCACAATTGGTGTCATTACAAATAGAACATTCATATCTACTCAAACATTTAGTGATCTTACTGCAAAGCATCAAAACCATTTAGTTGAATAATGGAGAATGTTTATATTAAATGTTCATATAATTCTCATACTAGGTACAGTATAATTGATGATTATTTTGTGGTTTATTAATTTTGGAGATAATTTCAAATAAATCTTACCACCGAATTCAAATTACTTGCAGTTTTACAATCTACAAAAAAAAAAATGTCCAATGCCACTTAACTTCATCTAAATTTAGTACTTTTACTACAGATTAATAACAATTAGTGAAGTTACACCAAGAGGTTATAAAGACCACTTTTA
Source organism: Palaemon carinicauda (assembly GCF_036898095.1). Lineage (NCBI taxonomy): Eukaryota > Metazoa > Arthropoda > Malacostraca > Decapoda > Palaemonidae > Palaemon > Palaemon carinicauda. The sequence goes on along the minus strand of NC_090737.1, from coordinate 127,605,391 downwards.
TCACAATAATTCCATTATGAATAATCTTAAATCTTTTCCCGAGATCAGGTAAATTAAGTAAACTAAACTTTATAAAATATCCTTTTTTTATTAAAAAAAACTCAATTACAAAAACTGCTGATAGAATAACGTGCAGTAAAAATACACCGAAATCAGATTTTAATTCTTCTTAATCTTCTGATTTAAGAGATTCAAGTCTTAACTAAAAAAATTAATTTTCAAATTCTCAGAGGAAGTTTTTCCAATTGTTTAAAACATCTATTCATTTACAAATGCTTATGGCCGATACACAAGGAAAAAAAAAAGGATCTAAAATATTCAATAATTAAAAGTAATATGGTACACAAAACATCTTAATCGTAAGAGAGATTTGATTAACATTTATTTACAGAACTCAAGGCTATAGAAATAATTTCTAAGTAAAAAAAGACAGCTAAAATAAAAGTAAGATAATGGCAGTGATATGTAAGCTCTCGGTTGCGTTGTGCAGAAAACATAAGGCACCATTGTGAATGCACAACTGAAAAAAGTGACAAGCAAATATACACTTAAGGTCAGCAAACTATTTCGCAAAAAAATTACTTCACTAGCATTGCTAAATTATCACACGTATCATTTATTATATAAAAAATTATCACAAAAATCATTACTAAACAAAATACAATATATACATATTTTATATTTAGAGAGGTAATTGAGTGCAGTACAGTACAGGGAAATACTTTATGGCACTATATTAGTTCTCTACGAGCCGCACATGAGGCATTCGTCCTTATTTTCTAACGAGCACACCATTGCTGCCATGTTCGATTCATTCTCACTCTTGGAACTTCCATTCACTCCATTTTCAGCACCATTTACAGCAGTAGCATTCTTTAGCTTGGCTTTGTCAACTGTAAACTGGATGGCATTTGCAGCAGGCTTTGTGCGAAGGTAATACATACCAGTCTTCAAACCCTGAAAAAAAAAATTGTTCTCAGTAACTTTCTCGTAAGTAAAATTTCCTTCATGACGCCAGTTAGAGTAAACATAACTACAGTACAATAAAAATCCATCTTAATCTCCTAAATAACTGAAAAAGCAACCAATGCTGAAACAAAATTAGAATGTTCATACAAAAACGGGGAAAAAATATTAAATGAGTAATGCAGGTACCATAATATTAAACTTACCAATTTCCATGCATAAAAATGCATTGATGTAAGCTTGCCATAATTTGCCTCTGCAATATGAATGTTGAGAGACTGACTCTGATCAATGAAAGCTCCTCTGTCGGCTGCCATCTGTATAACAACTTTCTGGGAGATTTCCCAGACAGTTTTGTAAAGGGCTTTCAGGTCAGCAGGAATCTTTTCAATTTCCTGAAAAGATAAAATTAATTAATAAAGGGCCAACCATAAAATTAATGACAGCTGAATTTTACACCAGCCTATCCAATAAACGTATCAATACCCTAAAAATATTCAGTATATTTGAACAGCAATAAGCATTTATATAAAAACAAGCATACCTGAATTGAACCATTCTTTGCAATGATTTCATTTTTCATATCATCGTCCCACAATCCCTTCTCAGTCAGGTCCCGAAGCAAGTGGTGGTTAACAACCTATAAAACCATAAAAAATTTAGTCGTTTTGATAAAATCAAAACTAACTTTACTACAACAAACAAGTTGAAAAATGGTTATACAGTAATTAAAAATTTCTATCATCAAAATACTTTACAAACACCACGGTACATATATATATATAAAACAATGTAAAAGATTGTACATTGGAAATACTTTTTCTGTAAACTGAATTGACACTAAAAGACTGATAACAATGTCTTCATACTGTAATAAGTTGGTTATTTGCTCACCTGAAATTCTCCGGAAAGCACTCTTCTGCTATATATATTAGACGTGTAGGCTTCTATCGACTCATTATTTCCCAAAATTTGAGCTGTTGACGCAGTAGGCATTGGAGCAAGAAGAAGGGAGTTGCGAATACCATGTTTTGCAACCTTTGCTTTAAGAGCTGCCCAATCATGTAAATCGGTCGGAGTTACGTTCCACATGTCGTACTGGAAGATCTGTAAGAGAAAACATGCACCTTGCTCAAGAACCAAATTAAAAACCTATACAGTAATAGCATATTACCGAAGAGAATATAATTAATTTGGTAGCTACCTGTTCTTACAACTATCAAGTTGCCAATGGCCTGAATGAATAATTTTCACACTGACCTGCACAAAGGTATAGTGTATTTCAATGCTTTCCAATACCTAACTATTAATTCTTGGTTATGTTAAATATGAAATTATTAATACAGTACTCTACTAGTAAAAATATCCTAAATCAACTTACCCCTTTGCTTACAGGGCAACCTTCATAAGTTTCATAAGGGCCTTCTTTCTCTGCCAATTCACAGCTTGCCTCCAAGGCACCGTAATAAATAGTTTCAAAGATTTGTTTATTCAACAACTTTGCTTCCTCGGAGTCAAACGGATACCTGGAAATTATAATTGCCTTAAATACGATACCAAATTTGAAACTTTACTACACTTCAGTCAGTACTATGTTGTAAGGTAGTAATGCAGAAAAACATGATAGGTAGTAATGCAGAAAAACATGATAGACACCAAAAATATTTAATTTTAGAACACTAGTAACGCATAAAAAAATTAAGGCAGCCACAGAAATAGAGAACTCATTCAATACCTAGCTTTTAACGCCAAGCCCCACAATTTTATTTTTTTTTTATTTTTAAGAACAACTTTAACAAATTAACTCTCAATCTATCTTGTGTCAGCTTTTCACATAAAAACAGGTAAGTAAAAAAGCAATGAACTACAGTAATTATATTAAAAGCACTGTACCAATTCCTTTCCCATTCATCATTATACTCCTTCAAAGTGTTAAACTTCTTGCTTCAAACTTTAAACCTCAACTTCAAGAGGAAAAGAATATATTCCAGTTTTCAAATATAAGTTCGAGTCCCCGCACCCAGCTGCTTTATCAATTTAAATAGGCAAAGAAAATTTAAATACGTCAAGAAATTGCATTCCAAAATGAGTTTCTCTTGGAAGACCCCCACTTAGCTGCCCATAACAGTGCACCTCTCAAAACAACAGTTTCTGCATAACCAATCTGGGCCTGGCTTAAATACTTTTTCTACATTCAATGCAATCACTCAACTACCAAGCTGTCCTACTTATCCATCTATGCTGTTCTAATCTTTTATAAAAAAGGGCTGATTTGTTCTCAACTAGTAAACTACACATATAAAACAGGGATTAATCTTATATATCTCCCAGTATATCATGAATGTAAATATAAAAGGGTCAAACCTTTAATACATCCCTCAGTATGACATACCTATACATAATATAAAGACGGCTAAATCTTTTATACGGTTATGACACGTATAACAAATAAATACCAACCTCATAAGGATAAAAGCATCTGCAAGGCCCTGAACTCCAATGCCAATGGGTCTGTGACGCATGTTGGATCTACGGGCTTCTTCAACAGGATAAAAGTTGACCTCTATGATCTTATTCAAGTTACGAGTGATAACCTGCAAAGTATAATTTTAGTTTAATATCAACAAAAAATTGCATTAAATAATCTTTGCATCTATTTCAGATAAATACTTTTATAATGATTAAACTGACATCTTACCTTTGTAACTTCTTTCAGCTTTGTAAAGTCATATGTTCTGTCAGGTTTTACATACATGTTGAGGGCGATAGAAGCCAAATTACACACAGCAACCTAGAGAAAGAAATCTTAAGGTTAACACAATATTCCCATTAATATATTTAATTCAATAAATTATTTATAAGCGAAAGATCTATGAATAAATCAATTTACTGAGAAAAAAAGCTTAATGAACTAACAATTATAATTATAGAGTAAGCAAGTTGAGCAATGAGTGTATGATTATCTTACCTCATCAGGAGATGAATATTCTACAATTTCAGTACAGAGATTGGAACATTTAATGGTGCCAAGATTCTGTTGATTGCTTTTCCTATTGCAGGCATCTTTATACAACATGTACGGGGTACCAGTTTCCACCTGAGACAGAAAATCTATTAGTATCTAATTCCTCAACTAAAGTTGTCTATACGCATTCAACACAACCGTGTAACTTCAAACACCAACTACAATGCTACTACTAAACTGAGCAGCAAATTTAAACCTCTAACAAAAGAGATTTAGATAAATTGAATGGACATAGCTGTATCCATTTTTTATAAAGTTCACCCTTTAGCAATAAATAACAATTGGTCAAACCCCACATCCTATTAAAAAGCAGCAGTTGAGATAAAATTTTATTACAGTACTTTATTCATTTGTCAAGTTGCCGTTGGCAATCAATAGCCTTTTCTACTTGAAGGTTAGACTTGGAAATAATCAAGAATAACCAATTATTTTCTACATTAGAATTTTTCAAGTTTTTCTACAATGCATATTTTAAGCTATTCACCAGCAATTCTTTAATTGTATAATGAACTATTGTTTTTGTAATCTATTTCTTTAATATGTTTTAGTTTGTAGCTACCATAAAAAAGACAAATTTGAGAAATTTTTATTTTTCCTAACGATAGAAACCTTAAGCTCTTTATTGGGGACATTCTTCCAGCTTTGCCAAAAGTATATCCCCCAATAAAGAGTAAAAGGGTTTGTATTTAGTGTCAGAATAAACAAATTTCAATCTTCCATATAAAAATTAAATACATAATCTTTAGTGATGCCTCGTGCTACAACTACAGTACTGTATGTAGTTGCCACCCGTATGTAACTGAAGAATAACTAACGACTTTCAGACGACTAGACAAATTATCCTCTTACAAAAAAATCTTTACACTAGTGCAATTAGCAATTCTTCATATTCAAATTTCCCTGTAAAAAAAACCCACTATCAAGAAATCAAAATTTCTTCTAGTTTTGCTTTATATAAAAGAAAAGTGCGGTAATTAAAACTAACTAGAAGGGCACTCAGTAGAGTGTAGTCCTCCGCCGCAGCAGCTTATTTCTCAAAGTTGCCCTTTGACTTAACATGCATTAATTGACGTGGATTTTTATACACTCGCATATGAACCAAGTTTGAAGTCTCCGTGACGATGTCCAAAATTATGGCCAATTACATGAATTGGAAATTTGCTTAAACAAGACCTTGACCTTCCAAAATTTAATAATTTCCAGATTTTTACATAAATTAATCTCTGCAAGTTTCATCACTCTACGATTAAAATTATGACCAGGAAGCTGTTCACAAACACACAAACAAGAAGCGAAAACATAACCTCCATCCTACTTTGTGGAGGCGGTAATAATGAACATGGTCAGCTACCAGTAACAACCCATCAAATTGCTAAACATTTCATTGCTTACCTGAGACTCTATAACAGCATACCACAATTGTTGAGCCTTCACTTTACGAACATAGCGACCTTCACTTTCATACTTCTTATACAGGGTCTCAAATTCTGTACCTGTGGGAGAGGCCAGAATGCACATTTAAGAAAAAAATCATAAAAAACAGCCTATTGTAGATCAGTAACTTCAGCCATTTACAAATCATCAGTATCAAGGGAACCATCCGCTATGTCTTGCATTTTTCCTAATTAATTAAAATACACAATTTCTATACGTTTCACACATAATACCTTCAACATAAAAATTTTTTTTCAAGTAATTTGATTGAAAACTTTTCGATTTATTAGCAAAAATCATTATTTTTAAAAAAATTTAGGTAGCATGGGATTTTTATTCCTATTTTCAATGGTATCTTTTTCTCTAAGATGGAACAATAAATAACAGAGAAACAGCTACCAACATACGAATAAATATGTTTTTGAGTTATGAGCTCCCAAACATTTGCTCGCATTTTTCGTAGAAAAGTAAAAATATGATAAACTTGCATGGTACTTTTATTGTTGATTCCTACATCAAGATTCCCCTAAACGAGGTATTTAAACCATAAGTGTACTAACAAGCTTATGTAAAGGTGTTATGAGTTGCCAGTTTTAGTTTTTTTTTTTGTTGCTCTAAGCTTGCCAGGTGTTCTTTCTTTGACCTTAGTTAACCGGTATTACTACAAAGTTCACAAGGACGTTGTAAACGAATACACATACAAACTTCAAGTAAAAACATTCATCACAGTTAACATCCTTAGAGTTACTCGGCCTTCACGTATGATCGTATTAATTTCTGCCAGACTTACGAGATTACGAAACATATTAGAAAACATTGCAGAATCCATGTAAAATAAATACGCAAAGACGCTCCTGTCAAACTCAGTCGTGCAGACGACGCAGTTAGGATGATGTCATTTAAAGACCACTTTATTTTCATCATTTGTAAAAATAACTGGCTAAAACTTCTGGAGAGCATGTACGACATGTTTCTGCATAAATAGAAACCATAACTATGTGATTTTTTAAAGTTTTTAATTTATACACCATAGCGGATGGTCCCCTTAAGGCCAATAATAAATTTACTGAGAATTAATAATGGGGAACAAGAAGTTAGTGTTATTCTTACCCCAGGTATCGTGGAGGCCTGGAGAATCATTGGGGCACATGAGACACCAGTCCCCATTCTCTTCCACACGCTGCATGAACAAATCTGGGATCCACAATGCATAGAAGAGATCCCTGGCTCTCTGTTCGTCCTGAAAATTTTTATTCATAAATAGTTAATAAAACATGAAATTTTAGTTTTCTAAACCTAACTGAATTTGTATCAGTAAACCACTACAGTATGTTTGCATGAAAATGGCTATTAATATAGTAGGGCAGAATATAGTTTCTAATTTCTAACCTTGCCATGGTTCTTTCGAAGATCGAGGAATTCAAAGATATCGGCATGCCATGGTTCCAGGTAGATGGCAAATGCCCCGGGTCTCTTGTTGCCTCCTTGATCAACGTAACGTGCTATAAAAAAAGAAAAAAATTAAATTGTGTACTAAATAAATCTAGAAATTCCACAAAAAGTTAACTTTCTTTAGCAACAAGACTTCCATTACACAAGTTAATGCAGCAATATCAATAAGACAGAAAATTATTATAAACATACTAACCTGTGTTGTTATATACACGTAGCATAGGAACTAGACCATTGGAAGTGCCATTGGTTCCAGCAATGTAACTGCCAGTAGAGCGAATGCAATGAACATTTAAGCCAATGCCTCCGGCAGATTTTGAAATAAGCGCACACTGCTTGAGTGTATCATATATTCCCTCAATGCTGTCATCTTTCATAGTCAGCAAGAAGCAACTAGAAAATCAATAAAGAATATACTTTGAATAAAAATATCAGTAATTGCTGTAAATTGGAATACCAACATACTGATAAGATCACCCAACACTACAAATAGATATAAATTTCCTTTTAAGTAGCTAAGAAAAATATCATACCCCTTTTAAAAGTAAATTCAAAGTATCCAATGGACTTGTAACATTGTGGGTACTGTATATTTCTTTTCTATTGCTTTGATAAAAGTAACCAGAGTATAATGAAATGTAACATTGTGGGTACTGTATATTTCTTTTCTATTGCTTTGATAAAAGTAACCAGAGTATAATGAAAATTTCCTTGGCCAAAATTGTAGATTTACATTTGGAAAAAAACTGCATTTCCTATTGTTTTTCTCAAAATACCACCACTAGTATTAATATAATCTAGTGGACCAAAATTACACTAATACAATACCTTGAAAGCTGCGGTCGTCTTGTAGCAGCATTGAAGAGAGTAGGTGATGCATGAGTAAACCACTTCTCAGACAAGAGGTTATAAGTTTCGACAACAGAATCTATATCATCCTCGTGTATACCGACAGCAACTCTCATCAACATGTGCTGAGGACGTTCTGCAACCTTGCCGTCAATCTTCAGCAAATATGAGCGTTCCAGTGTCTGCAGAACAAAATATTGGAATAACAAATTTGCAATTTTGCAACCCAAATGGATGTCTAAAATATGACTATGTATGGAGAAAGACTTCCAAGCTAAGTATGAAAGATTCCTTAACTATACAAAAAAAAATTACAATGCGATCTAAATCCTATTTGCATCTCTAAAATAACATTCAATAAAAAATTAAAACCTTTTACATAGTCTGCACTTTAATCTATCATTCCTATATTGCAACGTTCAAGATATGAAAACCCTTGGCCGAAATCACACATTTTAATCCCTTACTCCTATGTTCAATTATGAAAACCCTTGGCCGAAGTCATACATTTTAATCTATCATTCCTATACTGTAACATTCAAGATATGAAAACCTATGTTCAAAATCATTCAAGGAGTTCAAAAATGTGGATTCTACCCACCTTAAATCCAAAATATTGATAAGAGAAATCTCTATCGTAGATAATTGCAGAGTTTAATTTATCAGCATGGTCCATGATGATCTTGTGATGCTTATCACTGATCATGGGCATCTTCTTGCCAGTTTTCTTGTTGGTCATGTTATACAAGTCATCCATAACCTCTGCAAATAAAAAGGAATACAGTAAAGATATGTATGTGAAGTACATGTAAATAGTTATTAGGTTATATCCCACCATACTTTCACAATTTTCAAGGCCTATGCCATTCTAAAATCTTAAAAAAAATCACAAATTTTAAGTAATTTTACTTTCAGCATACCAACTGGTCTTCAAAACTCAAGACACGAAAATACTTGACAAGTAATAATTACCACTGAAGCTTTTCTTCGTTTCCTTATGAAGGTTGGAGACTGCAATTCTTGCAGCCAGAACAGCATAATCAGGATGTTTTGTTGTCATTGTAGCAGCAGTTTCAGCAGCCAAGTTATCCAATTCAACCGTGGTCACACCAGAGTACAAACCATTTATAACTTTCAGGGTAATTGCCGGCTGAAAAATAAACCCTCCTATAAGAAATACATCAAACATTATGCCAGATAGTTTAGAAGTTATAAAAAAATTAAATCATAAAATAATTAGCAAGTCAACTTACAGGATCAATGAATTCCATATTAAGACCATAGCAAAGTTTCTGAATACGTGAAGTGATCTTGTCGAACATGACAGGTTCCTGGCGTCCATCTGAAATACAAAGCACAGTATCTGAGAGGAAAGTCTTGGCAATAACCACAATACTTAAATAGCTGTACAGGTTTTATAAACCCAATAAAAATACAATTATTGAGAAGGCCATTGTCAAAATGCTTTAGTAACTTGAGCAATTCCTAGTTTTCTTAAGCCTCGAGAATAAAAGAATTCTCAATCATCGAGGCTCATAAAAATTTGTTGCCATGACAGCTTTAGATTTGCCGACTTTTCAGTGCCATCTACACTGGTTCTTCAATCAGCATGGAATACTGAAGTTACTCACCAAAATGTTTCAATAAACTTTAAAGCAATTTCATTTTTTTTACTAAAATACAAACCAGAGTCCTTTTAAGAAGAGTATGCTTTCTGTAAAGCTGGAGACAGCTGTTAAAACTTATAACAAGGTGGTAATTACTAACAGGAGGCAGATAAGCCCCATCCATCTGACAGGACACTGAGCAGCCACTTTGACCTTTACCTAAGACTTACAGGGCAGTTGAGACGGTCAGTGTAACTTACAGGACTAAGGTTTGCAGTTAATAAAAATCTTTGTGCTTTAATAGGAGACTTATCCTTGGGAGGGAGGAAGTTCTCATAACCAAACTTGCTGGTTTACCTTCCCAGATTATTTGTAGGCACTTTGGTTCAGTACACCATAGAATGAAAAGTTTTGACTCCTGCCAACCCCTTTAACAACCTGGACATAATGATGTGGCAGATGTTACGCTAGGTCACTTCAGAGACTGGTAGATGATGAAGGAAGAACAAACATCCATGTGGAAAATATAATTTGAATGAGTTTGCACACTTGTCCAACATTCAACTCATCTAGGAGGAAGAGGGATACTGCTAAACAAAACTTTGTAATTTAAAGTTGAATAATCAAACGGTCACCAATATCTAGTCTGGCCCAGCAAATTACTTCTTGTGACAGCTGGACTCCATGGAAGGGAAAGAAGTAGTAGTAATAAAGGCTAGGATATCTTGTTCACATTCTAGACTTGTGTCATCACCGCTATCTTAGGAGAGATGTTTCCAGTTTTTAAAAAAAGGATTGGACCTAATACACTTCCCTAAGGCATTCCTCAAACACACAAGAAAAAGAAGAAAGATGGTGGAAACAACCAGAAAAGTACTTACAGGAATTAAATCTGGATATAAGGCAAATTGGAATAAAACAAAATTAGAAACCAGAAAGAGGGGCACTGAAAAATGGAAAGACAGAATAAAGTAAGCTTTGAAATATACAGGGAGTAAAAGAAAGAAATTAAAAAGAAATGTGACAAAACCTTTGCATCATTCTTAAGTTTTAGAGCAAGATCAGATACATTAAAACAAAATATAGTCAAAAGAGGGATATGCAAACTAATTCTTGTGAAAATACGAAGTTTTAATAATTTTTTTCTACTTTGTCAGGATTAAAGAAAAATAAATAAAGAATCAACAACCACTCAAAGACAATAAAGAAAAGTATAATATTTATTCACTGAATTATAAAAAAATAAGAATTTTTTTTCACCAGATGTGGAGAAAAACAAAATATAAAAAGATGAACTCATATTCAAAATACATATCACTAGATGTGCCACTGCAAAGACTATGCCTCAAACCTAAACTAATCATGATATGAATGAGAATTTCCAATTGGTACACAATACTTTTTATTGTGCGAGTAGTCTTTATGGGGCCCGGCCGGTAGCCTATGCCAATATACAGTATGGGGGTATAGGACAAAAAAAGTAAAATCCTGAAAAAATTCACTGACCTTTCTATGGCAATTTAGAGTGCATATACAAAATATTGTCAAAATTACTCAATTTTTTTTTCATAGTTTCAGGGTTATTAGCTAAAGTAACTCAATAAAACAAAAACATTGATCCCTAAAAGAAAATGCAGTACAGTACCTTATTTCTTCTGTTATCATAAATTTTGATGATTATTGCATTTTAATATAAAACAAATTGTGAGCAATGGCATCTGTATAGATTCCTTGAGTCACTAGAAGTTTTATGATTATACCCTTCAGTGCTAGCACAAACCTCAGAGAGAGTACACATTTGAGTTTGACCTCCAACATTCACTCACCTTTACATGTTTTGCTTGGCTTTATCAAGAATTCCATCACGCCAAAGAGGAAAATAAAATTTCAAAATCTCCCTACCATAAGAAGAAAATTCACACTAATATGAGTTCAGAAGTGGGTAATATAAGCAGAGTTAGTGAAGGAGAGAGATGATGGATCGACCGTCCCGCCTAAAGCAGCAAGAGATTGAGCAAAGGGATCTTCATCCATGATTAAATCATGATAAATAACATTCTTTTGGTTTATTAATATCCAAAACAGAACAAAATTCATAATAATCATGATTTATTAATATTGTCTTTGTAAAAATACAAAGAAAAACTTTGAAACATCCAAATCTCAAAACTACTTATAGACCTTCAAATTCTATCTTCTCCCTTAGTTTTAAAGATATACCAAAAAGTTAAACAAATCTAAAACTCGCTAACATGAGGAAGAACAACATTCGCTCTAATAAGAGTTCAGAAGTGGGTAATATCAGCGGAGTTAGTAAAGGAGGGAGACTATGAAGGAGCGACCATCTCGCCCAATGAAGCGAGATATTCAGCAAAGGGATCTTCATTTATGATTAAATTATGATATATAACATTGTTTTGGTTTATTAATATCCAAAAAGAACAAAATTCATAATCATGATTTATCAAGTCTTTGTAAAAATACAAAGAGAATTGAATGCCGGTATCTCAATCCTAAACTTATTGACCTTCAAATTCTATCTTCTCCCTTAGTTTTAAAGATGCAGCATAGAAAGACATAAAACATCAAATACTGTAGGGCCCATTTTTCCAATTTTTGTTTCTTTTTTTATCTGATTAATAATTTACCAATGAAAAAAAAATTCATATCCAACAAAAAAATTACTTAATTTCATTTGAGGTCTAGATCAGGTTTATATAGAGTAGTAATCCCAGGTCTTAATATTATCAAGGAAGATAGAATTTAAAAAAACACCCATTCTCAGGATAAACCTCCCTGGCGTCACAAAACCGAAGGTCAGAGGCAAAAATCCTACACTTTGGATATGTCCTAAGTCATCTCATTAAGTGGTATGAATATCAAGGACCTGTCCTTAAGAAACAGCACTAGCCGACTGGCCCCATTAAATACTCAGATTCAGTAATACCAACGAAACAAATTATTTGGAAGTAATTTACGCACAAACATATCGAGAGCTGTACTAAAATCAGGATGCCAAATTTGTCATCAATCATTTACAACAGAGTCATGCCTGACACTAAAATATAATATGAGTATGTATTGATTTTACTTAAAATTTAGGTCACCTCTGCATAGTTGCAAAACTTGGAGGGGGAACTTGCACATGCAACATGAATAAGTTAAACGTTTAACACATCTAGAAAAAACAAAATTCACCATGGTTACCACATACGAGGCACATACAATAAATATTTGAAAAACTACAGGGTCAGATATCAGCATAAGATGAATTACATTTACATTAAATATTTCCTTTTACTCCCAATGGACGTACTGGTACGTTTCACAAAACTCATCCCTTTACCCCCATGGATGTACTGGTACGTCCTTGCAAAAAACTGCTATTTACATTCATGTTTTGCGTATTTTTGATAATTTGAGAAATTTCAGGCATTTTCCAAGTGAATGAGACCAACCTTACCTCTCTTTTACAAAAATTAAAGCAATTAGAGCAATTTGAAAAAAATATACTGCAAAAGTGCTTAAAAAAAAAAAGAAAAAAAAAAAAAAGCCAGGGGATTAAGGGCTGTAAAGTTCCAAATAGCTTGGGGATAAAAGGGTTAATAACTATCATCAATCAACCTATAACAAGCTACATAATTTGGCGTAAGACTACCAGGACATTCAATATTTTTCATTATAAAATACTGTAGTGCAATGTTGGGGCTTTGGAACTTGCATAACTGAAAAGATCTTAACAAATAAACTACTTTGAATCCCATATACTACCATACTAGCAGAAACTTATTAACGAACTAACAGATTTTAATAAAAAATTTACATTTTCCTCCTTTTGTCATGTTGGTACATACCGCAGGAGCCTCCATCCACCCGGTAGTTCAGAAAACCACCGATAATTGGTGAAGCATCCTTCTGTACCAAATTACTTGTTTTAACAGAATGAAGTACCCAACGTTTTATATTCTAAACCTCTTGGATATTTTTTTTCAGTGATGGAATATACAATTTAATTATAGCTCTTATTTTATATCAGTTAGGGTAGAAATGCACATTTGATAAATTCAGTACGATGAGAAATGGAAGCCAAGTCCTTGTTCAAACAAAGAGTGGAGCGCAAAGCTAAGACTCGCCCCGTTGCCGAGTGTATTTTACCGTTTTAAGTTTGTATATCAATGGTTTTATTCAGTAAATTTTACAATATTTTAAAGTAGTATGAAAGATGAAAGATTTATTTTGTACCGTCTACCAAAACAAAGGAGCAGCGAAATGTTAAATCCCCAGCAAAGTGAGGCACACCAAGCAAAAACCAGTTTGAACAGTGATTAATTTGATAATTGTAATAATGCCAAAATACTACCCGTGTCAAAACACTACCCCACAGGACTAACGCATTTAGTGAAACTTTCAGAGAACATAGGAATGAGAAAATATTAAATTGCTGGTATAGCAAGCTATGGCATAACAAAAACCAGTAAATAATTAGCATCAATATGGCTTACAAACATACTGGTAACAACGCTCAATTAACTTAGAAATGTTTGCAGCACTGCTCCATGAGCACGGCTATGAATTTTATAGAAAACGGGATTGAATTAGTTTTCTATGCGTCAGGAAGACCTTAACAAGAGCTGCAGTGTTTTTATTGCGATTCAATGTTGTTAATGGGTTTTGATTAAGGTAAATATTCTTTTTTTTTTATCATGATGTCTGGTCTTTCATGGTGACAGGTGGAAAAGTTTAAAAATGTTCATTCAAATATACAATGAGACACTATTTTGAGATGCTTTGAACATCATTCATAACAGTACATAGTGCAAAGCCATAGTTTTTCAGTTATGGGATTCACCCTAACTAAAACTAAAAATATCTTCCAGAAATCATGAATATAAATGTTCAAACCACCACAAAATACGCAGTTGAACGACCTTGTAATCTATAAGTCGTTTTGCACCATTCTATGTTTTAGAGTATATCTGTCACGAAGCTGATAATTTGGCCAGAAAACTGATAAACCCTTTATGCCCAAAAGGGTGAGACACACCAGTCAAATTATGCAAGGGTATGGAATATATATGCCCAAATATGATTATCCTAGGATATTCAATACACATCATAGCTGAAGCCAAAGTTAACAAAGGAATATATGTCCCAATCGGATTTATATAAAAATACAAAATTTTCGACAAAATTTCGTATAAGATACGATGATTTGGTCTAATCACGCCTAGTGAAATAGGATGCTAAGTCAGAGGACGACTACACAAAGGTATCCTAGGGTTCCACACTGGCATAGGGGTTAAGCTACATGCCGACAAAGAAAACGTCAATTGGGCTTCTCTTACCTCGCTTAAGGACGTACATCTTGGACCACATCTTCTCTGTCTGCTTAACCATGATGCCGTTCGATGATAAAAGGGCGAAGTGAATCCCTGGACAAACTCCTTGAGGATTTTATACAAGTACGACGTCCGGTAGCTGGGGAACTCCGGTGGACAGTGCTCAGGCTGCGCGGGTTTTTCAGAAAATAACGAAAAACGCGCGAAATATTCTTTTCCTCCAATGAATGAAGTTCTTACAACTATATTTGTTTCCGGCTCTCTGATTGGTCGGTTTTTGTTTGCCCCGTTGACAGGATGTTACAAATATTCAGGGTTGTCATTCGTACGATAATTATAGTACGTGTACGATTATTTTGGGTCCGGTACGATGTACGATACATACCTAAGGTATAAACAATGTAGGTGTGTGTGGGTTTAATTAAACAATTATACTGAAATCTTTTGAAATAAGTCAATCATGTAACACCCTAATAATTATATTGAAACTGTGTACGATAATTTTGGTTGGAAAACGACAACTTTAAGGCTCATGTACGATAATTCAGTCGAAATAATCTGGCAACCCTGCAAATATTTCTCCGAAACTTTCCACTAACCTCTGACAGTTATTATTTTGAAGGATCTCATTATAGAATATTCCTTTATAGTACCTATTTACCTGATACTCTCACCTGTATTAACTTCTTAATATTCTCAAGGAATATTAAACAGTTTATATTTTGATATTATGATTTATTGAATGGATTCCTCATAGTTTCTAATACATTCGAATGAATGTTTACTATTTCCACTAGCCTCTGATAGTTATTATTTTGAAGGATCTCATTATAGAATATTCCTTTCTAGTACCTATTTACCTTATAATTTCCCCAATAGAAATCTATTAATATTCTCAAGGAATATTAAAGTATTTTTATTTTGATATTATGATTTATTGAATGGATTCCTCATAGTTTCTAATACATTCGAATGAATGTTTACTATTTCCACTAGCCTCTGATAGTTATTATTTTGAAGGATATCACCTTAGAATATTCCTTTCTAGTACCTATTTACCTTATAATTTCCCCAATAGAAATCTATTAATATTCTCAAGGAATATTAAAGTATTTTTATTTTGATATTATGATTTATTGAATGGATACCCCATAGTTACTAATACATTCGAATGAATGTTTACTATTTTCACTAGCCTCTGACAGTTATTATTTTGAAGGATCTCATTATAGAATATTCCTTTATAGTACCTATTTACCTGATACTCTCACCTGTATTAACTTCTTAATATTCTCAAGGAATATTAAACAGTTTATATTTTGATATTATGATTTATTGAATGGATTCCTCATAGTTTCTAATACATTCGAATGAATGTTTACTATTTCCACTAGCCTCTGATAGTTATTATTTTGAAGGATCTCATTATAGAATATTCCTTTCTAGTACCTATTTACCTTATAATTTCCCCAATAGAAATCTATTAATATTCTCAAGGAATATTAAAGTATTTTTATTTTGATATTATGATTTATTGAATGGATTCCTCATAGTTTCTAATACATTCGAATGAATGTTTACTATTTCCACTAGCCTCTGATAGTTATTATTTTGAAGGATATCACCTTAGAATATTCCTTTCTAGTACCTATTTACCTTATAATTTCCCCAATAGAAATCTATTAATATTCTCAAGGAATATTAAAGTATTTTTATTTTGATATTATGATTTATTGAATGGATACCCCATAGTTACTAATACATTCGAATGAATGTTTACTATTTTCACTAGCCTCTGACAGTTATTATTTTGAAGGATCTCATTATAGAATATTCCTTTATAGTACCTATTTACCTGATACTCTCACCTGTATTAACTTCTTAATATTCTCAAGGAATATTAAACAGTTTATATTTTGATATTATGATTTATTGAATGGATTCCTCATAGTTTCTAATACATTCGAATGAATGTTTACTATTTCCACTAGCCTCTGATAGTTATTATTTTGAAGGATCTCATTATAGAATATTCCTTTCTAGTACCTATTTACCTTATAATTTCCCCAATAGAAATCTATTAATATTCTCAAGGAATATTAAAGTATTTTTATTTTGATATTATGATTTATTGAATGGATTCCTCATAGTTTCTAATACATTCGAATGAATGTTTACTATTTCCACTAGCCTCTGATAGTTATTATTTTGAAGGATATCACCTTAGAATATTCCTTTCTAGTACCTATTTACCTTATAATTTCCCCAATAGAAATCTATTAATATTCTCAAGGAATATTAAAGTATTTTTATTTTGATATTATGATTTATTGAATGGATACCCCATAGTTACTAATACATTCGAATGAATGTTTACTATTTTCACTAGCCTCTGACAGTTATTATTTTGAAGGATCTCATTATAGAATATTCCTTTATAGTACCTATTTACCTGATACTCTCACCTGTATTAACTTCTTAATATTCTCAAGGAATATTAAACAGTTTATATTTTGATATTATGATTTATTGAATGGATTCCTCATAGTTTCTAATACATTCGAATGAATGTTTACTATTTCCACTAGCCTCTGATAGTTATTATTTTGAAGGATCTCATTATAGAATATTCCTTTCTAGTACCTATTTACCTTATAATTTCCCCAATAGAAATCTATTAATATTCTCAAGGAATATTAAAGTATTTTTATTTTGATATTATGATTTATTGAATGGATTCCTCATAGTTTCTAATACATTCGAATGAATGTTTACTATTTCCACTAGCCTCTGATAGTTATTATTTTGAAGGATATCACCTTAGAATATTCCTTTCTAGTACCTATTTACCTTATAATTTCCCCAATAGAAATCTATTAATATTCTCAAGGAATATTAAAGTATTTTTATTTTGATATTATGATTTATTGAATGGATACCCCATAGTTACTAATACATTCGAATGAATGTTTACTATTTTCACTAGCCTCTGACAGTTATTATTTTGAAGGATCTCATTATAGAATATTCCTTTATAGTACCTATTTACCTGATACTCTCACCTGTATTAACTTCTTAATATTCTCAAGGAATATTAAACAGTTTATATTTTGATATTATGATTTATTGAATGGATTCCTCATAGTTTCTAATACATTCGAATGAATGTTTACTATTTCCACTAGCCTCTGATAGTTATTATTTTGAAGGATCTCATTATAGAATATTCCTTTCTAGTACCTATTTACCTTATAATTTCCCCAATAGAAATCTATTAATATTCTCAAGGAATATTAAAGTATTTTTATTTTGATATTATGATTTATTGAATGGATTCCTCATAGTTTCTAATACATTCGAATGAATGTTTACTATTTCCACTAGCCTCTGATAGTTATTATTTTGAAGGATATCACCTTAGAATATTCCTTTCTAGTACCTATTTACCTTATAATTTCCCCAATAGAAATCTATTAATATTCTCAAGGAATATTAAAGTATTTTTATTTTGATATTATGATTTATTGAATGGATACCCCATAGTTACTAATACATTCGAATGAATGTTTACTATTTTCACTAGCCTCTGACAGTTATTATTTTGAAGGATTTCATTATAGAATATTCCTTTATAGTACCTATTTACCTTATACTTTCACCAGTAGAAATCTATTAATATTCTCAAGGAATATTAAAGTGTTTTTATTTTGATATTATGATTTATTGAATGGATTCCTCATAGTTACTAATACATTCGAATGAATGTTTACTATTTGCTAAAGGTGACTGAACAGGCCATTTTACTGAATGGACCAATCATGAAGGAGCTTGTCATAGGAAGTTGGCCCCAGCTGGGGAGTGAGGCTGCGTTCTGTAGCCTATACAAAGGAATGTTAATATAAATAATTTCAATTTTCTTGGTGTTTCGTATGTTTTTGCACTTAATGTTTTCCATAAGTCTGTTCTATCTTGTTTACGAAATATTTTTTTATGCGTAAATCAACATAATGAAAAAGCAGTAAATATGTTCATGTTCAAACATGGACCTTTGCTTACTTGGCTAGATGTATATCACAGTTATTTTCAAGATCAGGAAATTCTTCAATAATGATGTATATCCCATAAAATATTCAGTATTTGAATAAATATGTGTCTAGTTCTATTATGTGTATTTATACATAAATTTGAAACGAAAGTATAACGGTATTTTTCGTGATTGCAAACATAAAAAAGTGTAGGTTACAGTTGAATATCTCAAGAGTAGGTTTCTTGCAACATTCAAAATTGACTACGGGCATAAACATGATCTGTGTGAACCTCAGCGGATTATTATTATTATTATTAAATGCTAAGCTACAACCCTAGTTGGAAAAGCAGGATGCTATAAGCCCAGGGGCCCCAACAGGGAAAATAGCTCAGTAAGGAAAGGAAACAAGGAAAAATAAAATGGGGAAAAAATGTCATAAGTTATTTGGATGTTTTATGAAGTTCAAAAGTTTGGTTTTCGTTCACTTTTTACTGAAAAACGAATATATCAATGTTTTAAAATATGTAATGTGCATCATTATGAGTTCCAGATCAAAAGATATTGTAAAGATACAAGCTTTAACTTAGACATGAACAAAACGTTCATTATAGTTGTTATAATGATAACTATTCTGGGTCAGAAAAAATGGATATTGCAATGAAACCAACAGCTTATTATTATTATTATTATTATTATTATTATTATTATTATTATTATTATTATTATTATTATTATTATTATTATTATTATTATTATTATTATTATTATTATTATCATTATTATTACTAGGTAAGCTGTAACTAGTGGGAAAAGTAGACTGGTAGAAGTCCAAGGGCTCCAACAGGGAAAATAGCCCAGCGAGGAAAGGAAATAAACTATAAGAGAAGTAATGAACAATCTAAATAAGATTTTTTAAGAACAGTAACATATTACTGTCAAAGTTGAATATATTCGCCTTGAAACTATTTTGTTACGACTGTAGGCTACTAGTAGAAAGACTGTATAAGCAATGATAACGGTTCTTTGTCCCTTCAAAATATTGAATAAGATTTCATCAGAATTTTATCTCATTTTATTCACAGCAAAACTATAACTAAGTGTGTTAAACGATGCATTTAATGGAGCAGAATATATCAATAAATGATAATTACGAGAACAGTAGATTTGCTCATAAAAAAATGGTCATTTGAAACTTGGGGGGACCAAGTTAGAGTTCTAGTATCTAAAATTTTCATTCTCCTTTTCTTTAGCAATTGTGGGTAATTATAAATTAACATCAAGGACACACGAATTATTCCATAGAGTCTGTCGCTTAATTAGCTCTTCTGTTAATGAAAATGTTAATGTATTTTGCCTATGCAACAGGTATAATGCCAGTCTAAATTCTGCACCAGGCCTTACAATATTATGTCATACTACAAAATCTGAAGATTTTAGTCTAGACATAGGCCTACCAGTTTTCAAGACATTGCACTGACATAAGTATGCATGTTAGTTTTCGTATTATTCTGCTGAACTAACAAAACAAATTAGTCTGATCTATTGATAATGATACACCAAAGCTAGCTCGTTTTTTTTTTCACTTTAAGCTATTTCTGAGGAAAGATGTGGTAGTAAATGAGCTGTATATAACAGAAACAATTGGTGATAAGATATAGTCTGTGATATGGCAAAGTAGAATCATGCCTGGAAAAAAAAAGAAAAAAGGTTTCAGTGATAGTGGATGATAACTCAGTAACACTTTTTAAATTATTTACAGTTCATATGAAGGTGGTATACACATAGTTAGTGCGCAATGAATTAATATATATATATATATATATATATATATATATATATATATATATATATATATATATATATATATATATATATATATATATATATATACATAATTTTCTTTATATTTCCATTATAGCATTAAGATGTCAAAAAACAAATTATGGACACCGTTTCAAATATTAGAACCAAAAACCCCTATTATTATTATTATTATTATTATTATTATTATTATTATTATTATTATTATTATTATTATTATTATTATTATTATTATTGTTGTTGTTGTTGTTGTTGTTGTTGTTGTTGTTGTTAGTTGCTAAGCTACAAACCTACAAGTAGTTGGAAAAGCAGGATGTTATAAGCCCAGGGGCTCCAACTGGGAAAATAGATAACATATGACAAACATATCAACCAATAGGCCTACTTCGGTGATCTTAATTTCCGGTAGATCTTAATGATTTTAGCATTGTTCGGCTTAAGAAGATTCAATCCCAAAGAAATAAAAGTCAATTCCATCACCTTGTTTAAACTGTGATCTTACCTCAAAAATAACTTTTGGTAGAAAAAGTACCAAAATATGTAATTCTATTAAAAGTACAAATGAACTCATCCTCCTATATATTACACATAATATATATATATATATATATATATATATATATATATATATATATATATATATATATATATATATATATATATATAGGCATATGTGTGTGTGTGTGTGAGAGAGAGAGAGAGAGAGAGAGAGAGAGAGAGAGAGAGAGAGAGAGAGAGAGAGAGAGAGAGAGAGAGAGAGAGAGATTTACCAGATTAGAATTTGATAATAGCCTACTGAACAGAATCAAATCTGTTATGAGCTCGACATGTACGAGTCCCGAAAATCTGCAAATGGAAAGCTTTTGCGATTTCTCAATAGCAAAACAACAGTGAAACGATATTAGACCTATTATGATTTATACTGTAGTCTGATTATTGCCCCTAGCGGTTATTATAAGAAAACTTACAACAAAAAAATGCCCAAACTCTTTATCTTTTCTGTGAATTACACGAGGGATAGTACCGGGATTTCCTTTCTAGTTTAACAGGAACGAGACATCAAGATTAACAGGAATAAAGCGAATTTTCACAGATTTGTTGAGAACACACTCATCTCGGAAAATCCTAGCTAGTGTCCCTGATGGCAACAAGATGTTAAAGATTTTTGCATATTAATAGGCTTATGATCACAATTTCTAGGAAGATTATCTTCGGGTTAATAACGAAGTTTGTTTCGGAGTAATGAGAATGACAGATAATAGATGGCTATTAAGAACAATAGAATAGGTCCATAGAGATGGCAAAAGAAGCAGGGGAAGGAAAAGATGACCAAAAATTGACGAACTAAGAAAATCTGTGAGTATTGACCATAAACAGGCACAATGGAAAGAGATGTCTTGAGCCTTTGTCCTGCATATAGGAACGGCTGATGGTGATGATGATGGTTATCTCTTGACGAGCTCAAAAGTCGTTTATTAAGATTCAAGTTAGACCCATGTCGTACAGTTTTCTCTCTTAACGCCAATTGATGACAGACTGGCGACACCTACATCATACGATTGGCAGTGCCATTTTCACCATACTCGAGCCCAGATGAAGATGTTGAAAGTAGGGTTGACGCCCATGCTTTGAATAAATATAAACGTTTGTATCCCTTGCAATAGTAAATTAAATTCCCTGGAGTTGATGATTATGTTAAAATAACCCATTGCAGGTCGTAGGTAGTAGGTTGCTCAGGGATACCAGCCACCCGTTGATATACTACCGATAGAGAGTTGTGGGGTCCTTTGACTGGCCAGGCAGTACTACATTGGATCCTTCTCTCTGGTTACGGTTCACTTTTACTTCTCCTACACATACACCGAATAATCTGGCCTATTATTTACACATTCTCCTCTGTCCTCGTATACCTGACAACACTGAGTTACCTAACAATTGTAATTGTTCAGTGGCTACTTTCCTCTTGGCAAGGGTAGAAGAGACTCTCTAGCTATGGTAAGCAGCTCTTCTAGGAGAAGGACATTAAAAAATCAAAACATTGTTCTTTAGTCTTGGGTAGTGCCATAGCCTATGCACCGTGGTCTTCCACTGTCTTGGGTTAGAGTTCTCTCGCTTTAGGATACACTCGGACACACATTTTCTATCTAATTTCTCTTCCCCTTGTTTGACTAAGTTTTTATAGTTTATACATAAAATATATATTTTAATATTGTTACTGTTCTTCAAATATTTTATTTTACCTTATTTCCTTTCCTCACTGGGCTATTTTCCTTGTTGGGGCCCCTAACTTATAGCATCCTGCTTTTCCAACTAGGGTGGTAGCTTAGCAAGTAATAATAATAGTAACAACAACAACAGCAATAATAATAATAATAATAATAATAATAATAATAATAATAATAATAATAATAATAATAATAATAATAATAATAATAATAATAATAGTAATAATAATAATGATGATGATGACGATAATAATAATAATGATAATAACAATAATACACAGGAATACAAAAGAGAATTAAGAAATTACAAAGTTTCAGAAGTGAAGTACAGTTTATGACATACATTGTACAAACCAACTTTACACAAATATAATTTCGTTTATATAAATCTAACAATTTTCAAACAGCTCTAATGAGATTTTTTTTTTTTTTAAACAAAAAAAGCGTCACATTAAGGAATACTGAATATAAATATAGGCTACATGTACTTGTTTTATATATATATATATATATATATATATATATATATATATATATATATATATATATATATATATATATATATATATATATATATATATATATATATATATGTGAGAGAGAGAGAGAGAGAGAGAGAGAGAGAGAGAGAGAGAGAGAGAGAGAGAGAGAGAGAGAGAGAGAGAGAGAGAGAGAGAGAGAGACACTCTCGATTTGAGTTTATTTTAGTTTAAGAGAGGTTTTCCTAGTTGGCATAATATGAACATCATACTTAAACCTGTCGGAAACTATAATAGAAATTTCACAATTAATAATAACAATAAAAAAACCGGAGTTCGAGCCCCGCTAAGGCTCCATAGTTTCTAGTAGTCTCTCCCTCTCGTCATTGTGAGCTTCGGATGGCGTGTTTGGGGGAGCCTATAGGTCTACCTGCTCAGTCGTCAGCAACCATCACCTGGCCCTCCTTGGTCCTAGCTTAATGAAGAGGGGGCTTGGGCGCTGATCAGTCTCTGGGGCATTATCCTGCCCCCTGTCTCTGCCATTCATGAGAGACCTTTAGATATAATAGTTCTTGGTCAAATCACTATACAATTAAAAATTTACGCTTGAGTTTTAGCCGTTACTCATTAACTCTGTGAAACCTTTGTCCAGATGAAAATGATAGATTTATTTCAAAATATAACAAGAAACTTTAATTAGGAACCTATATATCTCATTAGCCAAATTGGATTCAGGACGTTGACCTTTTTTCACATGTGAAATTGACTATATAATAACTCGATGTGGTGGCCGATGCAGTAACGTCCCTGACTGATGAACGCCAGACTGGGGTTCGAGTCCCGCTCAAACTCAGTAGTTCCTTTGGTCGCTGCAACCTCATCATCCTTGTAAACTTAGGATGGGGGTTTGGGGGAACCTATAGGTCTATCTGCTGAGTCATTAGCAGCCATTGGCAGTCTCTAAGGCATTGTCCTTCTTGATAGGGCAATGTCACTGTCCCTTGCCTCTGCCATTCATGAGCTGCCTTTAAACCTTTAAGTGTGTTCCCACGCCGAGTCTGTAAATGCCGAGCGAACTTTTTCAAGCAAGCATGTCATTTTGTTACCGCAACCTTTTCAAAATACTGCGAGTTCGTATCTGCTAATCTTTCAGCCAAGTACCCACTACTTTCGTGTAGTTGAAGACAATAGATAACAAGCATGTTCATGGAGACAACGACTGATTTAAAGGTTTAAATTCCACTCATGAATGGCAGAGGCAAGGGATAGTGACATAGCCCTAGCAAGCAGGACAATGTCATAGAGACTGACCATATATACATATGATCAACGCCCAAGCTCCCTCTCCACCCAAGCTAAGACCAAGGAGGGCCAGGCAATGGCTGCTCATGACACAGCAGATAGACCTATAGGCTCCCTCAAAGCACCCATTCTTAGCTCACAAGGATGGTGAAGTTGCAGCGACTAAAAGAACTAACGAGTTTGAGCGGGACTCGAACCCCAGTCTGGCGTTCACCAGTCAGGGACGTTACTACATCGGCCACCATAACCACAATTACATCAAAGATTGACATTCCCTTGTTGACGGCAACTTGCGTAAATCTTATGTGCAAGTTTAGAATATGTCAAATTTAGAATATTTCAAAATAATAAAGATATATACCTAAATTTGATAAAAAGTTCGTTCACAATAAACTGTATTAATTAACGTCATATATCCGTGAATGTAATTGTGAACAAGGTATTACGCTTAAGGTAAAAAGGAGCACAGACCTTATATGATTAGATTTAGGAAAGGATGTAACGCCAATTTAGGAATGCCAAGAACAACATAATTCTCATAGTCTTAAATGTACTTCCACATCCTTCCGAAGAAATACAGTTTCCTATAGTTTGTCACACATGTGCACACATACAGCATACTGTATAAGTAACTATGTGTATTATAATTCATTTAGAGGGCTGCTTTCCTAGTCCTATCACAGTGACCTACAAGATGTAGAAAGCCTTAATATTTTCAGTATTTCGGATGTCTGGTGGGAGCTTGTATTATTATTATTATTATTATTATTATTATTATTATTATTATTATTATTATTATTATTATTATTATTATTATTATTATTATTATTATTATTACTGTTGTTGTTATTATTATTATTATCATTACTTGCTAAGCTACAATCCTAATTGGAAAAACAGGGTCCTAGCCTATAAGCATAGGAACCCCAACAGGGAAATAGTCCATTGAGGAAAGGAAACAAGGAAAAACAAAACATTCTAAGACCAGTAACAACATTAAAATAAAAATTTCTTATATTAACTATGAAAACTTAACAAAACAAGAGGAAGAGAAACAAGATAGAATAGTGAGCCCGAGTGTACCCTCAAGCAAGAGAACTCTAACCCAAGACAGTGGAAGTCTATGACTTAGAAACAATGGTTTGATTTTAGATTGTCCTTCTCCTAGAAGAGCTGCTTACTATAGCTAAATGTCTATTCTACCCTTACCAAGAGGAAAGTAGCTACTGAACAATAACAGTGCAATAGATAACCCCTTTGGTGAAGAAGAATTGTTTGGCAATCTCAGTGTTGTCAGGCGTATGAGGACAGAGGAGAATCTGTAAAGAATACCACAGACTATTCGCTGTATGTGTAGGCAAAGGGAAAGTGAACCGTAACCAGAGAGAAGAATGCAATGTAGTACTGTCTGGCTAGTCAAAGGACCCAATAACTCTAGCGGTAGTATCTCAATGGGTGGCTGGTGTAGCCGATAATCTTGGGCCGCATATTTGAAAGCTCTAGAATCTATAGTAGACATACACCTTAGCTTCAATAACTTGGAACCATATGTGTAATCATTCATGTGTCTATACGATTCTCTAAACACATACACACACACACACACACACATATATATATATATATATATATATATATATATATATATATATATATATATATATATATATATATATATATATATATATATATATATATATACACACATAGGGCCTACATATATATACATACATATATACACACACACACACATATATATATATATATATATATGTATATATATATATATATATATATATATATATATATATATATATATATATATATATATATATATATATATATATATACATAGGCCTATACATATATATATATATATATATATATATATATATATATATACATAGGCCTATATATATATATATATATATATATATATATATATATATATATATATATATATATATATATATATATATATATATATATATACATAGGCCTATATATATATATATATATATATATATATATATATATATATATATATATATATATATATATATATATATATATATATATATATATATATATATATATGTGTGTGTGTGTGTGTGTGTGTGTGTGTGTATGTGTGTGTGTGTATGTATATATATATATATATATATATATATATATATATATATATATATATATATATATATATATATGTATGTATGTATGTATTGTGTGCGTGTGTTCAAGTAGGCTATATATATTTATACTTGTACCGGACACACACCTATGTAACCCTCATATGCAGTTTTGGTTTGAGAAAACAATACCCTAAGATATAGTATATTGAGGCCATGCTGATGATATTACTTCGGAAGAAAGTAAAGTTGCAATGAAGACAATCTTATTCGAATCGTATTGCCACAACTTTTCCTGCATTAATCAAACGCGTTCAGTAATGTATGTTGGAACAGGTAAGATATGGGCGGACGTCATTATTAATAAAATGGACTAAAAACATCCTGTAACTTAGATAAACGCATCCTGTCACAGTATCAGGATCAGGCGAACAGACGCATTATTATTATTATTATTATTATTATTATTATTATTATTATTATTATTATTATTATTATTATTATTATTATTATTATTATTAGCTAAGCTACAACCCTGATTCGGAAAGCAGGATGCTGTAAGCCCGAGGGATCCAACAGCTTCTGTTTTAATTTAGTGTCTTAATTCTAAAGAAAAGCTCCACATTGGGGGGGGGATAAGTCAAATACAATTAAGTCTATAGAAAGATTGTAAAATAATTAGTTAAATCCTGGTCAAAGGAAAGGGAGATTGCGGAAGTAAACATTCAAATAGCTCCACTCAAGTGCAAAATAATCATTGATGTTCTTATCATTTATTAATTTGTTCATTTATCAATGTGTAGCCTAGGCTACATGCCTGGCAGTTCGATGAGAATAAAAAAAGAATGCACTCCTGGTCTACAAAATTGATTAGTCTGTTGGTTTCGAGTTTGCTTAACAAACATATTGAATATTTTCTGTTATGGGAATATACAGTATAGCCTACATCACGTCGGTCACGATTAATTCCTACTTTTATAAAAAATAAAAACAAACAGATAATATTATAGTAAACCTTGGCAATAGGATGAATGCAGATTATGGGGTCATGTACTTTCTTCATCATCTTCTTCAGATCTTGTTGCCCGGAGCTGTAGCCGTGATGAGGACTTAATAGTTCACTAAAAGAACAAAATACGTGAAGTGCACTATTGTCTTTATCATTTCTAATGCTAATTGACCTAAACGTTATAAACACCGATAAATCGGTTGCAGAATTATTTCTCAAACCTAGAATTTCTCATCTTGACATTTTTCGCCATGTGGATATTAATATTTGAATTGATGGTTAACTAAATTACTTTTTCGTTTTCAAGTTTTGTCACTGGGAAAACAATGGGATAGATAATCCAATCCATCCACCTAAGCCCTTTCAAATGAAAATAAATTATATGCAGACAAGAACCTCTGAAGGACCGTGTCAATTTTTCAACATGGTCTATAATTAGTTAAATAAATTAATCTAGAAACATTGAGCATTTTCAAATTAAGCAGTATTTTCCTCCTTAAATAGCAATTTCCTTAAAATTAACTAACTACTTCGTTACCTATATCATAAAAAGACTCCTATCATTGGCGTGATATGTTTGTTGGTGTTCAGTAAAGCTATTCTAGATACAGTACTTGGTTTACAGATTCTTTCTCTTTTCTAGAAGTCATACATTTATCTTCAACCATTTGGCTATTACCCCATATCCCCCTCGCCTACTACTTTTCCTAAACTGCCCCTTGAATTTAATATTAGGCTACTAATATAAGATACCCTCTTTCTCGCCTGTTCATCTTCACTATAACGCAGTCCCCAGTAGGAAAATTAATGACGCAACTGAAGAGCTAGACTGATCCAGTTTGTCAAGGATAACAAAACAATCTTGTAAACACCCAGAGTCACAGATAAAAGTTTAGCCTAGAAACGTACATTGATGGACAGAAAATTTGCGTGACGTATAGGACAGTAGGACTGATGTACTGAGTAGAACTTAGAAGGCCATGCTGTGACGTCACCCATAAGTTGGTACTCACAGGAATAAGTTTCCCAGAATTAGTTCTTAAGCCCATGTTTTCCCATTGTTCATAACAAGAAACAATTTGAATTATCCTAATGTACATGTTTTCATTAATCATCAAGTTTTTAAATCTTTTAATCTTCATTGATTTGTTTTCTTTTAAAAGAACGCATATCAAGCATAAGAGTTTTCTCAGAATTTAATTTACTTTTCGTTTTATGTTTAAATTAATGGGGATCAAAATTAAACGCAGTTGACTATAGCTAGCTTATGTGATCTTTTTTATTTGCTTTACGTTAATGTTATTCAATTTCTTTTAATTTTAAAGTTATACAATCGTCAATATATCCTTGTCGTCATATGTATTTCAAAAATTAATTAATTTGAAAATGTTTTTATGGGTGTCGTATCATAGCATTTTTTAAAAAGATAATATGCATACTGTAATGTCAAAACACTAAACACTATGGTAGGGTTTTTTTTTATTTTTTTTTTATTTTTTTTTTTTTCTGGTAATCCCAACTTTCCTAGAAATAATAATGAATATCTTCTGCGAAATCTGATATTTACTACCAAGAGGAGTTAGAGCGGGATGCAAATTTTAACGCATCATAACTTAGTTGGGTTTGTTACTGTGCTTTTATATATATATATATATATATATATATA
>NC_090737.1:127421061-127573561 GCF_036898095.1 Palaemon carinicauda | reverse complement strand
CATATTACGTTTCTGTAATGAAAGGATACATGTTCTAGTTTTCCTCATGAGTGGGATATGCTTTTCTTGTAAAGTGGCAATCCAGTAACTGTAAATGTTGTTTAGATTAAAATGTATACTTTATAATATCATACCCCCTACAAGTTCAAGAGCTCTTCAGTATTATGAGAATATTGCAATAAGATTAGAAAATAGAATCCTTTACAACCATTTGTGTGTAAGTAAAAGTACTTTTATTAAAGCTGACATTAAAAACAGTTCAGTAAAATATTGTTAAAAACTTAAATATATAAGAGCAATAAGAACATAGTTTCAAGGTATTTCTATACATTAATAGGAATTACCAAGTACCATAACAATGACTCTCTGAACAAAGTTTTATCTACTTGTTTCCTTTCCTCACTGGGCTATTTTCCATTGAAACCCCTGGCCCTGTAGCATCCTACTTTTCCAACTAGGGTTGTAGCTTAGCAAGTAATAATACATACATGCATACATATACCAAGGCACTTCCCCCAATTTTGGGGGTAGCCGACATCAAACAAATGAAAAAGAAAAGGGGAACTCTCCTCTCTACGTTCCTCCCAGCCTGACATGGGACTCAACCGAGTTCGGCTGGTACTGCTAGGGGTGCCACAGCCCACCCTCCCGCGTTACTCACCAGAGATGAAGCTTCGTCGTAATAATAATAATAATAACAATAATAATAATAATGATTATGATTATAAAACTTTTCTCTCTCAAATTCTGGAGTGTGAAGGATGAGGTTGCTTAGGACAAAAGCCCAAGGTTAACCAAAAAAAAGTGAGAAACCAATACAGGTTTGACCTGCAGGATTCTGTAATGAAGTTTGTGTACGCCATAACACACACTGCAGATGGTAATTATATAAATAAATTTGACCGACAGCCACTGGATGTTCACTATGAAGTAATTGCTGTAGTTTGTGAAGGCGCATCGATTCAGAAAAGAATTTAGCAAATACATATTGTGGTGTTGGAAACATATCTGGAAATCCTCCAGAAATCTGAAGAGATTTATGCATGACCAAATTAAAAGCCATTTTCTATATATATTTATTCATATTACATGTTTACTGTACATTCAATTTACTGCCTTTCTGCAATCTATGCAGTACGTGCAAACCATAAATGTTATCTCTATGAACACGAATAACCAAATAGTAAATAAAAATATAAAGAGTATTCACATTAGGATAAAACATTAACAATTAACCACTGGAATCCATTACATCTACATAGTAATGTGGTCTTGGGTATACTCTACTAACATATGAACACACCCTAACGTAATATACATTACAGTAAATCTTAAAAGAACTGGTACAGAAATTTATATGCAATGCAAGTATTCACTGTTATTAAATTACTATTGTAAATTTTTACATCTTGTCTTCGCCCAAAAAGCACATAACAGTGACATACAACAAACAAGATGAGATTTGCCACAATATACAGATCAGAGATGGAACTCTGGCATAAATTCACTCTTTGAAGCCTCGACAAATTAGGAGTGGAGGATTCCATCAAATGCTTCAAAAATGCCGGCTGCAACATCGGTAGCTCTGGATTTAAGCGACAACTGTAAAGAAAAATGGGAAATTAATTCAGAACATTTTTCCTACCATTATTCCTATTATTATGCAGTTTAACCAGACCATAGTGTTAAGTACTCCAACTCTCATGGGGTCAAACTAAAAGGTTTGTCTTCAGTTCTAATACAAATTCTATTCAGTGAAGTGTAATTCTGAAGAATTCTATCCAGTAAAATCCATTTTGTATTCTTATAAGAATTCTATAAAGTTGTTGGATAAACAGTAAAAGATGAACATTTTGAAAAAAAAAAAATCCTTAAATTACTGACTTCTCAAAGTAGATATCTGCTGTTTGTTGAGGTTTCTATATTTATATAAATATGCTTTAAATGTAGTCAACCTCCATTCTCTGCATACAAGGTCTGAGTCATCTTAGCTATTTAAATACACTAACATTTTTAACAGTCATGAACAATTCTGGGATCGGATAAAAATGTGACAAGTGAAGGCAGATTCTGATGTCAACAAATTTAGCACATCAATAAAAGAGAAGGCAAACTAAATGAGCCAAGTTTAGAAGTACAAAACATTTGCAAGCATTAGTGTACAGGCTGAAGCAAATCATGGCAAGTGGTGTTGGTCTGAAAGTTAAATTTGTTATGTCAGATATTGTTAGAAGGGGACATGTTGGAGTACATAGTATAACACTGAGAAGCCCACCTATCAACAGCAAGGGACACATTTAGGTACCTTGGCAGTTATGAAAAATTAAAGATCTCTTGAAACCAAATTTTCAGAAAGATTGAATGCAAATAAGGCTTGTGCATGCTTGCTGAATTGGGTACTAATGACTACTGTACTTCATTACAGACCAGTTTTAATCTCCAGAAAACTGATAACTGATAGGTAACAATGGTTGGGACATGTCCTTCAATTACAGCTTGAAAAGATTATAAGACACTAGTTACATGAGCACCTCAAAGTTCTAGAAGAATGTGCATAAGATCTATGAAAAAGAGTTTGGAATTGGCTGGGATGATCTGTGAGAAAGCAAGAGACATGGATAGGAGAAATATGGCAGAGAACCTATGCATTATACAACACTGGAGGTGGAACTCAAATACAAGTGTAGTACTGTACCTCCAAATTAGCCATCTTTGGCCATAGAATACCCTACTGCATACACAGTAGAAAAACATCCAATGAGCCACAAATGCAGAATTAATTCCCCTTACTTACCACAAAAGTAGAATTGCCAGGTTGAACTTTAAGTTCTGTAAGAACCCAAATTCCATTTGTAAGTTTGATGGACTGATAGAGCATGTCCTGACCTTCCACATTACGCTTTGCAATAGTGAACACATTGGAACTTTGTAACTTGTTGGATATTGCATCTGTAAAATAAAAATCAAACATACACATATAAGTATAAGCCAATGTAAGCGAGACATAAACTACAGTACTGTGCATTACTTAGAATTAATATGTTCTTCATGGGTACTTCAGATTGTTTAACAATACCAGTAATAAAAATGAGAGGAACATGTTTATGCCTCATTCATGCAGTAATACCTCATGATAATAAATCTACTCATTTAAATACCACTGCGGGTATGCCATATAATGGTCAAGTAATTCATATATTCTTACATCATTATACGAGAATAAAAAATTTAATACTTTACAAAATTTTCCTGCACCATAAATCATTCTATAAGAAGACAAACATCACTCACCTCCACTATCAATTTTAAAATGAAAAAATACAATACAGTATCAAAAGACACAAAAAACTTTGTCAGAAAATTTACCATTAACATCATCATTTCTGAAATGCTACAACAGCATACTAAAATAGGAATAAGGGAGATAAGTTTAAAGAAGATCTAACATAATACAAGAAGTAATTCGAGAAGAATTCTGTTCCTTATAAGTGCCTACTTAACTGTCATTACCTAAAAGGGACATCTTTCTCCTTACTCATATACGCAACCACGATTAATAAATCTTAATGTTTGCTTAATAAGCTTTCTGAAGAAAACATATTGTATTAATATTCTCTAATTGCAGTCATAAGATGGTGACTGCTATTCCGAAATAATTGATGGATATACTTTATGTATAAACATAATATGTATTAAGACTACAATAAATTAATTTATCAATTAATTTATCCTTATGCTTACTACGCTGACATAAGACTTAAATTTGATCATTGCTTTATCCCCATTGCTAACCTTTTTCTTTCAGTATCTCCCTTTATAGGCCTTCATGTGACCCAACTCATAAAATTCTATCATAGATCCTTCAACAGAATTGTGTCCTTATAGTAGTTAGTCTCCTAGATAATATACATAAACTTGAGAACTTTCAAAGATAGGAATCCAGGGGTGTAATAAATAAAAAATAATCATATAAATGCAAAATAAAATACAAATAGTTCAACTTGGTTTTTAAAGCCTATATGAGTAAATAGTCATAGGAATTCTCGAATTCTTTTCATACTATATACACAATACAATACGTGCTTTGGCCTAGAAAACAAATGTATTGCATATGCAGATGATGCTACTCTCTTTACCTCAATTCTTTAATAGGGATCTAGCTAAAATGGGTGCCTGGTGCAAATCAAGTTGAGCCGTCAAAATTTTATCGTAGTACTGTATGGTGCAAGCAGTGGCTCCTCAACATCCAGATCTCTGCATTGATGTATATTAAACTCTATATGACAACTTTAAAATTTTAGGCGTGATTCTCGATAGCAAATTTACTTTAGAGAAACATTGATAATGTTGATTAAACTCTATACGACAGCATTAAAATTTCAGGTGTGATTCCTGATTGCAAATCTACTTATGAGAAGCCAATTTGGTCTGTTTCTTCTCCAATAGTTAAAAAAATTGGCTTATTGAAAGTCTTAAAGATTTTCGATGAACAATCAATTCTGAAGAAGTTTTAATTCTCTCATTTTGTCTTGTTTCGAATACTGTATTGCTGCTGAATTTCATCTTAATTTATTAGACAGAAATCTAAGGTCTATTAAACGATTTATTTCTGGTCTACATAATGATCTCTGGTACTTTCATTCAATTAGTTCTTTATGTATGATGCATAAAATTTTTCATAATTCTGACCATCCTTTGCATTCACATCTTTCCCGACTGTACCATCCTGAGCTTAGTAATAGGCATGTAGTTAATTCTAACAGCCATGCCTTCTCCATCATAAGGCTCAATACTACACAGTATTCCAGAAGTTTTATCGCAGCCATGACCAGATTGTGGAATGAGGTTTCCTCATCAGGCAGTTGAAGTGGTGAATCTTCAGATGTTCAAACTTGCTGTTAATGTTTTCAAGTTGAACAGGCTGACATACAATAAGTCTCTCTTCATAGTTTATATATGACAGATCTATTTTAATGCTGTTACTGATTTTAAAATACTTTATATTAATCATTCATTAATTCTCATTTAGTTTATTTAATTTTTCTTCACTGGGGTATTTTTCAATGTTGGAGTCCTTGTGCTTATAGCATTGAGCTTTTCCAATAATAGTAATAATAGTGTGGACGGGACAGGGGTCATAAACTAGATGCCTCAGCTAATTATGTTGGAATTAAGAACGTTTCAACTCAATAACCCCGTCTTGGAACACATCTTGTTATTGTCTAGAAGACTTTTCCAATAAAGTAATAATGCTAAGTACAGTATTTAAATAAATATTTCTGAATTGACAACTGCTTGCATTATCATGGATACAAATCAAGATGATAAGTTTTACCAGACACCTCATTACTTTTATTTACTGTAATATATCAAAATCTAAAAATAAATCAGTAAAAAAATAATAATCTTCCTTCCATTATTACTATGTATCGCTAGTATTTGTTGATGTTTGTTTCCTTTGCAACCTTATCATTAGTTATTAACAGTTTGCATTCATGCTGACATAAATATTTTAAACTCGTTGCTCTTCTTAAAATATTTTAATTTTCTTTGTTTCCTTTCCCCATTGAGCTTTTTTCCTTGTTAGAGCCCCTGGGCTTATAGCATCCTGCTTTTCCAATTTGGGTTGTAGCTTAGCAAGTAATAATAATAATAATAATAATAATATACTAGATGATACTGAACGAGTAAGAAAGGTAACAAAACCATGGCAAATGCTCTCTCTGGCTGCAAAAGGCATTGAATTCAATACATTAATTAAAAAAATTACCGTAAATGCCACCGTTTAATAAATCAAAGGAACTGTCTCAAAGTGTTGCCCATGGACCATGAGTTAAAAAGTCAATGCAGGTCAACATAAGGGTAAATATTGTTCCTGAAATCTAGCTAGTAACTTACTTTCCACTAG
Organism: Palaemon carinicauda; assembly: GCF_036898095.1. NCBI lineage: Eukaryota > Metazoa > Arthropoda > Malacostraca > Decapoda > Palaemonidae > Palaemon > Palaemon carinicauda. The sequence continues at coordinate 127,567,653 of NC_090737.1, read as the reverse complement.
TAAACCATGCTAGGAAATCAAAACTTTAAATATCTGTTGGTAAACAAAAGGATTTACATGGCTGACTAAAACAGACTGGACACTTCAATGAGGGTATGATCATGGTTATGCAACAGAAACTGAAAGGAACTATATTTACCCGTAACTGATATGCCATCTGTGGACAAGATACAGATATGATAAGAATGTATTTGAAAAAAAAGACATTAATTTACAATATACGTCCAGCAAATATCTCATGAAATTTCACATTCTTTGACATTAGCTATGTATTTCATACTTCATAAAAATTTCAATTGCTATGCTTTACAAACTACCCTACATTTATGTCAAAACTGTGCACACTAACTATGAATGATAATTCTAAAGACATATTTGTCAATTTAATTTAAGACAATTGCACTTCACACTTCACAGTGTCACAAACCAAAGCTGCAGTTTTCTGCTATGAAACACTGACGTAACAAAATATCCACATATTTCTTCAAATATGAAAACCACAGACAAAGAAAATGACTGCTACTGCATGCGCTGGCCATAGCAAGTCAAGTATGTTGTATTTCCAGTAGAGTATATACTCATGCTCTAAATTTCCTTCTAAATTTTGATATTTTAAAACAAGCAATTTCAACTTCTTCCTCACTCTATTCTGTCAAGCAGTTCAGACATACAGCAAAGTAACCCTACACTATGCGAATGTCGAACTTACAAACTTACACCAATGTGAACTTATGAGAAAATAATTAGACAATTCATAAATAAATTTTGATAAATTCAAAATTACGCCTGAATTTAAATTGCACGGCTAAACGGTATGTTAGCAAACCATATGGGCGTTTGGAGGCACGCTGAACGTTATCCTACGTCTGTTGATATTAGTCTCGCTCGTGTGTCTCATCTCTCAATACGTGGTTGCATTCAGTAAGCATCCAACGCTAAGCGTTTATTAATTTTTTCGAAATCGTAAAATCATAAACTAGTGCCAATCAAGATGTCTGATACTATACACAAAAGTAGTGGTGACACAAATGAGATGAAAATACAAATAACAGCTAGAAGAAAGACTGGGGACATTGTGAGTGCCTTTGATAAGAGTAAATCTAATAATGTTAGGATTAAGAGAAAAGAGACATATAAAAGAGAACGATAGGAGTTCTGTGCCGATGCTTCAACTTATTCCTAAAAACAAGAGGAAAACTCCACCAGTAACTCAACCTGCCTCATTAATCAAAGTTAGCCACCTTATGCCAGCTGTTCTATCTTACCAGGTAAAAGATTATCATTTTTTTTTTAATTAGGATTAATATTTTCCTTTAAATCTAATTTCCAGCTAAATCTAAAAAAAAAATCGATGAATAGATTATAGAATATTAATTTAATTGCTGTAATATCAAAAAACAAGAATTCTTGTTATATTCATAGCCCAGTTTGTAAGTAATAATAGGATCAGGTGATAAAAAACAAAGGGGGGGGGGGGGTCGGAGTTGCAGGTGGCTTACGAGATGTCTATCCCTAATGATACTGTATTGGAACGGCTAACTTTTTTCGACTTTTGAATGCATTTGGTTCGTATGGTGGGGGTTACTATATATGGTCTGGTCTGATACGATGCAGCGAGTTGTGCAACAGAACATCCTATTTCTGACTATCTGCTGTCAGTAAATGTGACTCCCTTTGTCTCTTTTAACAAGAGCTGGTAAAGAACTGTTTTCTAGGGGATTACTTGCAATGGTATTTCTATCTTCCCAAAATGGTCTTGTCCCATTCAGGGAACACCAAGTTCCATTTCCTGAAGCAAAGCTACTCCAAATACAAACTGGTACAGGGTTCCGTCAGCCTCAAGGAGGTTACAGGAGTCAACAAGACATGTTGAATAGAACTCTTCTGGTCGTGTTCCCATGTAGTACCATACATAGAGTGAGTTTACTAAGATAAAAGTTTTTATCTTTCAAGAATAGATGACAAATTCCATCTGTGGGGTTGACTGATTGATAAAACATGTATTGACTTCCTACATTACCATTTGCAATGGAGAACACAATGAAACTATGTAACTTGTTAGATATCCTATCTCAAAAATAAAAACCATGCGTTTAATTAATATTAACTAATCGATGTTTAATTTGCCATTTGTTTCTATGAAAATACAAATCTTTAGTCTTCTATGTGGAAACTCACACCTCTGAAAATTTACCTTTGAAGTGTTCTGGCTATCCAAAAGTGCCAAATTCATGGTCACACACATAAGCAGGGTATAGATAATGCCTGTAACTTTATGTGCAATGATAAGTAGACAGGGCCCGGTGTTAGTTTGGCTTTGAAGTACAATAGCCTTAGTGTAGGTAATAAAGAGGAACTATGTTTCCCAGAATGTGACATCAGATCATTTCCTAAGTTAGCAATATAATTGTAGGTAGACCCCAAAATCATAGTGCTTAACCAACGATTCTTGTTTAAAGGGAAATAAAAGTCTCATTAATTGAACACACCCAAATTTAGCCATGCTATTTTGTTGTACAACTTCCCTAGATTGTGACAGACCAGCTACAATACTGTATAGCCGAGGACTGTTAAACATAAGAGGGGCAGAGGGAGAAGTTAAACCAGTCTTTTAAAATTCATTAATGCCCTGACACAGGCAGAATAATACAGTATTGCTATAATTACAGCACAGTGAAGCTTCGACAACTGAGTTCTATTCCTAGATAGCCTCAAGAATTTGTTCTTAAATGAGGAGTGAAGCAAGACAAACATAAAGCAGCCCGGTTGTTAGAGACCTCAGGGAATGGTTGAAAATTACAAGGCATAAAGCAATGCAGTTGCAATGAAACTAAAATGACCTATAGCAGTATTAACACTGACTCAAGAAAGGCTCACTGTATGTGATGCAACCAAACAAGTAGAAACTTTAACTTAGATTGCCTTTTACGGTCACTTTTTCTATAGCTTTATTGCCAAGTCTTAAAATTTTCTTTTAGTTTTTATTTTCCATATAACAGGAGGTGGGTCTATCACATGCTTGGGGTTAAGCCTTAATTTTCTATTCACAATAAGTATCTATAATGCATTAAAACTATATGCAAACACGTAATCATACAATAAGTCAAAGCGTACCATACAATAAGACTTCCGTACTTCACACTCGAATCTCTAATATGCAAGAACCTCAAGAAACTAGAACAGTAATAGCAAGGTGTCTCAAGAGCCATAGTAAATAATCAAAGATATATAAGCTTCAGAACCACAACAAAGCAACATGGGACACAACAACTCTTGCATTTCTTAAGTGACCTGAAGTTTATAAGAGGTCAACCATACATCTCTACAGATTTATAAGAGTTACTTGGGAGTAAAAACTATAAAAACTCCATTTCTTATCTCAGAAAAGTTTTAGTGCTTTCACAGTCACTGAAGTCAATTCAGCATGACAGTACAGTGCATTGCAAGTTGGCAAATAAGTCTTGTTAAGCAGAATAACTAACCAATAAAATGAAAATAAAACATCACAAAAAATCAAATGTATGAAATGAGTTGAAACAAATATTTAAAAGAAATTAATGAAATACTAAGTGCGTTTAATTTTCTAGAAACATGCATGCAGGGTATAAATATCTTTTTTAAAAGCATACCTGCATTCAAATTAACATTCTCAATGTTGTACTGGACTTCATTCTGACTAGGAATGTCTTTCCATGTGGATAAGAACACACGTTTATCCATTGCTCCATCATCAGCGAAGAAAATATGCATTGGCATGACAGTAGCAAAGTAGAAGACATCTATGTTGTTCTTAACAGCAACCTGAAATGAAATGACTCATACAAAATTATCAAGATAATTAAAACAAATCTATAGTACTTGGTCTTCAACATACCCAGAAAAACAAAACATCATGACAATGAACATCATCTTAAAACTCCTCTAAAAACCTAATTTCTTACTTGAATGTTAGTTAATGGGTCCATACGCTGTACTGGACCATTCACTCCCAGCGTCAAACTAACATCAATTGACTGATTTGGAGCTAATGGGGCTGGGACATTTAGAGGTGCTGCCAATGAAATGCCAAAGCTGTTTTTGTTCAACTGAATGGCAAATCCAGACATGGGCTGCATAGCTTTGTTATTGAAAGTCACTTCCATTGTGATTATTCCATTCCTGCAAAATAAACAACACAGTTTTAAATTCTCACAAAACATTAAACTATAAAAGCAAACTCTATTTCACAGTTTAATTTCATTATTATAGGCTGCATTAAAGAAGACTCGGTCCAGATTTGCAGACTGAGGAGATTCACATACAGTATTTTCCGAGACCTGTATAATCTAAACTAACTGAAGTTTATTTCAGGTGTTAAAAAACCAATCATGTATTAACATACTCAGGTTAAAGTAGTATGCAAAAATTTATGCAAAAAAATATAAAATTTTAATTATATTAATTGGTTTCGATAATCAACATTGCATACTATAATTTGCTAAGCCTCAACCAGGTTACTGAGACATCATATACATGACTTTGACTTCAAGTGTGTGTAGTTTGAACTTACAAATTGAGTTTTAATATGTGGGTGATCTTTAAATTTTGCATATTGTACATTTTATCGTTATTGTTTTCCTTGAAAATTCTACAAGATCCATGGTCTTTTGTATTCTTGTACCATTCAACTATGGCTCAGGAGGCCACAAAAACATTTGTATCTGTGGCTGCTGCTCTAAATGTCCTAAAGCTTCTGGTCCTGTTGGGGAAGCCACAAGGGCTTTGTGATCATCTTGCCTCAACCATCTTTCTAAATGCCTTTGCTGAGATGTTAGAAGATATAAGCAAGGAATATGATAAAGCAGAAGCAGCTTTCTTCTCCCTCCTCCTCTTTATTGTCGTCATCTTCCTTAGATACCTCTCATTGGTCCTTTTCTTAACATGCTCCTAAAAAGACACTGTACAAGTATCCCTCTTACAAGAATTCCAGTCCATCTATGCATGAGTTTCAACTCTCCATAGTTGAATTTGCGCATTTACCAGTAAGTATGGTCGACTTGATAGTGGATGAGCCGCTCATGACACCCCTTCTCCTTTCACTTCCTGAGACAGAACTTTCTCATGCTCCTTGTTCCCATCATGCTCACCATGGAACATGCATTGGCACAGACCCTGGAGTTAGTGCATAGAAAAGTGGGATTTACAAGTACTTAGACAGTTCATCCTAAGAGTTTACAGTATTCAATACTCCTGCTTGATACATGCAAAATTGCACATGAACATTCCTAAGTTTAACCTCTGTTAAACTACGGGAGATACGTGGGACATACACAAGGGTTTAGATCTTTAGTGGTATACTGTATCTCCTGGTTGAGTTCTTGTGACTACATACCCCAGTCCATTCTCAGTTCTGAGCCTGGGTACTGGTAAGCTGGTGTTCTCTCCTCCTCGACAAGTACAACCATCCTAACAAGATATGATAAAATAGTTTCCTTTAGAACTTTTATTATCTGAGCTAGAGGGAGTCCTTTGCAGAAGTTATTGAAATGATTTTTTGAGCAATGGTCTCGGCGCAGCTGCTACAGCACCATTAAATAGTCCAGTCTTGTTGACCTTTGGGCATCCTCTGGAGATGCAACAGTTGCTTAGATTCCCATGACTGAAACATGTAAGATGGCTATATAATGGACATGGTAAACTCAATTATCTCTAGATCAGAAGATAAGTTTGTGCTGATAATCTTGCAGGGTCATGCCTCCACCTCAGAAGTTTTATGTTCAATAGGATAGCGAGGAACTTTTTTGCGAGTTAATTCAATCTCCCCCAGTAAAGCTAAAGGTACTTCCTTCTTTGCTTCTGAATTTTGGTGTGTAAAATTGGTTGCCTTGGTCTGATTTCGGGAAGCATTATGATTTGACCTCTGGTTAAACAAATAGCCGACTTTGCCACTACAGATGTATCCTCTCCGAAAGACGAGGTAAGAGAGAATACTGTCCAAGATGATAATATGTAGGGCATATTTTATACCATCAAACAACATAAAACATCTCACAAACTTCCAGTATTTATAACTAGGAAAAATCTGAAAATAATGTACAGTATTGATCTTAAAATACTATACTTTACAGCATTCCTATAAAAAATTCTAACAATATGGATTAAAGTGATGAGACAAACTGCATAAAGACGAGATATAAACGCAGATTTGGGAACCAAAGAGTTGTGTATAGGATCATGTGTTTATTTATTTTGGTGAAAAGACACAGCCTAAGATGGTGAAAAGGTAGAAAGGTTTAAAAGGTTGCTTATAAGTGGCAATAACAAGAGAAAGGACACTGTCCCAGAGATCAATTACAGTATACATACGTATGATTAGCACCCAAGCACCTCCCCACCCATTACCAGAGAGGGCCAGGCAATGGCTACTGATAACTTAGCAAGTAGATGTATGGACTCCCACCAACCCCCATCCTTAGCTCACAAGGACGGTGAGGTTACAGACATTAGTGAAAAACATCGGGCTTGAGTTGGACTCAAACTCCCAAACAACTGACTAGTCAAAAGGTGTTTTATAGAGGCTACTGCAACCCTAAAAAGCTTATAAAAGTCTCAATTTCTTTGTAAGATGAGAACAATGAAAATGTTACTGTGAACAGGATTAAGAAGATAAATAAATGCGAGAAGACGAAGGAATGAACACTAGTATGAATATCATAGAAAGCAAAAGGCCTCTTAATAAAAGTATTTGATAATGATCTGGTTTACTAATAAAAGCATTTGCAAATAGTACTTGCAACTGATAACAGAACAGCAATAAAGTAGATAATGAAAGAAGAATAAAAGTTGTTCTGTGAAAGTTGTACAGAAGACTGTACAGAGGCACGAGTTCAATATTATTACTAGTGAAGCTGCAACTATAGCTGAAAGAGCAGGATGCGATAAACCCACACACTCCAGCAGGTTTTGCATCCCAGAGCAGTAAAAGAAATTCAGGAATAAAGAATAAACTATATGCTATATTGCATGGGAAATAAAAAAAAGAAAAAAAAAAGAGGAAAATGAAAAAACACATTAAAACTATATACTGTACACATAAGGTTTGCTAAAATAAATTTTTTTTATACAAGCGTCTCTCATGTCTTAACTACTTTATCATTCTTGAAAAGTGAAAGAAACTAAGACAAACTATCTGTACAGTATAATAATTTTTTTGCAAGCGAGAAAATTGGCCTATGGGAAATGTCCCTGCCTGGCAATCTGCTGGACTGGGTTTCAAGACCCGCTCAAGCTCGATAGTTTCTTGCTGGGTTTGAGGGAGCTTATAGGTCTACCTGCCAAGTCATCAGCAGCCATTGCCTGGCCCTCTCTAGTCCTAGCATGGGTGGAGAGGGAGTCTGGGCACTGATCATATGTAATATGGTCAGTCTCATGGGTATTGTTACTGACCCTTGCCTCTGCCATGTATGGCCTTTAAGCAAGCTAAGTTTTTTAGTTTGGGAATATGGTCTTGATTTAATAGGAGAAAGGAGTTATGTTAAAAAAAAAAAAAAAAAAAAAAAAAAAAAAAAAAAAAAAAAAATTATACAAACCTGCGAGCAAATGTGCCAGCTACCTCTAAGCCCTTCCCTCTGTTTGCAGGTAACCAAATTTGCTTTGGAACAGAGTAAGTTGATGGTGCAGCTGCTGGCAAACCAAATATGTCGCCCAACAAGCCTATACAGAAATAATTAAAAGATTTAGTACAGTAATCTTAGTTTTTGTCAAAATATCCATCTATAGTCAATAAAAAACACTATCTAAAATTTAACAATTAACACTAAAATAAAACACACAGAAACCAATTTGTTTGCATTCAAACAAAAAAATGCATGTGTAGACTGAAAACATTTTCACTTAGCATGGTCCAAGCAAATACCATGTAGTAATATAAAAAAGTAAAACATTACTGGGGTATTGTTTTATCATCAGTTGAAAACAATGAAAAATTAAACTCATAGTCTTTTCTCAACTTGGTGGTCACATAAAAGATCAATCTCGAATGAAATAGTTTTTGTACCACCTAAAAGAAAGTGGATAGAAATAAAATACATTTGAGTGAAACGATGGAATGGAAGAAAAACATAAGAAGTTCAGCTTCACATCAGTTCACTTCTATCACTAGAAATTAAATCATTTGCAACGCTTGAAATAAAACACTTTTAATTCAAAAGATTATCCAGCAATCAAAAGAATGTATGAAAGACTACTCCAAACGATATAACCTACATGGAGATGAATTCCCTTGGCAATTATAAATGTGACACAATCTGTACATAGAATCAATCTCATGACCACTAATTTAGCCTTGGATGTTAAGTTCAATAATTTCCTGTCCTTAATTCATTTTTTAATATTTGTTTTATTTCAAGCTAAAAAATCTAGCTACTTCCTAAGGTTTGAAATAAAATATTCTACTTCCAATACATCAGAGTAACATAATGACAGAACCTAAAATTTGACCTTGATTTATCCAACAAACAATGTTGCATAGTAAAACTGATTACTGTTTACATGAAACAGCAACCCTTCTACATAAAATGTCAAATCCATCATGTCATTCAGTTAGAGCTACTGTCAACAGCTACGTGGGAAATTTCCACTATAATAAATCTGTACCGGACCCTTAATGAAAAGAAATATGACCCAGAGCTCATTACATGGGACAAGAGAACTTAGATTTCCAACACAAATTCAAAATATCAAGTATTTCATCTTCATTTCAGAGAAGAATTTCTGGGACTCTCCCAAGCAGAACAGCAAAACATTTTTGACATGAGCAACTGTTAATTAACAACTTGAAATGTGTAACTCAAGATCCTTTTCACTCATTTAAAGATTATTTATCTGTGATGGGTCATTTTGGGTAAAACTAAATCAGGGGTCTGCTCCAAAGAGATAACCCAATAAATACCTTCAAAACTCTATAAAATTTTAAAAAATTTTCCAATGTTTATGCAGGCGAAGACAGATTCAATATCCGAGTACCAATGATAATACATAGATGATTAACAGAACACTGATGTGAAAATATTTTCATACTGAAAGTATAAAAAACTACTGAAAAGTGAGCATAAAGGCAATAGGTAACTTATTGAAAATGTGACAAAACAGCAATCATAAACCATAAACGACAAATTCAAAAAGTAATTTGCATTTTTCTAAACTATACAAAACTGAGCACTTTGAGATAAGGGATAAGTCTTCAGCAAAGACAGAATGGCCATAGAATCTTTTATATGGAAGTTGGTTAATGACAAGTACAGTGAGGGGCGGGAAGCCCTGCTCACCAGCCTGTCACAGAATAGCCACTTTGTCCTTTCCCTAAGACTGAGAGGGTGGTTGATGCAGGATATTTTATTTACAGGACAAGTTTGCAAAGCTTAGAAAAATACAAATTACTTTTAAAATTCTTTATTTGTTCCTATGTGTACACAAACCTTTTGTCATTTAAAATAGGGAGACTTACTCCTTGATGGGGAGAAGTCCCACAGAACCAAACTGGAATGTTCCTTTCTTCCCTGGAAAAGTCATCCTTCTTGGTCCCATATGGGGACCAAGCATTTAGTATGGAGCAAAAGTTCCAAAGGCTGTTGCCCTCACGCGATTGGTCACAGCCCTATGAGCTTATGTCCTCATGTGACCGGCCACAGGCCCTCAAGGGGCCAATCAAATTACAGCACGGGTGATCAGCCCAGTACACAAATGATACCTTGAACCGGTACAGCTGTACTGAACCTACAGCCAGTTGTTCCAGTCTGCAAGGGATCAGGTACCAGGGGAGAACCATCTTTTTATTTTCAAAAGACAGGAGAGATCACTCGAACTCTTGCGTTAGGCCTTCTTGTACTTTTTCAACTTCTTGTCAGAATAAGATGGGGAAGAGGATGATAGGTTCAGACCACAATGCATCTTTACCCTCAACTGCCTGGGAGTTAGTGTTCAGTCCAGAAGGATCGATTACCTGATACCAATGGAAACAACAGTCACTGTTGCACTAGTTTCACCTTGCTGACTGACTCCAAGGGTATTGGTCAGTGAGAAAAACCAACAGCAGCTTGAAGTATGACAGTGGTAGCTGCTACACAAAGTTTACGACTGTTGACTGACCCACAGATACCTGTCGGCGTGAGTTATGGTGGATACGCTCCGTAATGGCATGTGGAACAGCGCAAACAATAATCCCATCGGTCCACTGTACAGTGATGGAGATCGGTCCAAGATAGGACCTTTCACCTACTAATGATGAAATAGTGGTGCTACTACATCAGGCTCATGATTGCTATCTACCTCAAAGGTACCAGCCAACCCACAAAGCTCTATATCTGCACGAGATGGTAACATGAACAATACTACTATTGGCCTAGTATGGTGCTGGAAATTGGTCCTGTTAGGACTGTTCACCTACAACTGATGAAACAGCAGTGGCTGTCACATCAAACTTACAATTGCTAACCGACCCCGAAGATATCAGTCGATATGGGAGCTCAGTATTGACATGAGGAGGTAATGTGAAAAATACCCCTATCGGCCTACTTGTGATTCTGGAGACTGGTCTGGTTAAGACTCTTCATCTGCCACTGATGAAATGACAGTGGCTGTCACTTTAAGCCCACAACTATCAACAGACATCAAAGGTACCACTCACCAGGCAAGTTCCATACAGAACCGAGAAAACACAAAGGTAAGGAACAAACATCTATATTGCAATAAGAATGAGAAAAGTGGACACAATAACCACCCTTGCCTAGCCTGAATACAGAGCTGACATTCAGTTGGTGGGTGAATAGAGTCATTCCCAAAAGAGGAAAGCAATCAGTATAAGTCCAAAGAAACTTCTAACGAAAGGCCTTCCCACATTACTCTTTACTTCATCGTCTTCTTTTTGAGGAAGAAATCTCCGTCAAAGGGAATAGAGGAAGAAGAAAAAAGAGTGAGGTCTCCTTCCCCTTGCCAACCATTCTTGCTTGCTATCACAGAGAAGTCATGGTCTGGAAGACCAATAATGAATGAGGTCATTCTGAGGTGGAAGCTACACGAGCTTCCTCCTCTGCAACAAAAACCACTCTCATTGGTGGGTTTGTAACAAGGGGAGAACTAGGAACACTCACTGACACTACAACACAGGGATCACCATCCAGGGAACACTGTCGCTGCCAGTGGAGCCCACCTGAAGAATAATTTTCACTATTGGGCATACAAGCAGAAGCAACGCTCAGTTAAAATAGAGTAATTCCTTCTCAAGGCAGAGAAACTACTATGAACTGTTAGAAATTTCCCTCCTAGTTCACCATCTACCTGATCAAAAGAGGGAGAACAACACTTATAGTCACCCCATCACTAAGGTACACAACACAGAGGGTTTTGAAGGTTTGCATCCTAATATGAACAAACTTTACTTCACCACATGCTTACCTTTCTGTGGGCTTCTGCTTACAATGTAAATGCTCTCAAAAATGAAATAAAAAAACCCTCATCACAAACTACTGTAAACTAAGAAAATGCCCAACAGTCGAGAGGAGTGCAAAAGTATATTTGTACTTGTTGCAGCCAAAGAAAAAAAGTGGCTACAGTATTCTGTGATAAGTGGGTGGGCAGGACTTCACCATTGTGCCATCTGTCATGAACCAACTATCTTGTTAATGATTCAATAGGCATTTCAGAACTGTTCAAGACATATCCTCTGTTTTTAAGAACGAAAAGTTTGTATGCATGTAGAAACAAGTAGTAGTTATGAGGGTTAAGGCAGCTGAGAAAAGATGCTATTGACAATTATATAGATAAAAAACAACTTGATAGTTTTAAGATAGAAATGATGAATATATCAAGAAAGACAGTGATGCAGCTAATACTGTAATTTCATTTAGACAGGTGGATAAAAACCTCTGACTTTTGGGGATAGTTATCATTGAACAGTTTTCAAAAAGAGAGAAAATCCACTAACGTGCAATATCATGCCTTTGATTTGCTAATGCTTCTACTCAATTAAGTAGAAACTATAGCTATTTATCAGTAAATGAATAGCTTGAAAGAAGTTGAAGATTGAAGAAAACAAAGTTGACATACAAAAGTAGTAATGTTGAAGTCATTACAATGTAAACAGAAGAAAGAGACCTCTACATTAGATTGATGTCTATCAAATGCCTAGACACAGATTGGAGACTTGCCGGTTTTTCTCTTAAAAACAATACAAAACAACCAAAGAATTAAATCGTAAACTTCCATCAAGAAGAGTACATATAAAAATAGATGTCACATACTGTATACTAATGTTCAAATATTTCATGCACATATAGTATCTTAAACCAAAGAGATACCCGGCATATTAAAACATCCCCTATGACATACAGTAATCAGAAACTATAAGCCTCTCATTCAAATACAATAAATAAAGTTAATTTTTGACAAAGTTTTGAGAGACCTAGAAGGAAAATTTATAAATATACTTTATTTTGCCTCTACATAAACTAATTATACCAATATACTTCTGAAACCATAATGTAAATAAAATTAGCTGGAATAAAGCTGGCAAAAATAATATTCCAACTTTAAATACCTAATAGTGGGAAAAGCCAAGATTTGATTCTATAAACAAGCAAATTCACTGCAACCCATGCAATACAGTACACTATAAACAGTAACTGTACTATGTATCAATTTATTGCAGAGCAAAACAAATGAAAAATACCCCTTTTTACAAAATTAGCTCTCTGCAAAAATGAACTAGTCTACCCAATAGTGTAGTGAGTGAAATACTACTGTAATATAATTTTGCAAGAATGACATACTGTATACTACAAAATCCTAAATATAATTCTTAAAAAGTGACCCTTGATGTATAGATCCGAGTTAATGTAACCCCTAAGACTAGAATGTCAGTCTTCATCTTAACAATTTAATTAAAAATATATAATCATGATTTTAACTTGATTTAATAAATGTACTAAAAATGGGTTGTTTGGTCGTGTGACAATGACCTTGTTAAGTACTGTAAAAGTATTTACTGAATATGTGTAGGTCACTCCCATCTCCTAGTTTTAGATAGTTACTTTAAATATACAGTATGACTATCATAGAAGGTAATTCAACCTTCAAATACATGCCCTGAATCTTAAAAGGTTCTTAAAAACCAAAAGAATTTTCCAGTAGTCTCAATGTTTTTCTCTATTCATCAGTTATAAGGGTTCCATGATATCTGGCACGGTGATCTAGTTAAACTATCTTTATATAACCCGGTGGTGAAACAACCAATTACCTACTTACAATATACAGTATTCTATTAGTAATCTATTATAGGTTTCAAATTGGATCTAGTTATTGCAAACAACTTCCCTACATACACCCCATTGAATAATAGGTTTCGAGCTTAATAAGAAATTCTTTTTATAAACAAGGATAAAAGCGTACTCAAAATGGTTTCTAGAAATTGGTAAAATTACTGCACAGACTCTTGGCAAACTACATTGAGGGAAACTCTACAGAAAAAACTAAATAAAATAAAACTAATTCCAAATTTAAATGTGTTAAGAATTTAAAAGTACCTTAAATAATTCAATAATAATTTTCTTAAATTTGACACATCCACAAAATATTTTCCTTTTACTGTACACTACTATATACAATCTAATAAAAACAACGACTGCTTTCAATCTAAAATGCCCTATTTTGTTACAATCCTACAAAAGTACAGTATACGAGTTATCAACAAGATTCATATGAACAGTCTTTATGAGCATGCTTATCACTCTTAGTAAGTGTTAGTAGTACCTGTTTCACCTTAGCATTACATGGAAGAAAAAAAAAAACAGGAATCAATACAATGACAAATTAAATTAAATTTATATAGTTTAAATTCTTCATCCCCAATAGATAAAAGTTTGAATTACATATAAGGGCTATCAGATTATATCAGTGGGCATCATGAAATGTTCTTTTATGCAATTTACTGAATAATATCATATAGACTCAAATAATGTGTTTAGTGTGATATACTTCAAGAAAGCAAAAGAATGCACTGAAAGAAATAAAAAATGAACTGTATATTCTTGTAACATATTCAATTGCATAAAACAAATAACAACTGTGGTACCAACATAGTTAGTATAAAATATCAACCATGCAACTGAAATAAAATAAGAGATAATTCTAATGGACACAATAATGAAAAATGTTATTTTCATTAGTAAAGTAAATTTTTGAATATACTTACCCGATAATCATGTAGCTGTCAACTCCGTTGCCCGACAGAATTCTACGGAAGGGATACGCCAGCGATCGCTATACAAGAGGGGGGTGTACTCACAAGCGCCACCTGTGGCCAGGTACTGCAGTACTTCTTGTTGACACCACTTCAATTTTTCCTCGGTCCACTGGTTCTATGGGGAGGAAGGGTGGGTCAATTAAATCATGATTATCGGGTAAGTATATTCAAAAATTTATTTTACTAATGAAAATAACATTTTTCAATATTAAACTTACCCGATAATCATGTAGCTGATTCACACCCAGGGAGGTGGGTGAAAACCAGTGTACATGTATATCAAGAAGCTAAGTATCCCGTATTTCATATTATCAGTTATTCAAAATAACAATGAAATTACAAGTACCTGGTAAGGAAGTCGACTTGAGCCATTACTCTGCCTTAAATAAGTTCGTCTTCCTTACTGGGCGCAGCGTTCCTCTTAGGAGGCTGAACAACTCTAAGGTGCTGAAGTATCAAGGGCTGCAACCCATACTAAAGGACCTCATCACAACCTTTAACCTCGGCGCTTCTCAAGAAAGAATTGACCACCCGCCAAATCAACAAGGGTGTGGAAGGCTTCTTAGCCGACCGTACAACCCATAAAAAGTATTCAAGAGAAAGGTTAAAAGGTTATGGGATTATGGGAATGTAGTGGCTGAGCCCTCGCCTACTACTGCATTCGTTGCTACGAATGGTCCCAGGGTGTAGCAGTACTCGTAAAGAGACTGGACATCTTTGAGATAGAATGATGCGAACACTGACTTGCTTCTCCAATAGGTTGCATCCATAACACTCTGCAGAGAATGGCTCTGTTTGAAGGCCACTGAAGTAGCCACAGCTCCCACTTCATGTGTCCTTACCTTCAGCAAAGCAAGGTCTTCTTCCTTCAGATGAGAATGTGCTTCTCTAATCAGAAGCCTGAATAGTAAGAAACTGAGTTCTTAGAACTTGGAAAAGAAGGTTTCTTGATAGCACACCATAAGGCTTCTGATTGTCCTCGTAAAGGTTAAGACCTTTTTAGATAGTACCTAATAGCTCTAACTGGGCAAAGTACTCTCTCCAGTTCATTCCCCACCAAGTTGGACAGGCTTGGGATCTCGAACGACTTAGGCCAAGGACGTGAAGGAAGCTCGTTTAGCAAAAACCGAGCTGCAAGGAACATGTAGCCGTTTCAGATGTGAAAACAATGATCCTGCTGAAGGTGTGGATCTCACTTACTCTTTTAGCTGTTGTCAAGCACACGAGGAAAAGAGTTTTTAATGTGAGGTCCTAAAAAGAGGCTGATTGGAGAGGTTCAAATCTTGATGACATAAGGAACCTTAGGACCACGTCTAGATTCCAGCCTGGAGTGGACAACCGACGTTCCTTTGAGGTCTCAAAAGACCTAGGGAGGTCCTGTAGATCTTTGTTGGTGGAAAGATCCAAGCCTCTGTGGCGGAAAACCGCTGCCAACATACTTCTGTAACCCTTGATCGTAGGAGCTGAAAGGGATCTTACTTTCCTTAGATATAACAGGAAGTCAGCAATCTGGGTTACAGTGGTACTGGTTGAGGAAACTGCATTGGTCTTGTACCAGCTACGGAAGACTTCCCCTTGAGACTGATAGATTCTGAGAGTGGATGTTCTCCTTGCTTTGGCAATCGCTCTGGCTGCCTCCTTCGAAAAGCCCCTAGCTCTTGAGAGTCTTTCGAAAGTCTGAAGGCAGTCAGACGAAGAGCGTGGAGGTTTGGGTGTACCTTCTTTACGTGAGGTAGACGTAGAAGGTTCACTCCTAGAGGAAGAGTCCTGGGAATGTCAACCAGCCATTGCAGTACCTCTAAGAACCATTCTCTCGCGGGCCAGAGCGGAGCCAACCAACGTCAGCCGTGTCCCTTTGCGAGAGGAGAACTTCTGAAGTACCCTGTTGACAATCTTGAACGGCGGGAATGCATACAGGTCGAGATGGAACCAATCCAGCAGAAAAGCATCAACGTGAACTGCTGCTGGGTCTGGAATCGGAGAACAATACAACAGGAGTCTCTAGGTTATCGAGGTAGCGAACAGATCTATGGTTGGCTGACCCCACAGGGCCCAAAGTCTGCTGCAAACATTCTTGTGAAGGGTCCACTCTGTGGGGATGACCTGACCCTTCCGGCTGAGGTGATCTGCCATGACATTCATACCGCCCTGAATGAACCTCGTTACCAGCGTGAGCTTTCGATCTTTAGACCAGATGAGGAAGTCCCTTGCGATCTAGAACAACTTCACGAAAGAGTCCCTCCCTGCTTGAAGATGTAAGCCAGGGCTGTGGTGTTGTCAGAGTCCACCTCCACCACTTTGTTAAGCTGGAGGGACTTGAAGTTTATCAAGGCCAGAAGAACTGCCAACAACTCCTTGCAATTGATGTGAAGTGTCCTTTGTTTCTGATTCCATGTTCCCGAGCATTCCTGTCCGTCCAAAGTCGCACCCCAGCCCGTGTCTGATGCGTCCGAGAGGAGAAGGCGGTCGGGTTTCTGAACAGCCAAAGATAGACTTCCTTGAGAAGAAAGCTGTTCTTACACCACGCGAGAGAAGACCTCCTCTCTTCGGAAACAGGAACTGAGACCGTCTCTAGCGTCATGTCCTTTATCCAGTGAGCAGCTAGATGATACTGAAGGGGGGGAGGTGGAGTCTCCCTAACACGATGAACAGGGCCAGCGATGAAAGTGTCCCTGTTAGACTCATCCACTACCTGACTGAGCATCGGTTCCTTCTCAGCATGCTCTGGATGCATTCTAGGGCTTGGAAGATCCTTGGGGCCGACGGAAAAGCCCGAAAAGCTCGACTCTGAAGATCCATACCCAGGGAGACAATGGTCTGAGATGGGACGAGCTGAGACTCCTCAAAATTGACCAGGAGGCCCAGTTCCTTGGTCAGATCTATAGTCCATCTGAGAATCTCCAGACAGCGACGACTTGTGGGAGCTCTTAAAAGCCAGTCGTCTGACGGAGCCGGACACAAGATCATGGTACTGCTGCACAGTCTGTGAACTGTCAACCATGGGGAAGCGAGGAAGTACAGTGACAACCCGAAGCTGTCTAGACTGTCTGGGTCGTACAGACAACTCCTTATCGGGTTGCTGAGGTTGCCGCACTGCGTCACAACAAGTCACTTCTGCGGGTCGTTGAACGTCTTCCCAGTGACACACTGACTCCGTAAACAAAAAAATCCTCTAACAAGGACTAAGCTTGGACTGCATGTCTTGCAACACAGCTCAAGGTCTATGGGAGCAGGTGTGGTAACAGACGGGGTTAGCGACTGAAGTGGAACCATTACCTTCCCTGGGAGCATGTTATGCTTAAATAAAAGTCCATAGGAGGCTACGCAGCTAAAGGCTCCTCTCCAAATGACAGAGTCCTCAAGGGAATATCAGAAGGAGGGAGAAAAGCACTTTCTCATCTACAGGGACCATATCCGAGAAAGCTAAGTTCTCTCAGTGAGGGTTTCACTGGTGCAAAAGCAGCAGACTAGAAGGCAACGTTATGAAACTGCTTGACAGTCTAGTGAGTTGGCAACAACCAAAGATGTGTGACTGAGAAGCATGCGGTAAGGTATGCAGAGCATGCTGTATGCAGAGCATGCTGTATGTAGAGCATGCTGTAAGGTAAGCAGAGCGTGTTGCATGGCGTGTAACATTTCTTAGAAATTCCATGACCAGTGCTAGAGTGAGTAATATCACATTACCGTCCATTGAAAGTGCACGTGCCGAGGGAATTGATTTAGACTGTTTTGTTGATGAATTTGATAGCCGGCATGATAATCGTAGAATTAAGCTACACTAAATGTACTATAATCTACTTCACCTCAGGAAAGGGAAACTCGCCCTGTTGGCAACACTGCATTACTTCATGCATGCTTGCATGGGGTTTAATATCAACATAATATTACCTTACATTCATAACTCATGATTCATTTTTGTTTAGAAGATATTTTTTGCCATATTTTGCGATTTGTTAAAAATATATTGCAAGGAATACATATATATTTTTATATAAGTAATACAAATAACCTCCATTATCATAATGTTTGTGTAGGCATACATGTATATGATTACAAATGCAAGTTATGAAAGTAATGAGGTGTTATTATTGTCATTTGTTATTCCCAAGTTGAATGGGAAGAAGCTCAAGTTGAGGAAAAAAAAAAAAGGCAGATGCATGCGTTGAGGTGGCTGACTCATAGCATGAGGTTGCTGCCTCAAGAGTTGCGCTTGCTGTAAGGGTTGCGGATGCGCAGTAGCAGGTTCCTGAGGAACGAGTTAAGGTTCCTGAGGTGTGAGCTGCGAGAGTTGAGGTAGCTGCAGCGAGTGCTGAGGTGGCTGCCTCACTGATGGAAGAAGTTGTCGTACCTCAAGAGATTGTTGCCTCGCTGGTGGAACCGCAAGCGGAAGCGGAGGAAGTAAGGCATAAGACTCCTGCTCCCATTGCTGAGGTTGCCTTAAGGAAGGTTAAGGTTGCTGCACAACGCTGGTAACTGGCAACTCAGAACGCGGTAAGGTAGCCTGAGGAACCTCAACTTCGTACGCCTGGCAGACTGGACTGCGGTGAGGCGGAGCTCTCGCAGGAGGAGGCGGAGGTTGCTGCACACCGCTGGTAACTGGCAACTCAGAACGCGGTAAGGTAGCCTGAGGAACCTCAACTTCGTACGCCTGGCAGACTGGACTGCGGAGAGGCGGAGCGTTCGCAGGAGGAGGTGTAACCTTCTCAGCCTGAAACTCACACATTAAGACCGCAAGCTGCGACTGCATGGACTGCAGCAAAGTCGTCTTGGGATCAACAGACGATAAGGTCTGTTGAGGCAAAGCCTTAATAGAAGACATCGCCTTACCTCTCTTAGGAGGTGTGCAGTCACCTGATGACTAAGGAGAGTCAGAGCTAACCCAATGACTGCATCCGGGTTGTTGAACTCTAACTTCGTACGTCTGGCATAGGTCTGGACTTTACGTTTAAGAGGTCTTGAGACCTGAGACCAGCGTTTTCTCCCCGAAATTTCTTCTGCAGACGAGCAAAATAAGGGCTCAATCGTCTGCGGGTGGGAGTGACGGTCTCTGTAAGACACGCCCGCAACCACCGAGGATACTTCTGTGCGCCGATCAAGGCCTGCCGAACCCTTTTGCCCTTCGACATTGCTTCTCCCCTGGGCTTGGGAGCTTGCAAGAGGTCCCGGACTGGGAGGACGACTGGCACGCACAGAAGTACCCTCACGCACAACACTGACACACTTTGCGCTAATCACTTATCACTTTTGATTTTCTGTTTGCACTTATTTCACTGAACTCGAAACTTTAAGTGGTTTGTACCTGAAACACGCAATTCTATCCTTCCTTAAAAGTTAGTAATTGCAAAAACAGAATTACAATGTAACAGAAAAAACTAATGAAAGATAAATAATTCAGTGGCTGGAAAGAGACTAAACACTAGATCAAATAAACTACGTTTAAAATCTCTCACCGCATAAAGCTTGAGAACAAGAAAAAACTCTAGAAACGTTTACCTTCTTCCCCTAAAGAGACTAGGGAGAAGAGCAAAAAACGATAACAACGTTACTCGCTTGAACGAAACGTTTATCCTCCTCTTTCTCCCTCCGTCTCTATCTCTCTCTCTCTCTCTCTCTCTTGACTTAGAACCTGAGAGAAGAGCCCAATCATATATATCGTTAAAACATATTATTGTTAAAGGAAAAAACTGAAATATTTCCCAAAATGAAAAGTTCCTTTATTAGAATTAAAACCATTAAGTTAAGAAAGAATGAACAAAACGCTAGACACGGTTACTCTTACTGCAACGTGACACCGTGAAAATTCTCTCTCTATCGTAACGATAGAGCGCAAGTTGAACGTTCTGAACGTCAACAACTGCAGAGACAAAACAAAACGTTAGTTCAACTTTGAAAACAGTACGAGACTATCAAAGAAATTCTTTCAAAAACATTAAAATAGCATAATATGTTAACAGGTAAAACCGAAATGACGGGCTCAATGTTAATTAACTTCGGTACCAAGAAAAGACCGCCTACTATTAGGAAAGGTCGAATATAAACAAATATAAAAATTAATTTTAATAAGTTTATAATAAAAGGAAGTTAATCGAAGAGGCCTATAAAAGGCGGAGAGATATAAAATAAATCTATAACTTTTGTTAAGCAAAATTAAGAAAGAGAGTCTATACTCTCTTAGACACCAACACTTCCGTCTAAGGGAAGGGTCGGCCATTTAAAGGTGAAAGAGAGTTCATACTCTCTTCGTCACCATAATTAATCAAATTAATTCCAAAAGTTAGCTAAGCTAATAATAAAACTTCCTGAATACCGAAAGCTGAAATCTTAGAGCAATACTTCACCAAAAACCGTGAACAAGACTCCAAAATTATAAGCATATCCATGAACGTCTTGCCGGAAGCACGACAGAGGAAAAATTGAAGTGGTGTCAACAAGAAGTACTGCAGTACCTGGCCACAGGTGGCGCTTGTGAGTACACCCCCCTCTTGTATAGCGATCGCTGGCGTATCCCTTCCGTAGAATTCTGTCGGGCAACGGAGTTGACAGCTACATGATTATCGGGTAAGTTTAATATTGAAAATTAATGCACCCTATTGCTATCCGTATTGACTCCTGAAATCCCAAATTACTCAGGAGACAAATGGTTTCATTAGAAAATACACATGATTTGATAGAAAAACAAGACACACTGAATTTTTAAGTCACTAAACGGGACAAAGCTAATCTTTCAACTTTGAGCAGCAATTTGATAAAATGGGCTTTTTGTCCTATTCAATCAGGTCATGGACACAGATTGACATAAGACAGAAGGCCCCAAAATTGAGTAAAAGAACATCATATCACCATCTTTGCCATCTTTGTTAGATATTCCTTAAGAAATGGGTTAAAACTGTACTGTATTTATAACTTCAACTGTAAATAGTGGAGTAAATAATCAATCTTTGTGTCATATGGCAACAAAAATTTGTCGCCAAAGTGTTAGTACCTGTTTCACCTTAGCATTACATGGAAGAAAGAAAAACACGAGTCAATAAAAAGTCAAAGAAATTAGTCTTCATTTTTACATCAACAAGGACTATCACATTTTATACGAGGGCTTCATAAAATTTTTTTAAGACAATTTACAGAACAATATCAAATAGATTGCTAAATAATGTGTCAGGTGTTATGTTTCAAGAATGCATAAAAAGATAATTGGAACTAGGTTTTCTTGCAAATATTCAGTGGCATAGAAAATATAAATGTCATCTGTGAGTTACTCCTTTCTTAGAAAATACCAACCTACCAACTGAACTGAAATATAACATGAGATAACCTTTTTGAATTGAATAATGAAAATAAATACACCAAAACCTATTACTGTCTGCACTGATCCTGAAAAACTTCATGTTGTATGAAAATACAATTTACATGCGATTTGACAACCACTAAGATATACAAATGAATTTTCACGCCTCTGTAATGGAACAAAAAATGATCTTTCAAGTTTGGTCAGTAATTTGATAAAACGGTCTGTTTTCCTAACTACTCAAGTCACGGACCAAGATTAATAGGAGATAGACAGTTCAGAAAATAAGTAAAAGAACTTGTCAACACCATTATTTGCATCATTATGCAATCGCAACACAATGTTAGACCTTCCTTTCAAAAGGAGGTAAAATTGTGCTTATAGCTTTGAGTAGGAAATTAATAATAGTGAATAATCTATCTTCTTGTCATATGGCAATGAATATTTTCCATCAGAAAAGTGTCAGTACCTGTGACAGTACCCGTTTCACCTTAGCATTACATGGAAAAAAGAAAAACGAGAATCAATACGACAGACAAATTATTGTACAGTATATAGTATTAATTTGTACTTCACCAAGAAATGGAGCTTTTATGATAAAAATGTTATTTTTATTAGTAAAATAAATTTTTGAATATACTTACCCGATAATCATGTAGCTGTCAACTCCGTTGCCCGACAGAATTCTATGGAGGGATACGCCAGCTATCACAATACTAGAAGGGGGTGTACTTACCAGCGCCACCTGTGGCCAGGTACTCAAGTACTTCTTGTTGACACCTCCTCAATTATTCCTCGGTCCCACTGGTTCTCTATGGGGAGGAAGGGAGGGTCAATTAAATCATGATTATCGGGTAAGTATATTCAAAAATTTATTTTACTAATAAAAATAACATTTTTCAATATTAAACTTACCCGATAATCATGTAGCTGATTCACACCCAGGGGGGTGGGTGAAAACCAGTGTACAAGATTAAAGGATAGCTAAGTATCCCATATTTCATATAACAGTTATCTCAAATAACAATGAAATAATAAGTACCTGGTAAGGAAGTCGAATTGAACCGTTACTCTGTCTCTTTTTTAAGTTCGTCTTCCTTACTGAGCGCAGCGTTCCTCTTGGAGGCTGAATCAACCCAAAGGTGCTAAAGTATACAGGGCTGCAACCCATACTAAAGGACCTCATCACAACCTTTAACCTCGGCGCTTCTCAAGAAAGAATTGACCACCCGCCAAATCAACAAGGATGTGGAAGGCTTCTTAGCCGACCGAACAACCCATAAAAAGTATTCAAGAGAAAGGTTAAAAAGTTATGGAATTATGGGAATGTAGTGGCTGAGCCCTCGCCTACTACTGCATTCGTTGCTACGAATGGACCCAGGGTGTAGCAGTACTCGTAAAGAGACTGGACATCTTTGAGATAGAATGATGCGAACACTGACTTGCTTCTCCAATAGGTTGCATCCATAACACTCTGCAGAGAACGGTTTTGTTTGAAGGCCACTGAAGTAGCCACAGCTCTCACTTCATGTGTCCTTACCTTCAGCAAAGCAAGGTCTTCTTCCTTCAGATGAGAATTTGCTTCTCTAATCAGAAGCCTGATGTAGTAAGAAACTGAGTTCTTAGACATTGGTAGAGAAGGCTTCTTGATAGCACACCATAAGGCTTCTGATTGTCCTCGTAATGGTTTTGACCTTCTTAGATAGTACTTAAGAGCTCTAACAGGGCAAAGTACTCTCTCTAGTTCGTTCCCCACCATGTTGGACAGGCTTGGGATCTCGAACGACTTAGGGTAAGGACGGGAAGGAAGCTCGTTTTAGCCAAAAAGACCGAGCCGCAAGGAACATGTAGCCGTTTCAGATGTGAAACCTATGTTCCTGCTGAAGGCGTGGATCTCACTTACTCTTTTACCTGTTGCTAAGCACACGAGGAAAAGAGTTTCTAATGTGAGGTCCTTAAAAGAGGCTGATTGGAACGGTTCAAATCCTGATGACATTAGGAACCTTAGGACCACGTCTAGATTCCAGCCTGGAGTGGACAACCGACGTTCCTTTGAGGTCTCAACAGACCTAAGGAGGTCCTGTAGATCTTTGTTGGAGGAAAGATCCAAGCCTCTGTGGCGGAAAACCGCTGCCAACATACTTCTGTAACCCTTGATCGTAGGAGCTGATAGGGATTTTACGTTCCTTAGATGTAACAGGAAGTCAGCAATCTGGGTTACAGTGGTACTGGTTGAGGAAAACTGCATTGGCCTTGCACCAGCTTCGGAAGACTTCCCATTAAGACTGATAGACTCTGAGAGTGGATGTCGTCCTTGCTCTGGCAATCGTTCTGGCTGCCTCCTTCGAAAAGCCTCTAGTTCTTGAGAGACTTTCGATAGTCTGAAGGCAGTCAGACGAAGAGCGTGGAGGTTTGGGTGTACCTTCTTTACGTGAGGTTGACGCAGAAGGTCCACTCTAGGAGGAAGAGTCCTGGGAACGTCGACCAGTCATTGCAGTACCTCGGTGAACCCTTCTCTCGCGGGTCAGAGGGGAGCAACCAACGTCAACCGTGTCCCTTTGTGAGAGGCGAACTTCTGAAGTACCCTGTTGACAATCTTGAACGGCGGGAATGCATACAGGTTGAGATGGGACCAATCCAGCAGAAAGGCATCCACGCGAACTGCTGCTGGGTCTGGAATCGGAGAACAATACAAGAGGAGCTTCTTGGTCATCGAGGTAGCGAATAGAACTATGGTTGGCTGACCCCACAGGGCCCAAAGTCTGCTGCAAACATTCTTGTGAAGGGTCCACTCTGTGGGGAAGGCCTGACCCTTACGGCTGAGGCGATCTGCCATGACATTCATATCGCCCTGAATGAGCCTCGTTACCAGCGTGAGCTTTCGATCTTTGACCAAATGAGGAGGTCCCTTGCGAACTTGAACAACTTCCTCGAATGAGTCCCTCTCTGCTTGGAGATGTAAGCCAAGGCTGTGGTGTAGTCGGAGTTCACCTCCACCACCTTGTTAAGCTGGAGGGACTTGAAGTTTATCAAGGCCAGATGAACTGCCAACAACTCCTTGCAATAGATGTGAAGTGTCCTTTGCTCCTGATTCCATGTTCCCGAGCATTCCTGTCCGTCCAGTGTCGCACCCCAGCCCGTGTCCGATGCGTCCGAGAAGAGACGGTGGTCGGGGGTCTGAACAGCCAAAGGTAGACCTTCCTTGAGAAGAATGCTGTTCTTCCACCACGTTAGAGTAGACCTCATCTCTTCGGAAACAGGAACTGAGCCCGTCTCTAGCGTCAAGTCCTTTATCCAGTGAGCAGCTAGATGATACTGAAGGGGGCGGAGGTGAAGTCTCCCTAACTCGATGAACAGGGCCAGCGATGAAAGTGTCCCTGTTAGACTCATCCCCTGCCTGACTAAGCATCGGTTCCTTCTCAGCATGCTCTGGATGCATTCTAGGGCTTGGAAGATCCTTGGGGCCGACGGACAAGTCCGAAAAGCTCGACTCTGAAGATCCATACCCAAGGAAACAATGGTCTGGGATGGAACGAGCTGAGACTCCTCAAAATTGACCAGGAGGCCCAGTTCCTTGGTCAGATCCATAGTCCATTTGAAAATCTCCAGACAGCGACGACTTGTGGGAGCTCTTAAAAGCCAGTCGTCTGACGGAGCCGGACACAAGATCATGATACTGCTGCACAGTCTGTAAACTGTCAATCATGGGCAAGCGAGGAAGTACAGTGACAACCCGAATCTGTCTAGACTATCTGGGTCGTACAGACAACTCCTTAACAGGTTGCTGAGGTTGCCGCACTGCGTCACAACAAGTCCCTTCTGTTGGTTGTTGAACGTCTTCCCCGTGACACATTGACTCCGTAAACAAAAAAAATCCTCTAACAAGGACTAAGCTTGGACTGCATGTCATGCAACACAGCTCAAGGTCTATGGGAGCAGGTGTGGTAACAGACGGGATTAGCGGCTGAAGTGGAACCATTACCTTCCCTGTAAGCATGTAATGCTTAAATAAAAGTCCATAAGAGGTTATGCAGCTAAAGGCTCCCTCCAAATGACAGAGTCCTCAAGGGAATATCAGAAGGAGGGAGAAAAGAACTTTCTCATCTACAGGGACCTTATCCTAGAAAAGCTAAGTTCTCTGAGTGAGGGTTCACTGGTGCAAAAGCAGCAGACTAGAAGGCAACGTTATGAAACTGCTTGACAGTCTAGTGAGTTGGCAACAACCCAAGATATGTTGAGAAGCATGCGGTAAGGTATGCAGAGCATGATGAATGCAGAGTATGCTGTATGCAGAGCATGCTGTATGTAGAGCATGTTGTATGCAGAGCATGCTGAATGCAGAGCATGCTGTATGCAGAGCATGTTGTATGCAGAGCATGCTGAATGCAGAGCATGCTGAATGCTGAGCATGTAGTAAGCAGAGCCTGCTGTAAGGAAAGCAGAGCGTGTGCATGGCGTTTAACATTCTTAGAAATTCCATGACCAGTGCTAGAGTGCTTTATGCATGCTTGCATGGGGTTTAAAAATCAACATAATGTTTACCTTACATTCATAACTCATGATTCATATTTTTTGCCATGGTTTGAAAATGGAGGTAAGGTATGCTGAACAGCAGAGTCAGAACGAGCTGGAACAACAACAGTGGAAGGTGCAGAAAGTTCCTGTTCCTGTGGAATGAGTGGAGCGTGAAGAGACCGAGGTTGCGCAGAACAAGGTAAAGTTCCCGCAAGCAGAGGTGTCTGAGGTGCAGGAACAGGGTGCACGGGTTGAGCTCGGTGCAGCAGCTGAGGAGACTGACTCACAGGTGGAAGAGGTTGTACCTCCACCGAGAGTTGCACCACCGGTGGAGCAGCCAGGGGAGGAGGAGGAAGAGTGGAGTAATCCTCCTGATCCCAAACCGAAGGTTGCCTTAAAGAAGGCTGAGGCTGAACAACACTGGGAACAGCGAACACAGAAAGAGGTTCAACATCGTACGCCTGGCAGAAGGTGCTGCGACTGGGTGCAGCGAGTGCAGGCGGGTTGAGCACAGGCTGAACGGGTGCAGGTGGAGGTGCAACACTCTCAGCCCGACATTCACGCAACAGGTCCGAAAGCTGTGCTTGCATGGACTGTAGTAGAGTCCACAACATCGTACGCCTGGCAGATGGTGCTGCGACTGGGTGCAGCGAGTGCAGGCGGGTTGAGCACAGGCTGAAAGGGTGCAGGTGGAGGTGCAACACTCTCAGCCCGATACTCACGCAACAGGTCCGAAAGCTGTGCTTGCATGGACTGTAGTAGAGTCCACAACATCGTACGCCTGGCAGATGGTGCTGCGACTGGGTGCAGCGAGTGCAGGCGGGTGCAGCACAGGCTGAACGGGTGCAGCCGGTTGGTGCACCACCGGTGCAGGCGGGTGCAGCACAGGCTGAACGGGTGCAGCCGGTTGGTGCACCACCGGTGCAGGCGGGTGCAGCACAGGCTGAACGGGTGCAGGCGGTTGGTGCACCACCGGTGCAGGAGGAGGAGGTGCAACACTCTCAGCACGACACTCACGCATCAGGTCCGAAAGCTGTGCTGCATGGACTGTAGTAGAGTCCACAACATCGTACGCCTGGCAGGTGGTACTGCGATCAGGCGGAGCGAGCATAGGCGGGGGGGAGTGTAGGCGCACTCTCAACCCGACAAAATGATGACTGAGGAGAGTCAGAGCTAACCCAATGACTGCATCCGGGTTGTTGAACTTTACTTCGTACGTCTGGCATAGGTCTGGACTTTACGTTTAAGAGGTCTAGAGACCTGAGACCAGCGTTACTCTGCCTTTATTTTCTCCTCTAAATCTCTTCTGCAGACGAGCAAAATAAGGGCTCAATCGTCTGCGGGTGGGAGTGACGGTCTCGGTAAGACACGCCCACAACCACCGAGGATACTTCTGTGCGTCGATCAAGGCCTGCCGAACCCTTTTGCCCTTCGACATTGCTTCTCCCCTGGGCTTGGGAGCTTGCAAGAGGTCCCGGACTGGGAGGACGACTGGCGCGCACAAAAGTACCCTCACGCATAACACTGACATCAATCACTTATCACTTTGATTTCTGTTTGCACTTATTTCACTGAACTCGAAACTTTAAGTGGTTTGTACCTGAAACACGCAATTCTATCCTTCTCAAAAGTTAATAATTGCGAAAACAGAATTACAATGTAACAGAAAAATCTAATGAAAGAAAATTCAGTGGCTGGAAAGAGACTAAACACTAGATCACTCTAGAAACGTTTAGTTTCTTCCCCTAAAGAGACTAGGGATAAGAGCAAAACGATAACGACGTTACTCGTACGCCTGGCAGGCTTGAGGGAAACGTTTATCCTCTTTCTCCCTCCGTCTCTATCTCTCTCTCTCTCTCTCTCTCTCTCTCTTGACTTAGAACCTGAGAGAAGAGCCCAATCATATATATCGTTAAAACATATTATTGTTAAAGGAAAAAACTGAAATATTTCCCAAAAAGAAAAATTCCTTATTAGGATCAAAACCATTAAGTTAAGAAAGAATGAACAAAACGCTAGACACGGTTACTCTTACTGCAATGTGAAACCGTGAACATTCTTTCTCTATCGTAACGATAGAGTGCAAGTTGAAACGTTCTGAACGTCAACAACTGCCGAGACAAACAAAACGTTAGTTCAACTTTGAAAAAGTACGAGACTATCAAAGAAATTCTTTCAAAGACCTTAAAATAGCATAATATGTTAACAGGTAAAACCGAAATGACGGGCTCACGATAATTAACTTCGGTACCAAGAAAAGACCGCCTACTATTAGGAAGGTCGAATATAAACAAATATAAAAATTAATTTTAATAAGTTTATAATAAAAGGAAGTTAATCGAAGAGGCCTATAAGAGGCGGAGAGATATAAAATAAATCTATAACTTTTGTTAAGCAAAATTAAGAAAGAGAGTCTATACTCTCTTAGACACCAACACTTTCGTCTAAGGGAAGGGTCGGCCATTGAAAGGTGAACGAGAGTTCATACTCTCTTCGTCACCAAAATTAATCAAATTAATTCCAAAAGCTAACTAAGCTAAAATAGAAGTTTCCAGTAAAGCGACAGCCGAAATCAAAGAGAAATACTTCACCAAAGTCGTGAAAATACTCCAAGAACATAAGCGTATCCCAGAACGTCTTGCCGGAAGCACGACAGAGGAATAATTGAGGAGGTGTCAACAAGAAGTACTTGAGTACCTGGCCACAGGTGGCGCTGGTAAGTACACCCCCTTCTAGTATTGTGATAGCTGGCGTATCCCTCCATAGAATTCTGTCGGGCAACGGAGTTGACAGCTACATGATTATCGGGTAAGTTTAATATTGAAAACAAAGTTTTATGAATACTTACCTGGCAGTTATATATACATAGCTAATTATCTCTATTTCGGCAGAATTTTTCTAAAACTAGGCAACCGCCTTGTGGTGGTTGGGTGGTAACACCCGTTAAAGGGTGGTAGGAGGAATCATTCCCGTTTTCTGTTCTTCAGTTCATCTATGCCCGACCTGTCTCCTGAGGGGAGGTGGGTGGGCCTTCGAATGTATATATAACTGCCAGGTAAGTATTCATAAAACTTTGTTTTATCATAAAAACTCCATTTTTATGAATAGAACTTACCTGGCAGTTATATATACATAGCTGATTAACACACTTGGAGGAGGGTGATAGACAGTAACATCGTTGGGGAAACAACCAAAAAAGTTGTAGGATAAACACCTTGATTCCTTACCTGCTAAGGTAGCTGACTTCAAAGGTTCCTGCCTCTTGAGTCGCTTTCCCTTAGGAGTGTCAGCCAGGATGTGACCTGCAGTGCTGAAAACACTCAATCGAGTCTGTCAACGGGGTGAGACCAACAATCTGACTAGACTTCAGGACTACCTATTGCCCAAAAAATAAAAAACCGCAACTTTACCAAACCAACCACCTAACATTTGCAAAGTAGATAAAAAATTATCTAACTAGACTGAGGTGACTGTACACAAGTCGAAGTCCTCAGACAACCAATAAAAAATACACCAACCTATGTACAAGTAAACAAAACTAAGGTTGAGGGGAGGTAGTAACTCCTTTGCCTAATACAGAAGCCGTAGCTACGTATGGTCCCAAGGTATAACATTTGTCATAATCCACCCTCACCTCTCTGAGGTAATGAGAGGCGAACACAGAGTTGCTCCTCCAGAATGTCGCATCCATAATTTGACGGAGCGACATGTTCTTTCGGTAAGCAAGCGAGGTCGCAATGGCCCTCACTTCGTGAGCTTGCACTTTTAAACGTCCGAAGTGTTCCTCCTCACACAAGAGATGTGCTTCTCTTATCACTTCCCTCAGGAAAAAGGACAAAGCGTTCTTGGAAAGGGGCTTTTGAGGATCTTTCACAGAACACCACAGGGAGCTAGAAGAGCCTCTCACACTTTTCGTGCGAGACAAGTAGGTCTTGAGGGCTCGTACTGGACAGAGCAGCCTCTCTTGCTCTTGACCCACTAGGTTGGTCAAGTTAGGAACC
Source organism: Palaemon carinicauda (assembly GCF_036898095.1). Classification (NCBI taxonomy): domain Eukaryota; kingdom Metazoa; phylum Arthropoda; class Malacostraca; order Decapoda; family Palaemonidae; genus Palaemon; species Palaemon carinicauda. The sequence continues at coordinate 127,537,577 of NC_090737.1, read as the reverse complement.
TCAAAGGTCCTCGGCCAGGGCTTAGAAGGGTTCTCGTTCTTAGCAAGAAAGTCTAATCTCAAGGCACAAACTGCCCCATTCAGATTGAAGCCTACCTGTTTTTCAATTGCATGGACTTCACTAACTCTTTTAGCTGTTGCTAAGGCCAAAAGAAAGAGGGTCTTCTTGGTAACCTCCCTAAGGGGAGCCTGTGAGATGGGCTCAAATCTCTTGGTGCACAGAAATTTAAGAACCACATCAAGGTACCAAGAAGGGGGCTTTAACTGGGTCTGCTTGGTCGTCTCAAAAGACTTCAAGAGGTCATGTAAGTCCTTATCGCGAGACAAGTCCAAGCCTCTATGCCGACAGACGGAAGAGAGCATACTTTTGTACCCTTTGATAGTGGACACAGCTAGCTTAGCGTCCTGTCTGAGGTACAACAAGAAATCTGCAATCTGGCTCACAGAGGTAGTGGATGAGGAAATCTTGTGCTTCCTACACCAAGCCCTAAAAGTCTCCCACTTGGACTGGTAGACCCTCTGCGAAGAGACCCTCCTCGCTCTGGCAATAGCTTTCGCAGCTTGCGCTGAAAAGCCTCTCGATCTGACGAGCTTCTCGATAGTCTGAAGGCAGTCAGATTGAGAGCGAGGGGGTTTTGATGATATCTCTCGAAGTGGGGTTGTCTGACCAGATTTGGACTTGCAGGGAGGCTTTTTGGAAAGTCCATCAACAAGTCCACCACCTCCGTGAACCATTCCCTCATCGGCCAGAACGGAGCTATCAGGATCATCCGTCCTGAATCGAGGAGGGCGAATTTCCTGACTACCAGATTGATGATCTTGAACGGGGGAAAAGCATAAGTGTCCATCCCCGTCCAATCCATCAAAAAGGCGTCTACTGCTATTGCCTCTCTGTCCGGAACTAGGGAGCAATAGATGGGGATCCTCTTGGATAAGTTGGAGGCGAAAAGATCGATGAGGGGTCTCCCCCACAGCCTCCAGAGACTCTGACAGACCTGTTGGTTGAGGGTCCATTCTGTGGGAAGGACCTGCCCTTTCCTGCTGAGCATGTCCGCCCTCACATTCTTCTGTCCCTGAACAAACCTCGTCAGCAGGTATATCCTGTTCTCCTTCGCCCAAAGAAGGAGCTCTCTTGCTGTCTCGAAGAGAGACAGAGAGTGAGTCCCTCCTTGCTTCCTGATGTAAGCAAGAGCTGTGGTGTTGTCTGAGTTGACCTCCACAATCTTCCCAGACACCAAGTCCTTGAAGGCCTTTAGCCCCAGAAAAATGGCCATCAGCTCCTTGTTGTTGATGTGCCATCCCAGCTGAATTCCTTCCCAATAGCCTGAGACCTCCTTGCTTCCTAGTGTTGCCCCCCAGCCTGACTCTGATGCATCTGAAAACAACACTAGGTCTAGGTTCTTCTTGTGTAAGGAGATCCCTTCCCCTAACAAGGTTGGGTCCAGCCACCATTTCAGAAGAGTCTTGACTTCTATTGGAATGGGGAAGGAAAAGGAGTCTTCCTGCATCTTTCTGTTCCATGTCTTCGAAAGAAAGTGCTGAAGAGGCCTTAGGTGGAGTCTCCCCAGAGAGACAAACTGTTCGAGGGAGGATAGAGTCCCCAGCAAACTCATCCACTCCTTCGCTGTGCATCTCTTCTTGTCCAGGAAAGTTCTGACTTTTACGAGACACTTGGTCTGTCTTTCCTGAGAGGGAGAAGCCCGAAAAAGAACTGAATTCAGAACTATCCCCAAATAGAGCATAGTCTGATTCGGTCTGATCTGAGACTTCTCCCTGTTGATGACCAGGCCTAGATCTTGAGCCATCATAAAAGTCTTCCGTAAATCCTCCAGACATTTCTCCCTCGATCGTGAACGAATCAGCCAATCGTCCAGATAGAAGGATATCCTTATCCCCTCCTGATGCAGCCAACCTGACACATTCGCCATTACCCTAGACTTGAGGAGCCGTGCTGAGACCGAAGCAAAGAGCTCTGAATTGGAAGCACTTGCCCTCCATTACAAATCTCGGGTACTTCCTCAAAGTCGGATGGATGGGGACATGGAAATATGCGTCCTGCAAGTCGAGGGACACCATCCAGTCCCCTGGACGTACTGACGCTAGCACCGACTGAGTCGTCTCCATGGAGAACTTTGTCTTCTCCACAAATACGTTGAGAGCGCTGACATCCAGGACGGGTCTCCATCCGCCCGAGTTCTTGGGGACCAGAAACAGGCGATTGTAAAAGCCTGGGGAGGATAGATCCCGGACCGGTTCTATCGCCCCCTTGTCTAGCATTTGGTTGACAAGGTCTACTAGGGCCTTCTGTTTCCCCGGATCTGAGTACCGGGCTACTAAGGCCAGCGGAGCATCTGCGAGAGGAGGTTTTTTCAGAAAGGGGATCTTGTATCCTTCCTTGATGACTGAGAGGGACTAGGTGTCCGCCCCTCTCCTCTTCCAAGACTGCCAAAAACCTGAAAGTCTTGCGCCTACTGTCTGGAGGAGACGAACTTCATTTTCTGGAGCGAGGTCTGAAAGAACCCCTGGTAGATCTTGGTCCTGAATCTTGCCTTCTCCCTCTAAAATCTGGTCTTGAATTAGTCCTGCCCCGAAAGGGCTGCTGGAATCTCCTTTCCTCCCGTTTCAAAGAAGAAGGAGGGGCTGCCAAGGACTTACGAGCAGAACGAGATAATAGGTCTTGGGTGGCTTTTTGGGCCAGAGAACGCGTAATGTCATTAACCAGGGACTCGGGAAAAAGATGTTGAGAGAAGGGGGCGTAAAGAAGCTCAGACTTTTGTGCATTGGTAACAGACCTAGAAGCAAAAGAGCAAAGCAGAGCTCTCTTCTTTAGGACCCCAGCTGAGAACAGAGCAGCCAACTCATTTGCCCCATCTCTGAGGGCCTTATCCATACAGGACATAATACTGGTAAGGTCCCTAGATCCTTCCATCTGTTCAGTTTTCCTTGCGAGAGTCCCAAGCGACCAGTCTAGGAAACTAAAAACCTCAAAGGCTCTAAAAATACCTTTGACGAGATGATCCAGCTCCGACATCGACCACATGACCTTGGCTGAGTTGAGAGCATGCCTTCTAGCAGAGTCCACTAAACCAGAGAAGTCACCCTTGGAGGAGGAAGGCACTCCCAGACCCAAAGGTTCTCCAGTTGCATACCACATACCCGCTCTTGAAGCAAGACGAGCTGGTGGAAACGAGAAGGAAGTCTTAACTGTTTGTCTGCGCTCCATCATCCAGTCATCAATCTTCGTGAGAGCCTTCTTTGCGGAGATAGACAGCTTCATCTTGATGAAGGCCGACTGTTTCTTGGCCTTCTTTCTGTTAAATTGGGACTGAGGAGATTGAGGGGCAGCAGGTTGGAATTCCTCTCCAAAAAGTTGAAGAAGGGAGCGAGAGAGAACTTTGTAATCTCCCACAGCGTCGGCAGGATTATCATCGTCATCAGAAACATCCTCGAGGTCCTGATCCACATCTGCAATATCCTTCGAAAGAGAAGAAGGATCCTTAGAACCCGACAAGGGCAAATCAAAGGCGTCATCCTGCAAAAGACGGGTTGCATCCTGGAGTCCCGCGCTAGAAGAATCCTTGGGACGAGAGGCAGTATCGTCCCGAAGAGGCAGGGTTGTATCGTCCTGGGACCGAGAACGAGAGGCAGAGTCGTTCTGTCGTCGAGAGCGAGAGGCGGTATCGTCGTGGCGGCGAGAATGAGAGGCGGTATCGTCGTGGCGTCGTGAACGAGAGGCGGTATCGTCGTGGCGTCGAGAACTAGGGTCGGTATCGTCGTGGCGTCGTGAACGAGAGGAGGTATCGTCGTGGCGAAGCGAACGAGAGGAGGTATCGTCGTGGCGAAGCGAACGAGAGGAGGTATCGTCATGGCGAAGCGAACGAGAGGAGGTATCGTCGTGGCGAAGCGAACGAGAGGAGGTATCGTCGTGGCGAAGCGAACGGGAGGCGGTATCGTCTTGGTATCGAGAACGAGAAGCAGCGTCGTTCGATAAGGTATCGTCCCGGTATCGAGAACGAGAAAACGTATCGCCCTGGTATCGCGAAGAAGTATCGCCTGGCGAAAGCACACATTCCTCATCCTGGCGTAGAGAGGGAGAAGTTTTCTTTAAAGAAGAACTCCGTTCTCTCTTAGAAGCAGACTTCTTAATCGGCAACGAGTCGTCTTTACGTCTGTCAGACTGGGCGTGAGGGCGGCTAAAGGCTTGTACTAAAGTCAAAAGTTGTTCCTGCATGACAGACATTAAGGATTTAGCAACATCAGCTGGGTCTTGCGGACCCGAAGGGGGGGGCTGACGAATAACACTCGTAGAAGGGGGAGGATCTTCGGCAGCAGGCTTCGCCCTTTTCACAGGCACGGAGTCGAAATCATCCTCCGACGGACAAGGTTCATAACTGCTAGAACCGGGAGAGAAAGAACGAGACCGTTCGTCGCGGTTCCATCTCCTCTTAGTAGGTCTTGAAGCTTCATACTTCCATTTACGTCTGAACAAATTCGGAGAAGAAAACAACACATCCGACACGTCTTTCCCGTGACGGTCAAGAGCAGCCTGGGAATCGACAACAGGACTGTCTGAGGCAACGGCTGACCGAGGGTACGTACCTCTCACCCCCTTTCGGTCATCGACGTACCTTCTCCCTTGGTCCTGGGAGCTTGGTAGAGGTCTAGGCCTAGGGGTATGACAGATTTGGTCAGTCGCCACCTCCACTGCACTAACACAAGCACTTTCACTTTCCTTACCTTTAAAGGCCTCCAGTTGTTCTTTAATGGCCTTCAACTCGGCCGCCAGGCTAGCGTACCGAGGGTCATCCGTAGATACGGAATCTGTAGGAGGTGCAGGAGTTACTACCTCAAGGGAAGGATCAACTTCCAAAGAGGAATCAATAATAGGATCAATAGATAAATCTACGCTAAGTTCGTCTTCCTTACCACTAACAGACTTAGACTTAGACCTAGAAGCTCTCCTAACTCTATCGAGCTCTAGCTTACGTTGTTACTGTTTTTAGAATGCTTTATTGTTAATTTGTTCTCTTCATTTATTTATTTCCTTATTTCCTTTCCTCACTGGGCTATTTTTCCCTGTTGGAGCCCCTGGGCTTATAGCATCTTGCTTTTCCAACTAGGGTTGTAGCTTGGATAGTAATAATAATAATAATAATAGCGCTTCAAGATTAACCAATCTTTCTCATCCAAAACCTTACATTCCCCGCACCTATTATCAAGGGCACAAACAAAACCCCTACAATTAGAACAAACGGTGTGAGGATCTACCGCCATTTTCGGTAGTCTCACCTTACATTCCTCATTCGCACAGATACGGTAATGACTCTTTTCCTCTTTTCACTCATAATGAAAAACAGCAAAAAAAGCTTAGAGAAAACAAAATACAACGATTGCCAAAACCCCAAATCAGAGTACTTCACCAAAAAAGCAGACTGGCACACCGAGCAGGGAAAGCGAAGAAAAACTCTTAATGACAGACCAACGTGTTGTCGATCCGGCCGGCAGAGATGAACTGAAGAACAGAAAACGGGAATGATTCCTCCTACCACCCTTTAACGGGTGTTACCACCCAACCACCACAAGGCGGTTGACTAGTTTTAGAAAAATTCTGCCGAAATAGAGATAATTAGCTATGTATATATAACTGCCAGGTAAGTTCTATTCATAAAAATAAAGTTTTAACTTTATGCAAGGAATATCAGATTATACATGTGGGCATCATGAAAGTTATTCAAACGAAGTGTGAAATGTTACGTTTCAAAAATGTATATGAATGTAGCATCTGAAAATTTGAACTACGTTTTCTTGTAAAAAAATTCATTTACAAAGTTAGAATTTTGATGATAAAATTTCTTATTTCTATACTCTCTTGATGATCACATAGCTGCTTCTCCAGAAGTTTGGTTTACTCAACACTTACCCCTAAAATGTTTAAAATTTAAAAACTTTCCCATTTCCTTTCGTTTCAAATAATACATGCCTTAATAACGGAACACAGACCTCTACCATAAGTGGTAGGAAGCCCAAGCTGTAGCATTGGGAAATATAGCTTTCAGTTTTGAAGTCGACATTATCTCTCCATTTGACACCGGAGTTGGTGGGGAGGAAGGTGGGCATGTATATGAACATGAGGCAAGTATATTATATTCTACAACAAAGCTAGGTAACTGGGTAATCTTATATGGGAACGATTACTTATTGAACAGTTTGATAAACTATAACCATGTACTGTAGTTATTTTAATGGAATTTACAGGTGTATAACCATTTAATGCATAACCTGAATTTTAAAGATTTCTTGTATGAAACACAATAATTGGATCCTAACTGTTTATCAAATCATCACAAATACTCTTCACAAAGATTATCACCAGGTGTATCACAGAATTATCCCCAACTAATACAATGGAAAGCAGAACATGATCTCCAAGAAATAATTCCTGTGCCCATTCCAGGCAATAATTGTAAACTAAACCAGGAGAAGACATCTTAAAATGCAGTATGTACACAATCTGGAAGTGTGTTCAATCACTGCTGGATTAACAGGTAAACTGATAAGTATATTTCCTGAGGTGACAACCTGGACCTCCTACAACTTACGGTAGAGGCCTCAGTTCATTTGTTAAAATACTACTGCTATAAAGTTATTGGGTCTTTTGACTGGCCAGATCCCTCTCTCATTAGGCTAATTTTTCCTTTGCCTACACATACACTGGAAAGTCTGGCCTATTCTTTACAAAGTCTCCTCTTTCCTCGTACACCTAACAACACTAAGATAACAAGAAATTCCTCTTCACTTAATGGGTTAATTACTATGCTGTAATTGTTCAGTATCTACTTTCCACTAGGTGAAGGTAGAAGAGACTCTTTAGCTATCAGCTCTTCTTGGAGGACACATCAAAATCAAACCATTGTTCCCTAATACATGGGAAGTGCCATAGCCTCTATACCATGGTCTTTTGCCATATTGGGTCAGAGTTTTCCTGCTTGAAGGTACACCCAGACACATTAGTCTATCTGTTTCCTTGTTTCCTTTCCTCACTTGGCTATTCTCCCTGTTGGAGCCCTTGGGCTTATAGCATCCTGCATTTCCAACAAGGGTTGTAGCTTAGCTAGTAATAACAATAATAAAAAATAATACTAATAAAAATAATAATAATAATAATAATAACAACAACAACAACAACAACAACAACAACAACAACAATAATAATAATAATAATAATAATAATAATAATAATAATAATAATAATGTATTGTTTAAAGTGAAAGAAAATCGGAAAATTTTCAAATGGTTAAAATTCTATTTTAAAGGTAAGTCTATTAAACCGGGCTTCTGGAGAAGCAGAAATATGAACATCAGGGGAGATTCATAGAAATAAAGTTTGATAATGGTATACACAATCCCTCTCATACAAATCTATAACCTAGCAATTTAAATCAAACATGGGAAAAACCATACTGGATTGAACAATGGAAACTAATACAGTACAACCTTACTGGTATCTAGATATTTATTTACTTGAGAATTTAAAGATTATGTATAAGTTAATATTTTTCATATGAAAAAACTATCTGTAATCTGCTAATAAATCAGGTCATAACCTGAATTTTTATGCGGCTACAGGGGATCTTTCAAGTTAGAGCACCAATTTGATAAAATGGGCTTTTGGGCCTATCCACTCAAGTAACAGACCGATGGTTCCAAGACTAAGTAAAAGACATACCGATTTGGATTTAAAAGATTTGGAGCAATAGCCCAAGCACAGAGACCAGGGAGGCTATCTAGGGCTGAACTCTTAATTTTCACCCCCATTCACATCTCTGTTAGATCTCCCTTTTACAAGAGATTAGAATTTTGCTTATAATTTTTTTTTTTTTTTTTTTTTTTTTTTGGAAAATAATAGTGAAGTGAATAATATATCTCACTGTCATACGGAAATGAAAATTTGCCATTAGATAAATGTTAATACCTGCTTCACCTTAGCATTACATGGAAGAAAGAAAAACAGGAATCAATACAAAGATATTAAGTGTTTTAATTTCTGCCCCACCAAAATATATAGAGTAGTTTAAATTGTATGCACGGCCTATCAGGCTATATAGGAGGGCATCATGAAATATTCTTTGATATCATTGAAATATATCACACAGAAGAGTATATGTTTCAAGAATGCATAAAAACTAGAAATTTCTTTACTGTAACATATTTAGGGGCATAGAAAAAGACTGGCAAATACTCTACTATACACTGTACACAACCCATTCCATAGAAAATATTAACCTATCAACCTATTGCTAACTGAATTTACTCTTCTTTCCCGATGTTATCCCTACATTAAGGGGTTGGTTGCCTGATGCACCCTCTTCAATGCCTTCTATCAAAGTGATCCTCTTCCAAAAAAACCTCTTCTCTCCATATCATCGTTCACCTTATCACACCTTCTAATTCTCTTCTTCCCTCTAGAACTTTGCCCCCTACTTGTTCCTCCTAAGCCCTCCTCATTCCTCCCCACCATCCAACCTCAACACGTGCCCACACCATCTCAGTCGTGATTCGTATCCCCTCTGTAATGTTTACTACGCCTGCCATTCTTCATATTTCCTCATTTTCCCATTTTTCAAGCAGTGATGTTCCCATAATCCACCTCATCATTCTCATCTCTGTTAGCTAAAGATTTGCTTTCTTTTTTCGTCTTGGAGCCCATGTTTCCGATCCATACATTAACACTGGTCTTATTACTGTGCTATAGATCTTGACTTTTAGCTTGATTGGAATTATGTTAACACATACCACTCACGCGACCTCCCTCCACTTCCCTCAGGCTGCTTTTGTCCTATTCTCAACTCAAGGCTCATATCCTCCCTCATGACGTATAATAGATCCCATGTTTCTGAATTGTCCCACCTGTTTTATAATCGAGCCTCTACTTTAATGCATGGCTATCCTGTCACTACCCGTCTTACTGCTCATCTTAGCTTCCATTTTATCCATATTTACACTCACGCCACCACTTTCCAAAATGTCTTACCACAACAACTGCTAACTATTTACTATGAAATCTTATTGTTCATGTCAAAATTTTTCATGTGAACAGATAATTTGACAACAAAACTTATTATCCCCCGAATTTTTTGGTCATTACATGAGACAAAACCAATCTTTCAACTTAGAGCCGCAACTCTAATACAATTACTGTATATTTTTGTCCTAACCACTTAAGTCACTGACACAGATTGACAGGAGACCAATGGTTCAAGAGCTAAGAAAGAAATACTCATCATCACTCACGTTAGATCTTCCATTCATAAGGGGTTAAAATTGTACTCAAACAAAAATTATTTTTTATCATGAATTACTTTAAATGAATGTATCTCAAGAAAGAAGAAACTATAACAGAATTAGAAAACATTCTTCTGTATGATTGTAATCTGCATTTACGTGATTGTTGCACGAAACCCCATTCTACAATAATCATAAAATGATAGACATATTAGGAGTGTGAACTAAACAGGCTCTCCAATAACAACAGGTTAGACAGTTTCCATATAAGAAAAGATAAGAAAAACTAGTCAGGCAATACATATTCAAATTCTACAGTACAGAGCTCAAATGATCAAACATCATTCAGGACCAATTACTCCTTTTGTCAGATGAACAAAAACTTTTCCAACAAAAATTAATTATGGAACTGGCAGGATTTCTGAATACAGTTTATAATAACCCCACCAAGAACAAAGATAACAAATTTATAAATGATAAAGACTAAATGTGATAAGACCTCTACATTATGCAACGACTGTACCTTCTTCTAAAGTTATCATGACTTTACTTTTCACGTCTGTCCCCTTACAGTCTCAAGAATCTTAGGATAATATACAGGAACTTACAGAAATTCCCATACTTGTAGTTCCTCAACAAAATAACATACTAAAGTATCTACATCTTCGTTAATTACAAAAGTTCTTTGAATTAAACAATTTAACATGACTTAAAAGGGCCTGCATTTTAACAATGTATTCTGAATACTGGTACTTGGCCAAAGAATTGCTCATTCAAAACTAATGTCCTTCCAATAAGGTCAATAATCGATGACCCGTTTTTTAATCTTTATATGTTACCTCAGTTAAAGGAAAAAATAATTAATAAATACAGAGAAACTTATCTCCATCATAATCTAAAAAGTCCTCGGAAAAAATACTTAAATTATTCATTCGTCACAAAGCTAGAATTTCTAAGAAACAAATCTATAATAATGTAAACAACACTCGCGGGTCTTGAGTAATTACTTTGTGTGTCTTTTGTAAAAGAATATTTAAAAAATATGCAATGAAATACTGACTTCCATCAATAAAAAAAAAAAGAAAAAAAAAATCACACTTACTGTAAGCATTTGTTCAACAAATCAAATTAAAATAAAATCTTGGTATGTACACCCTACATTTTTACACCATATTTACTAAACCAAAAACTCATAAAAGTACCCTTAATTAATATTTCTTGCAAATTATAAAATAAGAAAAATCTTTAATACTTTAATATCACTTGCTATAATTCAAAGAAAAATATAAAAAATCAATCCAACTATGCATTAAGTTTATAAATACAAAATCTATCAATGTGTAATTTTTCCAGAATTTTTTTTCTCTCATTTGGGAAATATCCATTAAATACAAAAAACACAGCTCTTAACAGTCTATGAGCCTTGTTCAAAAATAAAATACTGTACTTGGATTGTGATAATACTGTAATCTACTGTATTATAATTCTTAATCTAGAACTTACAAATATTCGCCCTGATAATAGTAGTAATAACAATCAAATACAGTACCAATAAGAGCAGTGATTAACCCTTTCACCCCCAAAGGACGTACCGGTACATTCTTGCAAAACACTGTTAATTACACGTTTTTATATATTTTTAATAATTTTATGAGAAACTTCAGGCATTTTCCAAAAGAATGAGACCAACCTGACCCCTCTAGGACAAAAATTAAACCTGTTAGAGCAATTTAAAAAAAAATATATAGCAAAATGTGCTCGAAAGTTAACCTTATGGTTAAAAGAACAAAAAAACTTGAGAATGAGATACTTTACCTGCTGATGAGGTGGCTGTAGCTGCAGGTGGTACTCCAGGAGCTGGAGAAGCACTTCCAGCCTCTCCAACACCACCTCCCAAGAGTGAATCCAAGCCCCCACCGAGGAGATCCAGGGTTCCCCCTGAGAATGCTACAAAGGGAATGAGAGGGACGTACTGTAACTACTTTACTACATACAGAAGTTCAAGAGCTACTTATCCTATCAAAGTACTGTACTAGGGAATCTTACTTTAAACCAAGATTTATTTCTTTAGAAGTAAAAAAGAAAACCTGTAATAAACAGCCAAATTTGAGCTAAACTTTAAAAAAGAAAATTACAATCAGTTTATTAATCATGGTACATTTGCCTGATTAATAATAATGAACCTTTATTCACAATATTCTGGAATCTACAATTTACTGGTTTTGTGCAACTTCCCAAAAAATCTCAAGTCTAATTAAAGAAATAATATAGCATTCCCATTCATCTACTAGTTGTGAAGACAAAATTGCACTAGAATTTACTCTAGTTACTATACTAAAGCTATTTACAATTCTAAACTGTTTTTCTTTGAAACTATAGTTGTTTTTAAGCATTTAACTATCTTTTCCCTTTGTCATCTCAGAAAAATATATTCAAATGGATTCCAAAGGCAAAGATTTTGGCAATCATCACCTCTACAAAATCATACATCTTCCTTGCAGTTTTCACTGAATTTTCTTCAATCCAAAACACTGACAACAATTCATTTGAAGATGATTTAATTGATCAAAGAATAGACACAGTCAAATATTATTTGAACTACAATACTTTAAGAACTATAAACATAACACAATATCTGCATGGGACCCTGCCGAAAGAGTGCTCTGTAAGTGGTCACTTGCAGTGAGCAGTGAAAATGGGAGCCAGGTAAAGATAAGTAAGACAGATTGATGGTTAGACTAAACAGAATGAATAATTATTCAATGGCACACTCCATATAGTAATCCACATCCTTCAATAAGGTGAATAGTCAAATTTGATCCGATTCATTCATGGTTATCTGACACCATTGAGTTATAAAGTCTCAAAGACATTAATGCACCAAAATTCTTCATCTCTCTACCTCCCCTTTAAAAAAATTGTTAAATCTAACGGAATGCTTATAATACCATCTAATCATTGATATACATACCTTTGTGTGTGTCACTTAATTCTCCTAAAATTCAGCATTAGCTACTTTACATATTCTTTTACAGTAAAACACTTGCCTGTACTTACACGAGAAATGACACTTTTTTTTTCTAGTCTAATTACTGAGCACTAAAAATTTACAAAACTACAGTAGGTATTTAGCATAAAGCATTTCTTTTATGCACATAACAAATAGATCCAGTTACTGCTAATGTCAAAATATTTATCAGGATCATACCACAACTTGATTATAAAAAAGGGAAAGAAAGTAATTAGGAAAAGATATTCTTGATGAACTCTCCAATATTTCATACCTGGTTGAGCAGCTGGGGGTACTACAGGAGGAGCATTGATGTCCATATTAAGAAGATCTGGAATCAGTGAGTCCTGGTTAGGAATAACGGTTGGCTGGGGTTGTTGAGGCTGTTCACCTGTGGATTCGCTGTCACTGCCTCCAGATGTCTGTTAATGCAAGAAATAATTCCAAAATTACAAACTCCACAATGAATAAGCTCTAAAAAATATACATGTACATTACTGTACTTCTTAACCATTAGGACTTCACCCTATTCCCAACCACAGAGATTCCGTTGATATCAAATGTCACCATCCACAGAAAATTTTCTGTTATCTTCAAAGCATCATTCCAGCTTTTTTATTTTTGACAGGTCCTCATTTATAACATTGTAAAAATTAAAAGTATTAAGCTTCTAGATCACAATATCAAAAATTTTATAACATAGATAATAATTTTACTGGAAGCAATTAAAAAATATTTATACCTTTTAACCTTCAGAATGTGATTTTTAACAGTCAAGTACAGTAACAGGATGCCCCAAGGATCTTAAACAGTTGTATGATATATTTCATATAACTAAGTAAAACCTAAATATCTCAACAGTTAAAACTACTGTATTCAACGGTAGCTATATAGCTAAGTGTAATCTTTCCTTCAATAACTCATGATCATAATCTGTCTACCTAAATTATCAATAGAAATTTTAAATTGTGATTACATACTTCTAAACTATATGCAAGTTAAGCAAAAACATTGAAATACTGTATTAAAATAGGTCATCAAAAGTGGGCTTCAAGAAAATCTAGAGAATCGAATCAAAATAACATGAAGATATCACTACTTACCTTTGGTAATGCGCGGCGAAGACCAGTACGCCCTTCAACAAAGGCGGAGGGTGGTTTATGATACACAGAAGCTAGAGAGGCAATATGACAGATCAGTTCATCTAAAAGTGTTGGCTCAATCAAATCGGTCTCCTCTGCTATAAGTGGTTTTTCAGCCAAAACAACCTTTTTAGAAGAAAGATTAATACAATAACACTTACTGTAATTCAATTTTCATTTAAATTAGTTATTCTCAAAATAAGGGTGATTGTTAAACATTAAAACTATCATATAATGGTAACACTTGATTCAATTTTCAATTAACAAGTTATTCTCAAAATAAAGGTGGTTGTTAAACATTAAAACTATCAAGTCTAGAGTTAGAAATTATGAAAAACTTATATAAAAGCACTCATTTTGCAATACAGTATTAACACGATAACTTGCCTATTTGTAATTTCAATCTTTATCCACAAATGAAAAACTCACCTCTTTAGCTGCACCTGGGTCAGTTGATAGTAGTCTCCAGTAGATAAATCCTCGGTCTCTCAAATCTGGATTATCGGAATCTTGAGTTGCCAAACTCAACACCTTAAGAGGTACAGAAAAAATATTTTGCTTTATATATTCTGTCAATAGCTCAAGAACTTAATAGTTCACATACTAGGAAAACAAGATATACTGTCTGATAGTTTATGAACTAAAAAGACTGATGTAGGTCTTAAAAATAAAATAAACCACTAAAGTCATTCAAGACATAAGGCAAAAATTTCTTCCCCTATAAATTTCACACAATGAACAAAACCCAGATGAATATTCTTTTTACTAATTGTGAATTTTTCACAAGCATTGAAACTATTTCTAGCATATGGGTGGGCTATCATGATGAAGTACTTTTTTATCATTTCTGGTCTGCATCCAGTCTTTGATTTTTCTGTTAAATGTTGCACTTCATGGACATTGCGACAAAAACTAAAGAAAAACAAAGTAAAAAATAGAAAATATGGATTTGGTAACTTTAAAAATATTTAGTTGAGTAGGGAGAAAACAGGGTAGAAGAATGCAGTACTTCTTGAGACTTTCTGTTGGACCAAGTAATCATTACCACTGTTTATGGCTTTTAGTATTTAAAGTAATTTCCTTTGATTAAACTTGTAATGATAAAAACAGCAGAAAATAGAATAATCTAGATAAAACAATATTTTCTATTTATAATTTTGTTTTGAGAATGGTTTACTTTACCCTTACTCTTTAAGCAAAGGACGAGATTTATCAAAACCCCTTTTACAACATATTAAAAAACGCTCATTGAAATAATAGGCTGGGAACTACTGGAAAATAAATGATGCTTTAATATCTATAACACTCCTTATAAAGTACTTGAAACTAAAACTAAAAAGAAATTACTAGCAACTTTTTAAAAAATTGATATTATTGGCCTATTGGCAATGTTCCTGACCGGCCATCTGCTGGACTGGTGTTTGAGTCCTACTCAAGCTCGATAAGTTTCTTGTAGTGTCTGCAACCTCACCATCCTTGTGAGTTAAGAATCAGTGTTTGGGGGGGCATATAGATTTACCTGCTGAGTCATCAGTAGCCATTGCCTGGCCCTCCCTGGTCCTAACTTGGGTGGAGAGGAAGCTTGGGTGCTGATCATATGTAATAACTGTATATGGCCAGTCTCTACAACATTGTCCTGCTAGCTAGGGCATGGTCACTGTGCCTTCCCACTGCCATTCATGAGACACTTTAAACTTTTAAAACCCAAATAAAAGCACTAACCTGCTGCACAAGCTCCTGTGTATCTGTAGGTCTCTTAAGGAAGAGCTTAACAATGGCTGTAAGAAGCTGCAACTGGACTTGCGTGTTCTCGTCATGGAAGCCCTCTAAAAAGCTCTCCAGCAGCTCATCGGCATTGTCAATACGTTCCGCGTACTCACCAATGATCCAAATCATCGAAGCCCTAATTACAGGGATTAAAGTAAGGACATAACTTGAGAAATGAGTTTCCTTAGCAATGATAGTGAATACAGTACTGTACATCACAACTACCTTATTCTAAGGTGTTAAATGCATCCCCCAATATTTGAAGCTTGCAAAACTGTTTTATGTCATCTGTAATCTCACCTGGCTTCTGGCTCATCAAGAGTATCTAGATTTTCACACAAAGTAGAAATGATACTCTCATATTTGTTGGGATATTTTCGGAAGATATCTTTAATGACAACAATGGCTTCTTGAACAACATAATTAACCTAGAAAAGAAGTTACAAATTAATGTCTTGTTCACAATATAAAACCAATTCTGTATACAACAAAACCTCTCTAGGTAAAAGTTAGTACTGCGCATAAAACAGTATTAATCGGTTTCAAAGGACAAATAAAGAATGGTATTCAAATCTAGTTTACAAGAAAGTTTACCAACAACTGTACCTTTGTTTGAATCAAGTCTAGAAGAGTTGAAACACAACGCTCAGCTGATGTCTCCACTTTAATTGCGCATCGACCAATGGCTCTGACTGCTTTCCGAACAAAATCAACATCGACTTCTGTAGCATATCTGCAATGCATTTCTTATTTAAAACAAGCAAAATTGTCACTGAACATAAAGAAATTGTTATTGGTACTTGACATAAGACAACAAAAGTCTCTTACCATATAAAACAGACTATTACATTATTTACAAGATGAGAACAGTGCCATCTTTCCTATACTTTCCCCTTCAATAAACATACTTATAACATTTTACAAAGTAGGATCTAAATCTATTAGTTATATATCCTCTTACACATTTACACATCTAGTTGCATTATCTTCATCTCCACATTAGCTTTCTTTTCCTTTTTCACACCCCTGCATTCTATGTTTTAGGGAAACTTGCTAGGGATCAATCAAAAACTCGAGGAAATAAACTTACTCTTTCAACTCGGAGAGTACTTGCACAATATTGGCCTCTGACGCTAGACGAATCATGATGTCCAGTTTTTCCAGCTTAACATAAATAGGATCATTATACTTCACAAAGAAGACTTTCATTTCGTGCTTCAGCAACTCTGGTCTTTTCTGAACTATTAAGTTGATGTTGCGTAATGCCACATATTGAACCTGAAAAACAAGGAATTCAATATATCAAGCCTTCTTCCTGGTCAAAATGTATTTGATCTTGAGGGCTAAGTACTATTACATTGTACTATAATATACAAGCTTTAGAACCTGCTCAAGTTAACTAGAAAGGTTTGTTATTAAATTCTAAGACAACACTGAAGTGGACTGTCAAGTGGAAAGTATCAAAAGAGAATCTATATAAGTAGAAAGTTTTCTCGAAGAGTAGTCTTACTGGAAGAAAAACTTGTCAAGCTACTATTGTATACATGTAGATAATTAAAGAAAATCATGGATATTAGAATTAAAATCTATTCTAATTAACTATTCTAAATCTAAAATGCATTTTAAAAATATTTTTTGAGAATTCAATGTATGTTCATGTAGTAATACGTATTTCAGTTCAGTCATGTTATTCACATTTCATACAGCTATCATTTAAAAGAGTAAAAACAAGAAATTGATGTGAAATACACAAGTAAAAAAGGGATTTTGACGAAGGAAAAATCTATTTCTGGGCGAGAGACCTGTGCCGCCCAGTGAAATACTCCTAGAGCACTATTTCTAAGGAATATAACTGCTATATATTACCAGAGAAAAAAAGCATAGGAATGCCAGGTTGAACCCAGCTCGCTCACCTATATAAGGTATCGGTATAAAATACTGGGGCGTGATAATTCACAACCAGAGGTCTCGCACTATTTAGATATCTCCTCTTCAAAATCCCCGCCACAGCGAGGTGCCGTTCAACACTACTACCACTAACCCAACCCACGCCAGTGACGTCACTCCTCATAGCACCCAAGGTTTGGGGCCCATGTTGGGAGGGAAGTCAAGGGAGGGTTCACTGGGCGGCACAGGTCTCTCGCCCAGAAATAGATTTTTCCTTCGTCAAAATCCCTTTTCTGGGCTCCGACCTGTGCCGCGCAGTGAAATAGTACCAGAGAAATGGTCCCAAATCTTGGAACAATACCTGAGGAAGTAACAAAATCCAAAATAACAGGTAAGAGGATAGCAAGACATAGTTGATTAAGGTTCACTATGTTCAGGAGGAATCACATTCCCTGCTGCCACTGTAGCAAATATAAGGCTTCCAGAGGTTTTAAGCAGTGGCGTTTAAATACTGTTGGAGACTTCCGGCCTGTATATTTAGTAAGTCCAGTGAAGTTCATAGTAATTAACTGAGGTAGCTACAGCTCATATATCATGGACGTGAGGGAGTGATGTGGGAATGATTCTAGGTAGCCCGTTAATGAAATGCAGAATCTTCTGTCTTGAGTCCTTTCAGGATGATGGTTCTTCACCTTCTCTAATGGGTAAGGGCCCCGAGGACTGAACGGGAGATATGTTTAAGTAGGCTTCCAGAGTGTTTACTGGACATAAAGATGGGTCCTGCGGAAGTGGGACAATCTTCCAGGGGAACCGTCTGTCCTGGGGGTCCTCATTTTCGCTAAAAATCTTTTGTCAGGGGAAAGGAGTACTTCCCCTGACGAGAGAAATTCAATATGACCTGGATCTCTAGACAAGGCTGAAAGTTCTGATATTCTGGCGCCAGAAGTCAGGTTCATTAAGAACAAGGATTTCCTAACCAATGGAATATAATGGCAAGTCTCGTTAAGAGTGTCTGAAGCCAACTTAAGTACGTCATTCAGAAACCAGGAAACTGAGCTATGGTGAGTTGATGGTTTCAATCTGGCGCAGGTTCTCGGGATGGATGAGAAGTATGAATCTGTAAGGGCAATATTAAAGCCAATTGTAAAACCTTCAAGGCTGACTTAATTTGTAGTAATAGTACAAGTCGGTAAGTCTGATTCAAATAAAATTCTGAAGAAGGTTACTGTCAGATTCATAGTCATTGTCTCAACCTTTGAGTCCCTTAAAAACTGGCAAGTTTCATAACAGCCGAATCATACTGTCGAAGGGTGGATCCCCTCTTATCTGATTCTAAAAATAACGTATTTGAGGATCAATATCTGCACCTCTTGAGCTGCAAATTTCATAAAGTCCAGAAAGGTAGGGCATTCTGAATTTGAGGAAGCTAACACACAGCGAGTTGTACTGCTTGTGTTAGTATTGGATTGGGGATCTGTCGAGGTGGAGACCCAGTTCCACCAGAAGGGGAAACCCGTTGTGCTTGGGCCAGATGGGGACTACTAGAGCAACTTGACCTTTGAAAGTCCTGAGCTTGTCTAACACTTTCATCGACAGATTTATTGGTGGGAATAGGTAAATTCTCTCCCAAGTGTTCCAGACTAATGATAGTGCGCCTGTGGCGTAAGCCCGAGGATCCGGGCTGGGAGCTACGTAGCACTCTAGTTGTAGTTGGACTTTGTTGCAAACAGATCTATCTGGAGATCCGGAACCTGAGAAAGAATCCAACTGAAGGACATTGGGTCTAGTGACCACTCCGACTCCAGCGGAGTTGTCCTCGAAAGTGCATCCGCCACTATCTATCTAGAAGAAACCTGATATGTTGGGTTTTGGCTGGAGCCGGTTGCTTAAGGTCAAAAATACCGCCATGGCCTCTAAAACATTGATATGAAGTTGGCGGAATATTGTCGACCACAGTCCCAGGACTTTCGTGTACTGAGAGTATCCCCCCCCCCCCGGCCTGTTAGGGAGGCGTCTGTGTAAATGACGAGCTTGGGGGTGGATATTGTAAGGAAACTGATTTGCCAGATTTTGACCTTTGTCCGTGGTTGAAGTCTTTTCTTCAGAATTGGTTGAAGTCGAGCCCTTTGTCTCGATATTACTCATTTTCCTGGAGCACCATACTCGGCTTATATCTTTCAGTCTGGCCTTCAGTAGTATATCTGTTACTGAGGCAAACTGGAGGGCACCCAGGATTCTTTCTTGATTTCTTCTGGAAGACAATTTGTCTTTGAGAAAACGTATTGTGTTTTGCTATATCGTTCCTCTTGGCTGTTGGGAGACAGAGTGTGGGAGCATAGAACCCATTGAATCCTAACCATTGAAACTTGTCCTCGGGACCAAACGAGATTTCTCGAAGTTGATTTGGAACCAAAACTGTTGTAAGAGATTATCACTCTGTAGTTGCTGTGAGGCAGTTTGCCTAGTTGAAGCCTAGAAACGGACGAAAATGCCTTGCTTTCGGAACATGATAGCAAACGTCTGCAAGATCCATAGGGGAGGTGACGGCCCCACAGAGAAGCAAGGTCCGCACCTGAGAGATGGTCAGCATGTGAAACTTGTCGCATTAAATGTAAGAATTCAAAAGCGACAGGTCTAGGATTACTCTTCGCTATTCTGAGTCTTTCTTTGGCCCGCTGAACAAGTGATCCTGAAATTACAAACGATTTACTTTCTTTATTGCTTCCTTTTGCAAAAAATCGTTTTCATATAAGACTAGCTCTTCCGTTGGATGTTGATGAAAACTGGTTGGTGGAGGGGGCCATTCTATCCAACTCCACCCCAGACCTTTGGAAATTATACTGAAAGCCCAAATGTTGAACGTTCAACGGTTCCGGAAGATGTAAAGTCCTACCCCTACCTGAGAACTCCCAATGATTTGCTGCGGATTTACCTCCTCGGCCTCGAGAGTAGCTGTTGCGAAAAGTTCCTCTCGAGCTAGCGCCTCTGGGGCGCTGGTAACCCTGGAAAGCACCCTGAGTTTCAAAGGTGGGCCTAAGGGCTGGGGAAGTAGCATAGGAGGTAGTTGCTACTTGGGACTGAGGAACCAGCACGTATTGCTGTTGGGGTTGACCCTTCGAAGTGAAAGGTTGACTCCCTTGTGCCACCGGGATGGTTTGAACCACCTGTTGGGACTGCCGGTTTGGAAGGAATGGAAAGATCTCAGACTCTTTCTACCTCGAGATTGGTTGCTGGCCGGTTCGAACTTGTGCTTGGGGACTAAGCCCATCGAACCTTGAGGCTCTGATTGACCCTAGCAGCTCCAGACTGGGGCTTTAATGAGCTTGTTAGGCTCATGTCTGATAGTGGCCTCAGACAAGACATGCCTACAGCAACGACGTCTGGCCGCAAAGAAGTCGTAGGAATCAGACAGTAAGGTTTGAAGTAATGACTTTGTCAAGACCTTAAAAGGTGGTTCTTCTTCATACATTAAAGAGGTCTTTTCTGCCATTGTAGCCGAGTTGATAGGTCTACTCAGGCGCATACAGGCTTCGAGCTCGAGGCATATCAGAGATTCCGGAAGCCTGGGTAGCCACTCACTGAACTGAATGGGAGCACAGTCAGTGCTTAATTTACCCAATGTGAAGGTCGCCGGGGCGTTAGCCCAGCAATCGTGATCCCCCAGGGACAGGAGGGAGGTCGGATGCGTTTCCTTCAGCTGCGGTAACGGCTTGTCCTCGTTTATTGCCTGCCGAGCAAGGTCCGATATCTTAGTGACACACGGAGTAGGGGTTTACTCCTCCACTAGAAACATCGTGTACGGGCTCTTGTGAGGTGTTAACGTAGTGTTAACACACTCCCACTCGTTTAAGGGCCGGACCCAGGTGGACTGAGCCTGCCCCTTTGGGTACATTTTGGTTTCTTTGGGGATCTTGTCAAACCTTACGAGTGTCTCCTCGGTAAGGCATGCGAAACTAGAGAGAGGGAACTGTAGACCCGGCGGGTAGAATTCAAAATCTTCTACAGTCCGGGTGCCAAACCCTTCGATGGTCAACATACCATCTTTGAAGGGAGAGCGCAAGGCCCCCTTCCACGGATTGCTTTCGACGAATTCCGGGAGCCTAGAGGCATCCGGGATGATATATTGTGCTGTTGAGGTAGCCCATAACAAATGAGTCCCTGTATGAGGCTATCTGGTTTAGCACTCACTTCCCCCTAATGGGCAATAATTCCATTCAATTGTCAAGTTCACAGAGGCACCAGGAATCTTCCATCCTATAATCGTGGTGACTCGGTATGTGACACGAGGTTTGGGCCAGTGAGCTACAGAGGTCCGTAAATTATATATATATGTATATATATGGATAAATATCAGCACAACATCGTCTTCAAATAGAAATAAATTTCTACCTCATCCCTGGGATCGGTCGCTGGCCTCTTCTAATGAAAGGTCAGGTTGAAACTAACCATGCCACGAGAGGCCATGCACCAATCTTGAAAGGGCTGCCGGATCGAAGGGAGCCTCCGGGGTCGTAGGTTTCAGGCCGGGCTTCGCTCTCGGCCCAAGAGAAGTCTTAACTGGTTTGGTGATTTGGAAGACCTGTGAGTCTTTGGTAGGGCTGGCAGGTAGCTTTAACTTTAGGGACAACGGGACGTGGCCCGACATCAGCCACGTGCTTCCTTGAAAACCCTAAAAGGAAGAGACACAGGGTCTCTTTGCCCTGACACTCCAGGCAAACCCGCCAACCCAGATCTAAAGAGTCGCCAAGGTAGAAGTCATGGAAGACTGCGAGCTCCGAAAGAGGGTATATCGTTACTAATGAACAAGGTAACTCCGTTGGGAATGTAAAATAAATAGATCGAGAATAAATGTTTAAATCGATCAAACACAAAGGAAATAAAATGAAAATCCCAAAATAATATATCCGAAGTTATAATTATAGATAGTAACGACAGGGGCACCTACAGTGTGCCATAGTAGGGTAGTAACCCAAAAATATCCGGGTGTTCCGAATTCTTAAAATAGACCGGTATGAAACCAGGACAAAAGGCTATGAACAAAATTTCGGACCGGTATAATAACCGGGAAGAAAACTTTCATAAATTAACTGACATTGTCAAAATAATTCCATAAAAGGTGAAGATTATCAATGAAATAATATTGTCATAGCGCGAAATATACTATCCCGTCGGTACTGGGGAAGTATAGAATAACATAAAGATACATAAGTATCCCATAGCAGGTCAGTAACTTAAAGAGATCCGGATGCTCCGAATTCTTGAATTAGACCAATATGAAATCGGGACAAAAGACTATGAACAAAATTCAGATCGGTACAGTAACCGGGGAAAAACTTATCATAAATTAACTGACTTTGTTAAAACAATTCCATAATAAGTTAAGGTTATCAATGAAAAAATATTGTCATAGCGAGAAATATACTATCCCGTTGCTACTTGGGAAGTATAGAATAAAATAAAGATACGTGAGTGTCCCATAATAGGTTAGTAACCTAAAAGGATCCAGGTGTTCCGGGTTCTTAAAGTAGACCGATATGAAACCGGGACAAAAGGCTATGAACAACTCTAGGACCGGTTTAGTAACCGGGGAAAAACTTATAAATAAACTGACATTGTTAAAACAATCCCGTAATAAGTTAAGGTTATCAATGAAATAATATTGTCATAGCTTGAAATACACTATCCCGTCGCTACTTGGGAAGTATAGAATAAAATACAGATATGTGAGTATCCCATAATAGGTTAATAACCTAAAAAGATCCGGGTGTTCCGGATTCTTAAAATAGACCGATATGAAATCGGGACAAAAGGCTATGAACAAAATTTCGAACCGGTATAGTAACCGGGGAAAAAATTATAAAAATTAACAGACATTGTTGAAACAATTCCGTAATAAGTTAAGATTATCAATGAAATAATATTGTCATAGCGAGGAATATACCATCCCGTCATTACCAGGGAGGTATAAAATAAAAAGGGATGAAAAAGGATGCAAAAAACAGTGATGAATAAATATAATCAAAACTAGTTCCGGGGCCGGGGAACAGGGTTGGTAAAGTAAACTTAAAGTAACTTAAAGTAACTTAAAGTAAACTTAAAGTAACCTAAGATACATCCTTAAAATACATAAATAGAAAACTCCAGTTATGATCTAAAACTAATGTCTATAATTGAATAGGGCTCCCGGAGGGAGGATATTAATCAAAACTGTGTCAGTGTCAACAGATCTTGTATTTAAGAGCTCGGAGGCTCCGATGTCTGATGACGGGAGGGTACCACGGGAGAGCGCGGGGGAGCCAATGGAACCCCCACTACCCAACCAGAGGTACCGGGACGAAGGTAATGATTCATGTAGAATATAATATAATGATATGGGATATTAATAAGTCCTATGCGGACGATAATAGCAGGAGGTACCGTAGGTGGGGACACTCCTAATATAAGTGCTCATTCTTACAACCATAGCTAAAAGCAAAAGTTACACCAAGGTGCAGTCATACCGACCAATCACGTGTGATAGTCCCCGGTGGTCCCGGCCCTCCCCCTCCCCCGACCGATGGCCAATCGGGGCGACGGGAGGGGAGGAGACGAAACCGCCCGGTATGAATGAATGAGACTAAGTCACACCCCGTGGGTACACTCAGTCCTCAATATGTCGGAACGTTGAGGGAAGACTGAGGAACAAGCATACTTGACCCGTATGTCATAACCAACAACCATCGAGTGAGAGGAAGGGTGTACACTGGAGGAGGGGGGGATGGAATAGCCTCCCCAACCTGTGGGGGGGGGGGGGTATGGTACCGGGGAATCACCAGTGCGTAGTGGTAGACAGGGCTACCAACTGGAGATCCCCTCAAGATGACATGAAAATCCCAAAAATATGATCATAACAGAGTAAAGCAATAAATATAATATCAATGTACAAATACATAAAAATAATTAATGAATTAAAAGCGAAATCACGTAAGTAAGGTTAGGCATTCAGAAATAATATGGCGAGAGAGGGACTCGGGCGAGTGGCAAGGGAGGAGCATGACGCCATCAGCAGATGGAAAGCAGGGGTACCAACCTAGTTACTGAAGCGGTAGATCGAACAGCAAAAACAACAAAATACGCAAGAGTCCCACTCGAACCAAATGTAAAACTAGGTGGAGCGTACGAAATAAAACTAAAATGTTTAATAATAATAAGTGAGATGGTCGTCTTCCTAGAACTAGCGAAACAATCTCAAAGGTGACGCAATCCACCAACATGCACGAATGCAGGCATACCAACATAACCTACTCCTTGATGAAACGCTAACACTGATATCATAGGATAACATAAAATTAATGCTAGATGAAAGCATAAAGACGGTGTACTATATAAATGTAAGGAAAAAACTCCTAAAAGTTCGAACAAATATTAATGACTGACGAACTAACGAGAAAAAAGGGCAGAACCGAACCATGAACGGTAAGAACGGGGACGCCGTTCATATATAAACACTTCTCCATTAATAAAAACAGAGGTTACACTGCCCAATCTCGCTAACATTCATGGATAAAGTACTTAACTTCAATGGGGTATCATGGGAATCGGCCATCGATTATAAAATAATGATAAATCCAAGGATAAACACGAGAAAAAAAACATGTTGGACTTAATAACAACAAGTGCTATAAAGGAGTGACGTCACTGGCGTGGGTTGGGTTAGTGGTAGTAGTGTTGAACGGCACCTCGCTGTGGCGGGGATTTTGAAGAGGAGATATCTAAATAGTGCGAGACCTCTGGTTGTGAATTATCACGCCCCAGTATTTTATACCGACACCTTATATAGGTGAGCGAGCTGGGTTCAACCTGGCATTCCTATGCTTTTTTTCTCTGGTAATATATAGCAGTTATATTCCTTAGAAATAGTGCTCTAGGAGTATTTCACTGCGCGGCACAGGTCGGAGCCCAGAAATATATGTAATATACAAACGTACACAAAAATATTGGTAAAAAATCTGTCTTATTAAATTACATTATAAGACCTGAAAATACAAATGAACTACAGTGTATGATGAAATGAATTTACACAAATTTTGCAGTACAGTAATGTACAGTACCCGTATTTCACATATCTTACCTCTGGCTCTGATGACAACAAAGTAACGAGGGGTGGAGCCAGCTTCTTGGATAAGTTCTTGACAAACTCTGAATCGCTAACCATGAGTTCCATGAACTTCATGAGGCACTTGACAGCAGAGAGAACAACGGCAGCATTGGCGTGGGCCAGTCGAGGAGTAATACGTTCACATATACTGCAGGGAAAAACGTTCAACTCTTAAATTTCTTATACTTTCAGAACAACAATCATCATTAATATATGAACAGTAGTTTTTAATCAAGATAAGCTATTCACATAATTAATTAACCTTTCCACATGCTAGTACCTTAATCAAGAACAACGTACCTTTGTGCTTCTCGCTCATCCTTAGCTGTGTATTGCGAGAGGGCATCCAAAATAAACACCTGGCCCCATTCTGTACACTCATTCAGAGCAGTTAAAAGTTTATTCATGGTTGATGCATTCAGCTCCATAAGGGGCTGGCCAGAGCTGCTGGCTTCGTTGATTTCAGTTAAGGAAGCAACAGCATTGGCTACAACCTGTAAGCAAAGTAGCAAAAGCAATGAAAAACTATTCACATATATTCTTAGATTTTGCTAAAATTTTCATAAATTCAAACAAAAATAAAAACTATTTTAAATCCATAAATTCTATTATCTCCAGGTACAAAAATTAGTATATAATAAACCTAAAACCTATCAACTTCCATAGCAAGAAATTATAAAATCTAATTCTGCTGTGTGGAAAATATGTATTGCAGTAATGAAAGATATACTGAGAATACTTATTACAGTGTACAGTAATTCAAAATACTATCACATTTCAAAGCTGTGTTAGGAATGAATATATGGCTTCAGTGAGCATTACTGTTCATGTTTTGTATGCAACTTGGTAATCTCAGCAAGACTGCTAAACCAAAGACCATCATAGATACTTTGGGCATTCATGCCTAAGCGAGCTACTGTATATGGAAACCTGGAGTAGGTTATCAAATTTCCCTTTGCATGGAACCCCTTACAGCTGAGGCAGAGTAAAACACGATAGCTTAAACATGAGATCACTGTGGTATCTGCCACACAGAAGTTGTAATAAGCTTTTGCCCATTTAAAATGTCCACAACCGAGGCTCAATTTTCATGGGGCACTTGTGGGCCTTCTAACTAAACAGTCTTCAACAAGGTGATGAAATTGTGCCCCAAAACTTTAGACTTAGAAGATATATACATTGCTCAAAAGAAAGTTACCTGATAAATGTACTTCCCACCTCATACAGTACTGTCCATTGCCATTAAATTTCAAAAGAAAAAAAAATAATGGTATGATGGGCCATATTTTTGGAAATCTGTACTCGCATCAATATCACAACCAAGAACACTGTTATACAGCACTGTAATAAAAGGAATGGATGAAACTACCTCTGGTACTGAGCATGTGACATCCAGGCAACTCAATTGTGTTTGATAACAACGCAAGTTCTGGAGATGTAGGTACAGGAGTAGGTTTGCCAAGGCATCAGCCACCTGCTGAGATACTACCACTAGAGTTATTGGATCTTTGACTGACCAGATAATCCTACGGTGTACTATATAAATGTAAGGAAAAAACTCCTAAAAGTTCGAACAAATATTAATGACTGACAAACTAACGAGAAAAAGGGCAGAGCCAAACCATGAACGGTAAGAACGGGGACGCCGTTCATATATAAACACTTCTCCATTAATAAAAACAGAGGTTACACTGCCCAATCTCGCTAACATTCATGGATAAAGTACTTAACTTCGATGGGGTATCATGGGAATCGGCCATCGATTATAAAATAATGATAAATCCAAGGATAAACACGAGAAAAAAACATGTTGGACTTAATAACAACAAGTGCTATAAAGGAGTAACGTCACTGGCGTGGGTTGGGTTAGTGGTAGTAGTGTTGAACGGCACCTCGCTGTGGCGGGGATTTTGAAGAGGAGATATCTAAATAGTGCGAGACCTCTGGTTGTGAATTATCACGCCCCAGTATTTTATACCGACACCTTATATAGGTGAGCGAGCTGGGTTCAACCTGGCATTCCTATGCTTTTTTTCTCTGGTAATATATAGCAGTTATATTCCTTAGAAATAGTGCTCTAGGAGTATTTCACTGGGCGGCACAGGTCGGAGCCCAGAAATAGATTTTTCCTTCGTCAAAATCCCTTTACTGGTTACAGCCAAAAAGTCTGGCCTATTTTTTACACATTCTCCTCTTCCCTCATGTATCTGACACCACCAAAGGTAACCAAAATTTTTTTTTTTATATTGGGGGTTAACTAATGTACTGTCATTGTTCAGTGGCTACTTTCCTCTTGGTAAGGGTAGATGAGATACTTCAGCTATGGTAAGAAGTTCTTCTAGGAGAACACTCCAAATTAAACCATGGTTCTCTAGTCTCGGGTACTGCCACATAGCGTCTTGCATTTCTAAGGTTTTAGCTTAGCTAGCTAGCTATAGTAATATGATGGGTAACAGGAAAAGTTCCCTTATGAAATACTGTAGAGCCTATGAAGCTGTCCAAAAAGATCTCCTTTTTCAGTGGTTGAAATTAATTGCCACTGTTTGGAGAAAAGAAACCAGTATTCGAGATGGCAGCTAACATCAATTATCATTAGGCTTTATTAATGAGATTGCCAAATCACATTCCAGAACTCTAAGGATACATACATACATACATATACCAAGGCACTTCCCCCAATTTTGGGGGGTAGCCGACATCAACAATGAAACAAAACAAAAAGGGGACCTCTAATCTCTACGTTCCTCCAGCCTAACAAGGGACTCAACCGAGTTCAGCTGGTACTGCTAGGGTGACACAGCCCACCCTCCCACATTTCTCTGAGGATGGAGAAATGAAATTTCAGCCATAGGGGATGATATTCAATAGTAAGGTGTAACTGAAAGAAAAACTCACAGTTGCACTATGACATAAAAGTCAAGAGAAATTGGACACCAAGACAGAAGAAAGGAAGCAGGAGCAGTGGTGAAGGAGATGGTTAAAAAATAAAGCGGAGCACAGGGATGAAGAGAGGAAGCAAGACCCTTCAGTAATGCCGACAGTCCACAAGATGAGGGATATGGAAGGCGCTAATCCCCTAAAGGGCCTTGTCCAAACTATCCATCCTTATACTGTACATGTAACGAAAATTAGGAAAAAATATGAAGTTGAAAAAATTGGTCACTTAAACATGAAAAGAATAAAATGAACAGATAAAGAAGATAAATATAAGACCACACAGTACCACTAGAATTATGTAAATTTCACAGCACCTCTTTTTTCTTAAGATTTATAGAAAATGGTTCTGGTTACTTGCTGACAAATATACTAATAATGAGTTTAAAAATCTTTAAAAAGATAAAAAAATGTAATTCTTGTAAAAAGCATAGTGTATGTCAAACACAGCATTCCAGTTTTTCCTGTAGGTTTTACTGGACAAACTGCATTGTATTTCCTCTACCATATTTACAAAATCCTTAGTTAAAAAATTATATGTACTTACTATGGGCATCAATTATGCTAAACTATACAGTACATAATTTTAAGACTAAAAAGACAACTATTACTCACCATTGGGTTTGAATCAGACAGAAGCTCTTTCAGCTGATCCAAAAACCCTTGGTCTTCCACCATCGATGCATTTATATCGTGAAGTTTGGCAACGCATATAGCAGCAGTCTTGCGTACATATGGATCTTCATCCTTGAGGCACTTACGCAACGGTTCACATAAATATTCTGTGATTTTATCAACTCTGATGCACCCCATGGTCCTAACAGCCAAAGCTCTAATCAAGGGGTTTGGATCCTCACAATCCTGAAAAGACAAGTTTCACAAATAAAGACCTGATATACATTAAATATCCAGTTTTCATCTTCCGTAAACTAAACTAACTTGTGAAACAGATCATTGACTTTAATAGCAGGAAAAAAGCTACCTGCTACTTGAAAGGACCAATAGTCTATTGTAAAAAAAATTTGTGGTCCAAGTAAAATATCCCTAGGGAAAAGAGCATATAGATATGAACAGAATACATTATACTAATCTGTGGCATTATACCAAATGACAATTATGTTACTTTCAGAACAGAAAAAACTCACCTTGACAAATGTATTAACAGCCATAATGGCCATGTCTGGCTGGGACTTTGCATAATTCATGAGATACAAATAAACAAGCTTCTTCAGCTCCAGATTGTCAGTCTGCATGCAGTTGACAACATCAGGGAATAAGGCTGATACATCCTTGCCTGATAAAATACAAATGCAATACAATAATACTACACAGTACTGAGTAAAATTTAAGCTTCTCTCCTTCAATGGTCAGGAAATCTTATTGTTTTTAGAGCTGAGCATTAGAATGCAAATAAAAAATTAAAATCAAAGATGATGTAATCTGGTAGAAATAAATTGTAGAATATAAAAATGTACCAGGTAGTAAACAATGAATACTACTTGATTATATATAATTCAGAAAAACAAAGACTTAATCAACAAATTCATCTTATAATAGATTATATTATATTATAGTACTGTATATAGATGCAACCATGTTTCTGTGCATTTTGAAGAGTTCAATGCCTTGTCTTTAAAATATTAAGCAAGGGACAGGCTAGCAAATACCTGACGTAACTATTCCTGCCCCACAAACATTCATGTATTGTGTTATAATGTTAACCACTACCTTAATAAATCATTAATGCAAATCAGACGAATGGTCGAGAATCATATCGTGGTGTGAGGGTTGGATTGGCTAAGTTATGCAAGGATTTTTATACTTAATGCTACGGTACTTGCATAAAGTAAAAATGTTCTTCAATCTCAAAATAGTCGTATACAATTTTTTCTTTTATATTATTGTGTAATAAAGTAAAATGTGATGCAACTGCAGAAATAGAAAAATTGGCTACTCTTCAAAATTTCAAAATGACAGTCATAAACATCACAATTTTTTCAAGTATTTTTTTCTAACTATACGAACCAGAGTCCTATAATAGGAGTATGATTTCAACGAAGCCGGAACTCGGCTGTTAAAATCTATAATGAGGCGTTGGTAGTAACTGGCGGGGAAGCACTGGCTCTCGCCAGCACACTGAGTAGCCACTCTAACCTTTCCATAGGAGCTGACAGGTGGCTGAGGTGGGAAATGTAATATAAAGGATTTAGGTTTGTACAAATAAAGAAAAATGTTATTTTCATTAGTAAAATAAATTTTTTAATATACTTACCCGATGATCATATAGCTGTCAGCTCTGCTGCCCGACAGAAAAACCTACGGGCGGAATACGCCAGCGATCGCTATACAGGTGGGGGTGTACATCAACAGCGCCATCTGTCGAGTAGGTACTCAAGTACTCTATGTCAACACAGAACCAATTTTCTCCTCGGTCCACTGGGTCTCTATCTGGGGAGGAAGGGTGGGTCCTTTAATTTATGATCATCGGGTAAGTATATTCAAAAATTTATTTTACTAAGGAAAATAACATTTTTCAATATTAAACTTACCCGATGATCATATAGCTGATTCACACCCAGAGGGGTGGGTAGAGACCAGCATATATGTTAACCTTAAGAGCTAAGTATTCCGTATTTCATTTTAGCAGTTATTCAAAATAACAAACATAAAATTAATAAGTACCTGGTAAGGAAGTCGACTTGAACAATTACTCTGCCTTTTTAAGTACGTCTTCCTTACTGAGCCTCGCGATCCTCACAGGATGCTGAGCGACTCCTAGGAGCTGAAGTATGAAGGGCTGCAACCCATACTAAAGGACCTCATCACAACCTCTAATCTAGGCGCTTCTCAAGAAAGAATTTGACCACCCGCCAAATCAACCAGGATGCGAAAGGCTTCTTAGCCTTCCGGACAACCCAAAAAAACAACAATAAAAAGCATTTCAAGAGAAAGATTAAAAAAGGTTATGGGATTATGGGAATGTAGTGGCTGAGCCCTCACCCACTACTGCACTCGCTGCTACGAATGGTCCCAGGGTGTAGCAGTTCTTGTAAAGAGACTGGACATCTTTAAGGTAAAATGATGCGAACACTGACTTGCTTCTCCAATAGGTTGCATCCATTACACTCTGCAGAGATCTGTTTTGTTTGAAGGCCACTGAAGTTGCGACAGCTCTAACTTCATGTGTCCTTACCTTCAGCAAAGCATGGTCCTCCTCATTCAGATGGGAATGAGCTTCTCGAATTAAAAGTCTGATATAATAAGAAACTGCATTCTTCGACATTGGTAAAGAAGGTTTCTTAATGGCACACCATAAAGCTTCTGATTGTCCACGTAATGGCTTAGTCCGTTTCAAATAGTACTTAAGAGCTCTTACTGGGCATAGTACTCTTTCTTGTTCATTTCCAACCAAACTAGCAAGGCTTGGAATTTCGAACGATTTGGGCCAAGGACGAGAAGGAAGTTCGTTTTTGGCTAGAAAACCAAGCTGTAAGGAACATGTAGCCGTTTCAGATGTAAATCCAATGTTCCTGCTGAAGGCGTGTATCTCACTGACTCTTTTAGCTGTTGCTAAGCAGACGAGGAAAAGAGTTTTCAAAGTGAGATCTTTAAAAGAGGCTGATTGAAGTGGCTCGAACCTTGCTGACATAAGGAATCTTAGTACCACGTCTAAGTTCCAACCTGGTGTGGCCAACCGACGCTCCTTCGCGGTCTCAAAAGACTTAAGGAGGTCCTGTAGATCTTTGTTGTTGGAAAGATCTAAGCCTCTGTGACGGAAGACTGCTGCCAACATGCTTCTGTAATCCTTGATCGTGGGAGCTGAAAGGGATCTTTCCTTCCTTAGGTATAACAGGAAGTCAGCTATCTGAGTTACAGAGGTACTGGTTGAGGATACTGATTTTGACTCGCACCAGCTTCGGAAGACTTCCCACTTCGACTGGTAGACTTTGAGAGTGGATGTCCTCCTAGCTCTAGCAATCGCTCTGGCTGCCTCCTTCGAAAAGCCTCTAGCTCTCGAGAGTCTTTCGATAGTCTGAAGGCAGTCAGACGAAGAGCGTGGAGGCTTGGGTGTACCTTCTTTACATGCGGCTGACGCAGAAGGTCCACTCTTAGAGGAAGTGTTCTGGGAACGTCTACTAGCCATTGCAGTACCTCGGTGAACCATTCTCTCGCGGGCCATAGGGGAGCAACCAACGTCAACCTTGTCCCTTCGTGAGAGGCGAACTTCTGCAGTACTCTGTTGACAATCTTGAACGGGGGGACCGCATAAAGGTCTAGATGGGACCAATCCAGAAGAAAGGCATCTATGTGAACTGCTGCTGGGTCCGGAATCGGTGAACAATAATTTGGGAGCCTCTTGGTCATCGAGGTTGCGAACAGATCTATGGTGGGTTGGCCCCACAATGCCCATAGTTTGTTGCATACATTCTTGTGAAGGGTCCACTCTGTTGGGATGATTTGACCCTTCCGGCTGAGGCGGTCTCCCATGACATTCATGTCGCCTTGAATGAACCTCGTGACAAGGGATATGTTTCGATCTCTTGACCAGGTGAGGAGGTCCCTTGCGATCTCGTACAACTTCATCGAATGAGTCCCTCCTTGCTTGGAGATGTACGCCAGTGCTGTGGTGTTGTCGGAGTTCACCTCCACCACCTTGCCTAGAAGGAGGGACTTGAAGCTTCTCAAGGCCAGATGAACTGCCAGTAGCTCCTTGCAGTTGATGTGTAACTCGCTTTGAACCGGATTCCACGTGCCCGAGCATTCCCGACCGTCCAACGTCGCACCCCAGCCCGTGTCCGATGCGTCCGAGAAGAGAAGGTGGTCGGGGGTCTGAACAGCCAGTGGCAGACCCTCCCTGAGGAGAATGTTGTTCTTCCACCAAGTCAGTGACGACTTCATCTTCTCGGAAATAGGAACTGAGACCGCTTCTAGCATCTTGTCCTTTCTCCAGTGAGCAGTTAAGTGAAATTGAAGGGGGCGAAGGTGGAGTCTCCCTAACGCGATGAACTGGTCCAGTGATGAAAGCGTCCCTATCAGACTCATCCACTGTCTGACTGAACACCGGTCCTTCTTGAGCATGGACTGGATGCATTCTTGGGCTTGACTGATTCTGGGGGCCGACGGAAAAGCCCGAAAAGCTTGACTCTGAATCTCCATTCCTAGGTAAACTATAGTTTGGGATGGGACGAGTTGGGACTTTTCTATATTGACCAGGAGACCCAATTCCTTGGTCAGATCTAGAGTCCACTGCAGATTCTCCAGACAGCGACGACTTGACGCAGCTCTTAAAAGCCAGTCGTCCAAATAGAGGGAGGCTCTGATGTTTGCTAAATGCAGGAATTTGGCAATATTCCTCATCAGTTTGGTAAAAACTAGAGGTGCCGTGCTTAGGCCAAAGCACAGGGCTTGGAACTGGTATACGACCTTCCCGAAAACGAACCTTAGAAAAGGTTGGGAATCTGGGTGGATGGGGACGTGAAAGTACGCGTCCTTTAGGTCTAACGAGACCATCCAGTCTTCCTTCCTGACCGATGCTAGAACCGACTTTGTCGTCTCCATGGTGAACGTCTGCTTTGTGACAAAGACATTCAGAGAACTGACGTCTAGCACCGGTCTCCACCCTCCTGTCTTCTTCGGCACTAAGAAGAGGCGGTTGTAGAAGCCCGGGGATTGATGGTCCCCGGACTATGACTACCGCTCCCTTTTGTAGTAAGAGAGACACCTCTTGCTGTAAAGCTAGCCTCTTTTCCTCCTCTCTGTACCTGGGAGAGAGGTTGATGGGAGTCGTTGCTAGAGGGGGCTTGCGCAAGAATGGAATCTTGTACCCCTCCCTGAGTAACTTCACAGACTGTACATCTGCGCCCCTATTCTCCCAGGCCTGCCAGTAGTTCTTGAGCCTGGCTCCCACTGCTGTCTGAAGAAGGTGGCAGTCAGACTCTGCCTCTAGAGGACTTGGAACCCTTCTGCTTGCTCCCACGTTGACTTCCGCCATGAGCACCTCCTCTGCTGGAGGCTCTGCCACGAAAGGGCGGAATGAACCTTGACGCTGGAGTGTCCATCCTAGGTCTAGGTACGGAGGGCAAAGGGGTGACTTTGCGTGCGGATGACGCC
The DNA here is from genome assembly GCF_036898095.1 of Palaemon carinicauda. Classification (NCBI taxonomy): domain Eukaryota; kingdom Metazoa; phylum Arthropoda; class Malacostraca; order Decapoda; family Palaemonidae; genus Palaemon; species Palaemon carinicauda. Next base: position 127,503,308 of record NC_090737.1, on the reverse strand, counting down.
ACCAGGTCATGGGTGTCTTTCTGGATCAAGGAGGCAGCAATCTCCTTGATCAACTCTTCAGGGAAAAGACACTTCGAGAGTGGAGCAAACATCAGCTCCGACTTTTGACATGGGGTGACTCCAGCTGACAAGAAGGAGCAAAGGTGATCTCGCTTCTTGAGTACCCCAGACACGAAAGAAGCCGCAAGCTCACTAGAACCATCCCGAATGGCTTTGTCCATGCAGGACATGATGAGCATGGAAGTTTCCTTATCAGAAGGGGAGGTCTTCCTGCTCAATGCTCCCAAACACCAGTCCAGGAAGTTAAAGACTTCGAAAGCGCGGAAAACTCCCTTCATAAGATGGTCCATGTCCGAAGGGGTCCAGCAAATCTTGGAGCGTCTCATAGCCAGCCTGCGGGGAGAGTCTACCAGACTTGAGAAGTCGCCCTGGGCAGAGGCAGGAACTCCCAAGCCGAGAACTTCTCCCGTGGCATACCAGACGCTAGATCTGGAAGCAAGCTTGACCGGGGGAAACATGAAGGATGTCTTCCCCAGTTGCTTCTTGGACTGCAACCACTCTCCCAGTACCCTTAAAGCTCTCTTGGACGAGCGAGCGAGTACGAGCTTCGTAAAGGCAGGAGCTGCTGACTGCATGCCTAAAGCGAACTCAGAGGGAGGCGAGCGTGGTGCTGCAGACACAAACTGGTCTGGATATAAATCCTTAAAGAGCGCAAGCACTTTCCTAAAGTCTAAGGAGGGAGGCGTGGTCTTGGGTTCTTCGATGTCCGAGTGTTGGTCGTCAAGATGTGCAGCTTCGTCATCATCAGAGATACCATCGTCTGAATGTTGAGGAGGAAGAGGCAACGGAGTGGGCTGGACGGCTGAGTCCGGCAGCACGGGTGCATGCGTGGCTGCACTGGACCCAACATCATGCCACTGTTGGTCAGTCTGAGAACTGGCAACAACCAAAGCTGAGTGGGTGCGCAAAGAGTCTACTCCCGACTGTGGAAGGGTAGCGGAGACCACCGTGGGTTGCGGAGGCTGACGCACCGCGTCAAAACACGGCAGCCTAACTCCACCCTCCTGTTGTTGTGGTAGCTCACGCACGGCAACGGAGTGCTCCGTGCGTCTGTGAGCGTCAGCATGCGTCTGGCACGGTCGACTGCGCATGGGTGGAGGAGCTCTCACAGCCGGAGTGTGGGAGCAGGCAGCCTCAGCGTCTGCTGGGCGCACAACCGTGGCAGGTTGTAGGCTAACGGGTGCAGCGTCAACCTTCTCCGCACGAAACTCCTGCATAACCGCAGCTAACTGAGTCTGCATAGACTGCAGTAAAGACCACTAAGGGTCTACAAAAGCGGCAACAGACGGAGCTACTGTCCATTGTGACTGAGGGTCTAAAACAGCGGGTGCGGCAACAGACGGAGTTACTGCCTGTTGCGGTACCACTTTGCCTCTCTTGGGAGGTGTGCAGTCGTCGGAGGACTGCAGCGAGTCCGAACTGACCCAGTGGCTACACCTGGGCCGTTGGACTAGCTCGGAAGGGACCTTACGTTTAAGAGGCCGTGAGACCTTGGTCCATCGTTTCTGTCTAGAAACCTCTTCCGCAGGCGAGGAATAAATGGGCTCACTCGTCTTCTTGTGGGTGGGACGATCTCGGTAAGATATGTCCGAAACCACGGAGGGTACGTCTGTACGCTGATTAAAGCCTGTCGAACCCTTTGGTCGTACGACATTGCTTCTCCCCTGGGCTTGGGAGCTTGCAAGAGGTCCCGGACTGGGAGGACGACAGGCACGAACAGACGCACTCTCATGCGTAACACTGACACTTTTCACTGCACTGACACTCACTTCACTTCCCACTGCACTTTTACCTTTCAACTCTCTGACGTCAGCCATGAGTTGATCGCGGTCATTCGCCAATGACTCGACTCTCTCACCTAGAGCCTGAATGGCACACATCACATCCGCCATTGAAGGTTGATGAGAGCTAGCAGGGGGGTCGGGTGCAACCACTACAGGGGAAGGAATAGGTTGAGGGGCATGGGGAGAGGAAAAATCAATTGAGCGAGACGAACTCCTCCTGATCCTATCCTTCTCTAGCCTACGTGCATATTTCAGGAATTCTTGAAACCCGAATTCCGAAAGCCCAGCGCATTCCTCACATCGATCTTCCAATTGACAGGCTTTACCCCTACAATTGGAACAAACGGTGTGCGGATCGATAGAGGCCTTCGGAAGACGCCTTGAACAGTCCCTAGCGCTACATTTCCTGTACTTGGGGACTTGAGAAGGGTCAGACATCTTGAATTAGTCAAAGGGGGGAATTCAAAATCTATCCAAGTCGTCAACAAATAATCCAAATCCAAAAAAGAATGTAAGGAAGTAATGAAGATAACTTCTGCACAGCGATAGCTAATAACTAGAGATGAATACTTCACCAAATAACGTGAAAATCAATCCAGAAAACAAGAGCGTATTCAGTAGGTCTTGCCGGTGACACGACAGAGAGAAAATTGGTTCTGTGTTGACATAGAGTACTTGAGTACCTACTCGACAGATGGCGCTGTTGATGTACACCCCCACCTGTATAGCGATCGCTGGCGTATTCCGCCCGTAGGTTTTTCTGTCGGGCAGCAGAGCTGACAGCTATATGATCATCGGGTAAGTTTAATATTGAAAAATAAAAATTACTTTAAAAAATTTGTCATTTGTTCCTCCATGAATACAACTGCTGGTCCTATAACAGGAGACTTATCCTCACAAGGGAGGAATTTCCCATAATCTAGCTGGCTGGTTTAAAATTGCGGGATACTCGCACCTGCAGAGGTGCAGAAACGTTGACTCCTATACACATCCTAAAAACCCAAGAAAAATCTTGAAAAGCGATAGGCTGGGTTTCTGTCGAAAAGACAGACAGTCATGAAGGAACCTACAGAGAATATGAAGTCTGAAATGTATGGTTAAAGAGAAGTCCCTTGATAAAGTTCTTATCCTTTAGCCAGTATGCTAGATTGTCCCTAACCTCCTGCTCCACTGGAACAAGATGGTATGGAGGATTGTCAGCTGCTGATCATTGGTCTCTGATGAAGATGCCCATGAAGGCAAGCTTCTCCAAAACCAAGAGAAGTCTGTGCAAATGTTGCCATTGCCGAGCCAATAGTTCTTGCTGGATGAGAAAAGGTTGCATTACTCTCCTGAGTCTTGATGGAAGTACATTACTCCTGCTACTTCTGTGTCCATCAGCATTTCCAGGTACTGTACTCCCTCCTCTCAGTGAGCATGAGAGTAGACTTTACTAAATTTATCACAATCCCCAGATCGTGGCAAAAAGCCACAAGTTTGTCTCATTGTTGAAACAGCTGCCTTTGAGAGGACGGACGGACTCAGCCAGATGTCCAGGTATCATAAAAAAATGCCATTAGTGTAAGCCCAAGATAAGACTAGTGTGAACACTTGAGGCGCAGTAGCCAGTTCAAAGCAAAGAACTTTGAACTGGTATACCTTCTTCTTGGTCAAAGTGGTGGTACTGTACTTGCAGTAGGAAATAAAGAAGAGTACCTCCCCTTTGAATTGGAAGCTGTAAGTAAATGTCTTTCAGATCCAAAGAAATCCCAAAGTTATTCCTCCTGACAGCAGCTTGCACAGTGCTCGCATGCTTTCATTCGGATTCTCCATCGCCTTCACCGATAGTAAATCTGAAAAGTAATTCTGAAAAAAAATTATAAAGTTTTATAGGAAAAACAGTCTAGCTATGTTTAGTGGAGTGAATTACACATCCGCACTCTTCTACGGCTAAAATCAAAGAAGCTACTCAGTGTGCTGGTGAGGAGGGGCTTCCCCACCACACACCAGTAGCTTTTAACAATTAGGTATGAATTTTAACAGCGGAGTTCAAGCTTTGCCAAAATCCTACAACTATTAAAGGGCAACGGTTAGTATTCATGTAGGAACAGGTCTTAATTCATCAATTACTATACAGTATATTAAGAACTTCAAATAAAGGTAATCACAATGTAACTAAAGTAGAGTACTGTACTATATATCCAAAAGTAATAAAACTCACCAACTGTCATAGAAGCAATAACTTTCTTTACGGCTTCCTTCTTTTTCTCCTTTTTATCACTGTTTAATTCAGACTTGAGTTCAAAAATTTCACCCTTTTTGGTGGTCGTAAAATACTTGGAGTCCGTCATCTTTGGCCTCTTCTAATTGTCAATTGAGTTACTGAAAAGGAAGATATATCTTTATGTAAATAAGAGACAATATTCTCTTGGAGAAGATAGGCTTTAGGTTATAGAAGAAGCAAAATAAAGAAACAAATAAATTTCTTTTGCTAAAATATATGGATATAGTATTGCAACTATGTGGCCATCTCACAATAGGAATCAACATATGCCCTCATTAAATATATAAATGCAGTCATTAAATTGATACTAGAAAGCAAATTTGTTTGATACTGTCACGTACTTTTCTTAAAACTACATCTACGATAAAGAAGGTCCTCTACTAACAAACTTAATAGGTTCTCAGAAGCTGTTTGTAGTCGAATTTTGATAAATTTTGGCCTAAGGTAAGCCTAACCTAAATCCAATGCCTATGATTTCCAGCTGAAATAAAAGTCAACAAATAGTGGGGTTTCATATACAATGAATATCAGGTTATTACAACGCAAGTGCTGAGGAGGAATGAAGATAAGGGGTGGGGAGATGTAGGGGTAGAGAGGGGGGATGTTGATGAAGGAGAGGTCTAATTGGTGAGGGATCTATGGTCATGGTTCAATCACGCCCCAGTTTTCTATACCGACACTCAATGAGTGAGCGAGCTAGGTTTATCCCTGGCATTCCATGCATCTCTTTTTTTTTCTCTGGTATATTCAGCAATAACTACGCCTTAGAAATGGTGCTAGATTTTTCCTTCGTCAAAATGTTATTTTTATTAGTAAAATAAATTTTTGAATATACTTACCCGATAATCATGTAGCTGTCAACTCCGTTGCCCGACAGAATTCTAAGGAGGGATACGCCAGCTATCACAATACTAGAAGGGGGTGTACTTACCAGCGCCACCTGTGGCCAGGTACTCAAGTACTTCTTGTTGACACCTCCTCAATTATTCCTCGGTCCCACTGGTTCTCTATGGGGAGGAAGGGAGGGTCAATTAAATCATGATTATCGGGTAAGTATATTCAAAAATTTATTTTACTAATAAAAATAACATTTTTCAATATTAAACTTACCCGATAATCATGTAGCTGATTCACACCCAGGGGGGTGGGTGAAAACCAGTGTACAAGATTAAAGGATAGCTAAGTATCCCATATTTCATATAACAGTTATCTCAAATAACAATGAAATAATAAGTACCTGGTAAGGAAGTCGAATAGAACCGTTACTCTGCCTCTTTATTTAAAGTTCGTCTTCCTTACTGAGCGCAGCGTTCCTCTTGGAGGCTGAATCAACTCAAAGGTGCCAAAGTACACGGGGTTGCAACCCCTACTAAAGGACCTCTACCAAACCTTTAACCCCGGCGCTTCTCAAGAATGAATAGACCACCCGCCAAATCAAAGGATGCGGAAGGCTTCTTAGCCTACCGTAACAACCATAAAAACAATAAAAGTATTCAAGAGAAAGGTTAAAAAAGGTTATGGGATTAAGGGAATGTAGTGGCTGAGCCCTCACCTACTACTGCACTCGCTGCTACGAATGGTCCCAGGGTGTAGCAGTTCTCGTAAAGAGACTGGACATCTTTCAGATAAAATGATGCAAACACTGACTTGCTCCTCCAATAGGTTGCATCCATTATGCTCTGCAGAGAACGGTTTTTATTAAAGGCCATCGAAGTAGCTACGGCTCTTACTTCGTGGGTCCTTACCTTCAGCAATGCAAGGTCTTCCTCCTTTAAGTGAGAATGTGCTTCTCTGATCAGAAGCCTTATATAATACGAAAGCCCATTCTTGGACATGGGTCTCGGAGGTTTCTTGATGGCACACCATAAGGCTTCTGACTGTCCTCGAATAGGTTTAGACCTCTTAAGATAATATTTGAGAGCTCTGACAGGGCAAAGAACTCTCTCTAGTTCGTTACCTACCATGTTGGAGAGGCTAGGTATTTCGAACGATCTAGGCCAAGGACGTGAAGGAAGCTCGTTCTTTGCTAGGAATCCAAGCTGAAAAGAACATGTTGCAGATTCGGTTGTGAAACCAATGTTCTTGCTGAAGGCATGAACCTCACTGACTCTCTTAGCTGTTGCAAGGCAAACGAGAAAAAGTGTCTTGAGGGTAAGGTCCTTGAAGGAAGCTGACTGGAGAGGTTCGAACCTAGATGACATAAGGAACCTTAAGACTACGTCTAGATTCCAGCCTGGAGTGGAAAGACGACGTTCTTTAGACGTCTCAAAAGACTTAAGAATGTCTTGAAGGTCCTTGTTGGAAGACAGGTCCAAACCTCTGTGGCGGAGAACTGAAGCCAACATACTCCTATATCCTTTAATCGTAGGTGCTGAAAGGGATCTCTCATTCCTAAGATGTAGAAGGAAGTCAGCTATTTGGGTCACAGAGGTATTGGTAGAGGATATTGAATTGGCTCTACACCAGCTTCGGAAGACTTCCCACTTAGACTGGTAGACTCTACGAGTGGAAACCCTTCTTGCTCTGGCAATCGCACTGGCTGCCTCCTTCGAAAAGCCTCTAGCTCTAGCGAATCTTTCGACAGTCTGAAGGCAGTCAGCCGAAGAGCGTGGAGGTTTGGGTGCAACCTGTCTACGTGAGGTTGACGTAGAAGGTCCACTCTTAGAGGTAGAGTCCTGGGGAAGTCTACTAGCCATTGAAGTACCTCTGTGAACCATTCTCTTGCAGGCCAAAGGGGAGCAACCAGCGTCAGCCGTGTCCCTTCGTGCGAGACGAATTTCTACAGAACTTTGTTTATTATCTTGAACGGTGGGAATGCGTACAGGTCGAGATGGGACCAGTTCAGTAGAAAAGCATCCACATGAACTGCTGCAGGGTCTGGAACAGGGGAACAATACAGCGGAAGTCTCTTGGTTATGGAGGTGGCAAACAGATCTATGGTAGGTTGACCCCACAAGGTCCAAAGTCTGTTGCACACACTCTTGTGGAGGGTCCATTCCGTGGGAATGACCTGATTCCTTCTGCTTAGGCGATCTGCTGAGACGTTCATATCGCCCTGAATGAACCTCGTGACCAGAGTGAGGTTTAGACCTCTTGACCAAATGAGGAGGTCCCTTGCGATCTCGTATAGGCTCCTCGAATGGGTCCCTCCTTGCTTGGAGATGTAAGCCAAGGCTGTGGTATTGTCTGAGTTCACCTCCACCACTTTGCCTAGCAGGAGGGACTTGAAGTTCAACAGGGCTAGATGAACTGCTAGCAGCTCCTTGCAGTTGATGTGGAGTAATCCTTGTTCCTCGTTCCACGTTCCCGAGCATTCCCGTCCGTCCAAGGTTGCACCCCAGCCCGAGTCCGATGCATCTGAGAAGAGATGAAGATTGGGGGTCTGAATGGCCAACGATAGACCCTCCCTGAGAAGGAGGTTGTGCTTCCACCACAGGAGAGTGGTCTTCATCTCTTGGTTGATAGGGATAGAGACTGCTTCGAGAGTCGAACCCTTGTCCCAATGAGCTGCAAGATGGAATTGAAGAGGGCGGAGGTGGAGTCTCCCTAGCTCGACAAACAGGGCCAGTGATGAGAGAGTCCCTGTGAGACTCATCCACTGTCTCACTGAGCAACTGCTCCTCTTCAGCATGCTCATGATGCACTCTAGGGCCTGGCTTATCCTGGGGGCCGATGGAAAAGACCGAAAATCCTGACTCCGAATCTCCATTCCCAGGTACACAATGGATTGGGAGGGAATGAGTTGAGACTTCTCTATATTGACTAATAGACCTAGGTCTCTGATTAAGTCTAAAGTCCAATTGAGATTCTCCAGACAACGACGACTCGTGGAGGCTCTCAACAGCCAGTCGTCTAGGTAGAGGGAGGCTCTGATGTTCGACAAGTGTAGGAATTTTGCTATATTCCTCATCAGATGAGTAAAGACCATAGGAGCTGTGCTTAGGCCAAAACACAGGGCTTGGAATTGGTAGACAACCTTTCCAAAAACGAATCTCAGGAAAGGTTGGGAGTCTGGATGAATAGGAACGTGAAAGTATGCATCTTTCAAGTCCAACGAGACCATCCAGTCCTCCTGTCTGACCGCTGCTAAGACCGACTTGGTCGTCTCCATCGTGAACGTCTGCTTGGTGACATACTCGTTGAGAGCGCTGACGTCCAGCACCGGTCTCCAACCTCCTGTCTTCTTGGCCACAAGAAAGAGACGGTTGTAGAAGCCCGGGGATTGATGGTCCCGGACTATAACCACTGCCTTCTTCTGCACAAGTAGCGACACCTCCTGGTGCAATGCTAGCCTCTTGTCCTCTTCTTTGTAGTTGGGAGAGAGGTTGATGGGTGATGTGGTCAGAGGTGGTTTGAGGCAGAATGGAATCCTGTAACCGTTCCTCAGCCAACTGACAGACTGGGCGTCTGCACCTCTCTTCTCCCAGGCTCGCCAGAAGATCTTGAGTCTGGCTCCTACTGCTGTCTGGAGAAGCGGAGAGTCAGTTTTTTCCTTTTGATGTCCTGGATCCTTTCCTAGACTTGCTCCTGTGAGAGTCTGGACGGGAGCTTCCTCGGCTGGGGGCTCTACCACGAAAGGGCGGTATGAACCTCGTAGCAGGGGTATCAGCCACTGGGGAGCGATAAGTCTTGGGGACTGAGGTAGCAACCTTAGACTTACGAGCCGATGAGGCTACAAGATCGTGTGTATCTTTTTGTATCAGGGCAGCAGACAAGTCCTTAACCAGCTCTTCGGGGAAGAGGAACTTCGAGAGCGGAGCAAAAAGGAGTTGTGACCGTTGGCAAGGTGTAATGCTGGCGGAAAGGAAGGTACACAGTTGTTCCCTTTTCTTCAACACCCCTGATACAAACATCGACGCAAGCTCACCCGATCCATCTCTAATGGCCTTATCCATGCAGGACATTAATAGCATGGCAGAATCTTTGTCCGCAGGAGAGGTCTTCTTACTGAGGGCCCCAAGGCACCAGTCGAGAAAGTTGAACATTTCAAATGCTCTAAACAAGCCTTTCAGTAAGTGATCCAGGTCTGAGAAGGTCCAACAAACCTTAGAGCGCCTCATAGCAGTTCTCCGAGGCGAGTCTACCAGACTTGAGAAGTCAGCCTGGGCAGAGGCAGGTACTCCCAAGCCTGGTGCTTCCCCTGTGGCATACCAAACGCTCGCTTTCGAAGTGAGCTTCGTTGGAGGGAACATGAAGGAAGTCTTGCCAAGGTGTTGCTTAGACTGCAGCCACTCCCCTAAGATCCTTTATGCCCTCTTAGAGGATCTAGCTAGGACTAGCTTAGTATAGGTGGACTTAGCTTGTTGTACACCCAGCGAAAACTCAGATGGTGGAGAGCGGGGAATAGCAGAGACAAAGTGGTCTGGATAAACCTCCCTAAGTAGAGCCAAGACCTTACGAAAATCAATAGACTGTGGAGAAAGCTTGGATTCATCCACATCTGATGAAGGATCCAGGTGTGCCTCCTCATCATCCGAAGCCTCATCACCAGAGTGTAGCGAAGAGATCGGACAAGAATGCTGAACTGCAGAGTCAGAACGAGAAGGAACAATATTAGTAGTTTCCTCTTCAAGTGTCTGTTGAGGGAGAACCTGAGGCTCAGACTGCAAAGGCTGAATAACAGACGAAGCAGAAGGAAGGCGCATGGGTGGAGGAGGCTGACTCCTAGCATGAGTGGTTGAACCCAGGGATAGCGCTTGCTGAGCGGTTGGAGGAAGCGGAGTAGCAAGTTCCTGTTCCTGTGGTCTGAGCGGAGCATGATGAGGTTGAGGCTGCGCGGAACAAGGTAAATGTCTCGCAAGCTTAGGCTCCTGAGGCGCAAGGCCAAGGTGTAGTGGTGCCTGCCTGGTGGAGGGTTGAGCTCGCTGCAGCGAGAGCTGAGGAGACTGACTCATGGATGGGAGAGGTTGTTGTACCTCAACCGAGAGTTGCACCACTGGTGGAGCAGCAAGGGGAGGCGGAGGAAGAGAGGTATAATCCTCCTGATCCCATAGCAAAGGTTGCCTTAACGAAGGCGGAGGCTGAACACCACTGGGAACAGCAAACTCGGAATGTGGCTCAACATCGTACGCCTGGCAGGTGGTACTGCGATCAGGCGGAGCGAGCGCAGGCGGAGCGAACGCAGGCGGAGCGAGAGCAGGCGGAGGGAGTGTAGGCGGAGGCGGAGGCGCAACACTCTCAGCCCGACACTCACGCATCAAGTCCGAAAGCTGTGCTTGCATGGACTGAAGAAGAGTCCACTTGGGATCGGCAGAAACGACAGCAGACTGAGGAAAAGCCTTAACAGTCGAGCTCTGTTGTGGCAGAACCTTACTCCTCTTGGGCGGAGTGCAGTCGATAGAAGACTGAGGAGAGTCAGAGCTGAGCCAATGACTGCAACCTGGCTGAGCACTCGCGGACTGGACTCTGCGTTTAAGCGGTCTCGAGACCTGAGACCAACGTTTCTTCCCTGACAGTTGATCAGCGGACGAGATAAAGACGGGCTCAATCGTCTGCAGGTGGGAGTGACGGTCTTTGGAAGACACGCCCGCAACCACCGAGGATACTTCTGTGCGCCTAACAAGGCCTGCCGAACCCTTATGCCCTTCGACATTGCTTCTCCCCTGGGCTTGGGAGCTTGCAAGAGGTCCCGGACTGGGAGGACGACTGGCTCGCACAGAAATATCCTCACGCACCACACTGGCACTGACACTAGCACTTGGCACTGCACTGACACTAGCACTCGTCACAGCACTGGCACTAATTCCACCCACTGCACTCTTGACCTTAAGATCCTTTACTTCGGCCATCAGAGACTTATGGTCACTTACCACTGACTCTACTTTATCGCCTAAGGCCTGAATAGCACGCAAAACAACAGACATATCAGGCGGAGGGCAAACAGTAGGTTCGGGGGTAGCCACTACAGGGGTAGGAAAAGGTAGGGGATCATGAGGTGAGGAAAACAGTGAAGAGTGAGAAGAACTCCTCCTAACTCTACCTCTCTCTAACTTAGTTGAATATTTCAAAAGACGGACAAATTCCAATTCCGAAAGTACGGCGCATTCCTCACATCGATTTTCTAACTGACAGGGTCTGTCCCTACAGTCAGAACAAGCGGTGTGAGGATCTACCGAGGCCTTCGGAATACGCCTATTGCAAGACCTACATCGTCTATGGGAGGGAGCTTGCGAAATGTCAGACATCTTGAATCCAAAGAGTTAGCCAAAGGGGGTTCCAAAATCAAGCAAAAATTCGTTAACCGTTAATCAGGACTATATAAAAGCTATCTAGCTAATATAAGAAGGTTTCCAGTAAAGCGACAGCCGTTAATCTGAGAGAATACTTCACCAATTAGCCGTGAATATACTCGAAGACCATAAGCGTATCCCAGAACGTCTTGCCGGAAGCACGACAGAGGAATAATTGAGGAGGTGTCAACAAGAAGTACTTGAGTACCTGGCCACAGGTGGCGCTGGTAAGTACACCCCCTTCTAGTATTGTGATAGCTGGCGTATCCCTCCATAGAATTCTGTCGGGCAACGGAGTTGACAGCTACATGATTATCGGGTAAGTTTAATATTGAAAAATCCCTTTTTTATTACTGTTATAAATTATATATTGTTTTATTAGAGTATTTTATTATTTTATCTTTGTTATTTTCAGTTGGATTTGTGTTGTATCACCAAATGTTTTAGGTTGGGGACCTACTTTTTATTATTATTATCATCATTATTATTATTATTATTATTATTATTATTATTATTATTATTATTACTATTATTATCATTATTATTATCATTATTAAATGCTAAGCCACAACCCTAGTTGGAAAAGCAGGATGCTATAAGCCCAGAGGCCCCAACAGGGAAAATAGCCCAGTGAGGAAAGGAAACAAGGAAAAATAAAATATTTTAAGAATATTAACAATATTAAAATAAATATTTCTTATATGAACAATAAAAACTTCAACAAAACAAGAAGAAGAAAAAGTAGATAGAACAGTATGCCCAAGTGTACCCTCAAGCAAGAGAACTCTAACCCAAGACAGTGGAAAATCATGGTACAGAGGCTATGGCACCACCCAAGACTAGAGAACAATGGTTTGATTTTGGAGTGTCCTTCTCCTAGAAGACTTGCTTACCATAGCTTAAAGAGTCTCTTCTACCCTTACCAAGAGGAAAGTAGCCACTGAACAATTACATTGCCGTAGTTAACCCCTTGAGCGAAGAAAAATTGTTTGGTAATCTCAGTGTTGTCAGGTGTATGAGGACAGAGGAGAATCTGTAAAGAATAGGCCACACTATTCGGTGTCTGTGTAGGCAAGGGGAAAGAACCGTAACCAGAGAGAAGGATCCAATGTAGTACTGTCTGGCCATTCAAAGGACCACCTAACTCAAATGGAATAACAGGATATAGATATTTAATATGCTGTAAACCAATGATCAATTGCTTTTAATAGTCTGGCAATAGTCAACCAAAGGAGTTTTTTGTTTCTAAAGAAAATAAAAACTGTGCCACTCCTAATTCAAAAACACATACTGAAATATTTATCAAATATTTCCTTACTTCCGCATTCTAGTAAAGGCTATTGTGACTATAATGCTTCACTATTTTTGCCATGCAATAAAAAAAAAAATTTGAGATCACAATTCATACAAAATAAGATCCTTTTCTTAATAGAACTTATTCAAATATTCAACAAACATATAATACATAAGCTTCTATGTTTCAAGCACCAGCTTAACAACACGAAAAGAGAAAAATAGGCTCGAAATCAACTACAGGAGTTTATCAAGTTCCACCTTCCAATCACCAGCTGCCATTATTGTTTACATTTCAAGAAACTTTGTACCTTGAGCCCAGATTGTTGGGAGGTGGTATTTCCAAGTCAAGAAAAGGAAATGATATATAACCTGAGGAGTTTCAAAATCACTTTTGCTTAGAGCAACCGATAAAAGTGTGGTTATCTGAGCAAACTTCTCAGGTAGGAACGATAGAAAAAGAGCCGCCAGAAGAGGTTAGAGATCTGGAGACCATTCTCTTACAGGCCAAACTGGGGAGATGAGGGTCACACTGTTATTGAATAACATTCTGAATTTGATTACTACTTTTCTGATCAGGGCCAACCAAGATCAGGTGTTGAAATTGATATTCGACTACTAGGCAATATCTTTGCTAACCACTCCTTAAAAGCATAATTCCACCACAGTTGTGTGTCTGACTTTGATGAACACATCTGAATACTGTGGGAGGTCTGGTTTGGCGACATGAGGCAAGAACAACCTCCAATGGGGTGCAGCAAACACTGGGAGTACTCCACACACCAGTAAAACCTGAAAAGCCCACTGATGTACAGTGAACCCTCGTTTATCGCGGTAGATAGGTTCCAGACGCGGGCGCGATAGGTGAAAATCCGCGAAGTAGTGACATCATATTTAACTATTTATTTAACATGTATATTCGGACTTTTAAAACCTTCCCTTGTACGTAGTACTGTTAACAAACCACCCTTTAATGTACAGAACACTTAATGCATGTACTACAGCACCCTAAACTAAAACAGGCACAAATATTAAAGGCGATTTTATATAATGCGTTTCCTAAACACCTAAAAAGCATGATAAAAAATGCCAACCAATGTTTTGTTTACGTTATCTCTGATTATAATGAAGAAACAAACGCATTTACACATCTATGTATAGGTTAGTTTTTGCATCAATTATATTGATTATTCAGTACAGTATGTTGATTTGGTTATTACTAATGTTTTACTTAATTTTTCTTAGGACTTCCAAATGAAATGTTTTTGTTTATGACGCTGCCTGAAACGACGGCGTCATGACGTACGTTCAGTTAACAAACTAAGGAATTTAACGCCATGATGAAAGTGATAAATAATGATATTACAGTAAAAGCTTTTATAAAATATGTTATTACAAATATTATTTACCGTATCTATATAAAATCATACATACGTAGCAAAGCAGGAAAACAATCTATGAGAGAGAGAGAGAGAGAGAGAGAGAGAGAGAGAGAGAGAGAGAGAGAGAGAGAGAGAGAGAGAGAGAGTTGTTTTACATACGTAAATGTAAATTTTAAACAAACAAAAAAAAAAAGCCCCATTTCATATAAAATAGATTACAAATATTTTACTTTATCATATTACAGTAGTCTGTATAATACTGTAAAGTTCAGTACAGTATTATGTTGTTATAGTCGTGGTGATGAAATTCTCACGAAACAAAAACACGCCATTTGATTACAACAGCTGATTCATTCTCTCTCTCTCTCTCTCTCTCTCTCTCTCTCTCTCTCTCTCTCTCTCTCTCTCTCTCTCTCTCTCTCTCTCTCTGTGTTATACAATACTTACATTTAGATGAAGAAACTAAAATTAGTTTTCTTAGTGTCAATTAAATACGAAACGAAAAAATTAGGCCGAGTCTACATCCATTTCAATCATAGCTAAAAATACGGCATCCGATTTCATCAGCAAACCACTATTTTTGGGGAAATATAATTTTATTCTAGAAAATTTCCACTCTTTAAATAGTTAATTGCACATTAAGAAAGCGTGTACTTTTGTTTTTAAATTTCGGGTGTGTTTTAAAAATCGAGTATTGTTGACTTCTTTTTGTTTTACTTTTGGCTGTGATTAGATCAGCTGTCATCTAGCTGCCGCTCTTGAGTGTGTACGAATATACTAACAAAATATCATTTATACCATTTCTTAACTTATTCAAACCGTCTACAGTATACAGTTGATATTACATAAGCACCAATGTGTTATAACCTATAAAATTTTTTTGGTTATTACATTTAACCCCCCTCTCTCTCTCTCTCTCTCTCTCTCTCTCTCTCTCTCTCTCTCTCTCTCTCTCTCTCTCTCTCTCTCTCTCTCTCTCTCTGTGGGCTACTTTTCACTACCTCCCATTCCTTACCTCTCTCTATCTCTCTAACAAATGATATCTTTGTTGCTCCTCAAAGTTTCATTTATATTGAAAATCGATCATGATTCAATTTTCCTTACTTTCTCCAATCTCGCACCATCGGTCACATCGCGGTATTTTCGATATTTCCGGAAAATCCGCGATATATGTATATACATGGGTTATGAAAAAAATCCGCGAAGTGGTGAATCCGCGATGGTCGAACCGCGAAGTAGCGAGGGTTCACTGTAGATCTCAGGCCTCCTTGCTCCTGTCGCATACTTCACAGGACCAAACCAGGGGCATATGCATAGGGGAGGTGGTAACAGTCACACCCCATGAGGAGACTGAACAGCAAGACTTCTTTGGAGTCTTCTTTGGCTTTGCTAAGACACACCCCCACCGAAACTTTAGCTCGCTCCTTGCCTATCGTGGCATAAGCCTGTGGATTATTGCAAATAATCATGATCCTTATAGGATGCACAGAGGATATGTGGATCTACAACCGGTTTACACTAACTGGTTCCAATATCCACCCTTCCCCTGGAAAGTATAAACATCTTGCTTCACATTCATAATTTCCACTACTAATTCACTTCCTGAAACAGAAAAATTTGGTAACACGCTGCGATTGATTGATTGATTTCAAGTTTTCTGGCATCCTGACATCAAAGGCCATTAATGCCGAATAAGACGTTGGGAGTACATGGGAACTTGACAGCAGCTGAATCAAAAGTGAGCTGTTCCAGCTGAGGAGGAGGGTGGGGCTCCTCGCCTACACCCTTCAGCACCTGATATAGGTAGATGTTTAAGTGAAATCAGTTTAGGAAGCATTATTGTCACTTAAAAAGATTTTATGTTCTGTGTTAGGTCAGGGGTTTCCTATCATGAAGGTACCGTAAAGGTGTAGGTATTATATTGTGCAGTAATAGGTTAACTACCCAACGCTTAGCTTTACTGAGAAAATTCTAAACATAGTTCAGAAGCTTACCACAAACAGTGCAAAGACTTGACACAAGTGTGCCTCTTCACTGAGTAATTTTGCTTACAGATGACGACTTGCCAGAAAATTTAATACGTTAAAAATGAAAATTTTTATAATAATGTGAAATCTGGAGGTTTACGTGTTTATCAGATGGGGGGGGGGGAAACAGTTAAATTACCGATAAAAAATGAAATTATTATTTAACAAAATAATACTCATGGTCAGAAATGGATAAACAACAAGACAACAAGTAGGAAAAACATAAGATTCAGGTTTTGGGTTAGAAATTGAAGTATAATATACATATATCCAATGTTTACTAGTTCAAACAAAGAAATAACTTACCGAAACATTGGTACTTAGTGGAACATTACATAAATTATTGGTTCTATTGTAGTTTATTACAGGGTAATGTAACCTAGGGAAAAAACTTTTTTTCTAAGGAAAAATGTTATTTTCATTAGTAAAATAAATTTTTGAATATACTTACCCGATAATCATGTAGCTGTCAACTCTGTTGCTGACAGAAATCTACGGTCGGGATACGCCAGCGATCGCTATACAGGTGGGGGTGAACACCACAGCGCCATCTGTGGTCAGGTACTCTAGTACTTCTTGTCAACACCACCTCAATTTTTTCCTCGGTCCACTGGTTCTCTATGGGGAGGAAGGGTGGGTCAATTAAATCATGATTATCGGGTAAGTATATTCAAAAATTTATTTTACTAATGAAAATAACATTTTTCAATAATAATCTTACCCGATAATCATGTAGCTGATTCACACCCAGGGTGGTGGGTGGAGACCAGCATACATGTTAACACAGAAGCTAAGTATCCCGTATTTTATTTTATTAGTTATTCAAAAATAACATAAAATAAATAAGTACCTGGTAAGGAAGACGACTTGAACCATTACTCTGCCTTTATTAAGTACGTCTTTCTTACTGAGCGTAGCGGTCCTCTTAGGATGCTGAACGACTCTTAGGTGCTGAAGTATAAAGGGCTGCAACCCATACTAAAGGACCTCATCACAACCTTTAACCTCGGCGCTTCTCAAGAAAGAATTGACCACCCGCCAAATCAACAAGGATGTGGAAGGCTTCTTAGCCGACCGTACAATCCATAAAAAGTATTCAAGAGAAAGGTTAAAAAGGTTATGGGATTATGGGAATGTAGTGGCTGAGCCCCCGCCTACTACTGCATTCGTTGCTACGAATGGTCCCAGGGTGTAGCAGTTCTCGTAAAGAGACTGGACATCTTTGAGATAGAATGATGCGAACACTGACTTGCTTCTCCAATAGGTTGCATCCATAACACTCTGCAGAGAATGGCTCTGTTTGAAGGCCACTGAAGTAGCCACAGCTCCCATTTCATGTGTCCTTACCTTCAGCAAAGCAAGGTCTTCTTCCTTCAGATGAGAATGTGCTTCCCTAATCAGAAGCCTGAATAGTAAGAAACTGAGTTCTTAGACCTTGGAAAAGAAGGTTTCTTGATAGCACACCATAAGGCTTCTGATTGTCCTCGTAAAGGTTAAGACCTTTTTAGATAGTACCTAAGAGCTCTAACTGGGCAAAGTACTCTCTCCAGTTCATTCCCCACCAAGTTGGACAGGCTTGGGATCTCGAACGACTTAGGCCAAGGACGTGAAGGAAGCTCGTTTAGCAAAAACCGAGCTGCAAGGAACATGTAGCCGTTTCAGATGTGAAAACAATGATCCTGCTGAAGGCGTGGATCTCACTTACTCTTTTAGCTGTTGTCAAGCACACGAGGAAAAGAGTTTTTAATGTGAGGTCCTAAAAAGAGGCTGATTGGAGAGGTTCAAATCTTGATGACATAAGGAACCTTAGGACCACGTCTAGATTCCAGCCTGGAGTGGACAACCGACGTTCCTTTGAGGTCTCAAAAGACCTAGGGAGGTCCTGTAGATCTTTGTTGGTGGAAAGATCCAAGCCTCTGTGGCGGAAAACCGCTGCCAACATACTTCTGTAACCCTTGATCGTAGGAGCTGAAAGGGATCTTACTTTCCTTAGATATAACAGGAAGTCAGCAATCTGGGTTACAGTGGTACTGGTTGAGGAAACTGCATTGGTCTTGTACCAGCTACGGAAGACTTCCCCTTGAGACTGATAGATTCTGAGAGTGGATGTTCTCCTTGCTTTGGCAATCGCTCTGGCTGCCTCCTTCGAAAAGCCCCTAGCTCTTGAGAGTCTTTCGAAAGTCTGAAGGCAGTCAGACGAAGAGCGTGGAGGATTGGGTGTACCTTCTTTACGTGAGGTAGACGTAGAAGGTTCACTCCTAGAGGAAGAGTCCTGGGAATGTCGACCAGCCATTGCAGTACCTCTAAGAACCATTCTCTCGCGGGCCAGAGCGGAGCCAACCAACGTCAGCCGTGTCCCTTTGCGAGAGGAGAACTTCTGAAGTACCCTGTTGACAATCTTGAACGGCGGGAATGCATACAGGTCGAGATGGAACCAATCCAGCAGAAAAGCATCCACGTGAACTGCTGTTGGGTCTGGAATCGGAGAACAATACAACAGGAGTCTCTAGGTTATCGAGGTAGCGAACAGATCTATGGTTGGCTGACCCCACAGGGCCCAAAGTCTGCTGCAAACATTCTTGTGAAGGGTCCACTCTGTGGGGATGACCTGACCCTTCCGGCTGAGGTGATCTGCCATGACATTCATACCGCCCTGAATGAACCTCGTTACCAGCGTGAGCTTTCGATCTTTAGACCAGATGAGGAGGTCCCTTGCGATCTAGAACAACTTCCACGAAAGAGTCCCTCCCTGCTTGAAGATGTAAGCCAGGGCTGTGGTGTTGTCAGAGTCCACCTCCACCACTTTGTTAAGCTGGAGGGACTTGAAGTTTATCAAGGCCAGAATAACCGCCAACAACTCCTTGCAATTGATGTGAAGTGTCCTTTGCTCCTGATTCCATGTTCCCGAGCATTCTTGTCCGTCCAAAGTTGCACCCCAGCCCGTGTCTGATGCGTCCGAGAGGAGACGGCGGTCGGGTTTCTGAACAGCCAAAGGTAGACTTCCTTGAGAAGAAAGCTGTTCTTACACCACGCGAGAGAAGACCTCCTCTCTTCGGAAACAGGAACTGAGACCGTCTCTAGCGTCATGTCCTTTATCCAGTGAGCAGCTAGATGATACTGAAGGGGGGGGAGGTGGAGTCTCCCTAACACGATGAACAGGGCCAGCGATGAAAGTGTCCCTGTTAGACTCATCCACTACCTGACTGAGCATCGGTTCCTTCTCAGCATGCTCTGGATGCATTCTAGGGCTTGGAAGATCCTTGGGGCCGACGGAAAAGCCCGAAAAGCTCGACTCTGAAGATCCATACCCAGGGAGACAATGGTCTGGGATGGGACGAGCTGAGACTCCTCAAAATTGACCAGGAGGCCCAGTTCCTTGGTCAGATCCATAGTCCATCTGAGAATCTCCAGACAGCGACGACTTGTGGGAGCTCTTAAAAGCCAGTCGTCTGACGGAGACGGACACAAGATCATGGTACTGCTGCACAGTCTGTGAACTGTCAACCATGGGGAAGCGAGGAAGTACAGTGACAACCCGAAGCTGTCTAGACTGTCAGGGTCGTACAGACAACTCCTTATCGGGTTGCTGAGGTTGCCGCACTGCGTCACAACAAGTCACTTCTGCTGGTTGTTGAACGTCTTCCCAGTGACACACTGACTCCGTAAACAAAAAATCCTCTAACAAGGACTAAGCTTGGACTGCATGTCTTGCAACACAGCTCAAGGTCTATGGGAGCAGGTGTGGTAACAGACGGGATTAGCGACTGAAGTGGAACCATTACCTTCCCTGGAAGCATGTTATGCTTAAATAAAAGTCCATAGGAGGCTACGCAGCTAAAGGCTTCTCTCCAAATGACAGAGTCCTCAAGGGAATATCAGAAGGAGGGAGAAAAGCACTTTCTCATCTACAGGGACCATATCCGAGAAAAGCTAAGTTCTCTCAGTGAGGGTTTCACTGGTACAAAAGCAGCAGACTAGAAGGCAACGTTATGAAACTGCTTGACAGTCTAGTGAGTTGGCAACAACCAAAGATGTGTGACTGAGAAGCATGCGGTAAGGTATGCAGAGCATGTTGTATGCAGAGCATGCTGTATGCAGAGCATGCTGTATGTAGAGCATGCTGTAAGGTAAGCAGAGCGTGTTGCATGGCGTGTAACATTTCTCAGAAATTCCATGACCAGTGCTAGAGTGAGTAATATCGCATTACTGTCCATTGAAAGTGCACGTGCCGAGGGAATTGATTTAGACTGTTTTGTTGATGAATTTGATAGCCGGCATGATAATCGTAGAATTAAGCTGCACTAAATGTACTATAATCTACTTCACCTCAGGAAAGGGAAACTCGCCCTGTTGGCAACACTGCACTACTTCATGCATGCTTGCATGGGGTTTTAATATCAACATAATATTTACCTTACATTCATAACTCATGATTCATTTTTGTTTTGAAGATATTTTTGCCATATTTTGTGATTTTGTTAAAAATATATTGCAAGGAATACATATATATTTTTATATTAAGTAATACAAATAACCTCCATTATCATAATGTTTGTGTAGGCATACAAGTATATGATTACAAATGCAAGTTATGAAAGTAATGAGGTGTTATTATTGTCATTTGTTATTTCCAAGTTGAATGGGAAGAGGTTCAAGTTGAGGAGAAAGTGGCAGATGCATGCGTTGAGGTGGCTGACTCATAGCATGAGGTTGCTGCCTCAAGAGTTGCGCTTGCTGTAAGGGTTGCGGATGCGCAGTAGCAGGTTCCTGAGGAACGAGTGTAGGTTCCTGAGGTGTGAGCTGCGAGAGTTGAGGTAGCGGCTGCGCAGAACGCAGTTCTTGTCTCGCGAGTTGAGGTTCCTGAGGTGCTAGCCTAAGGAGTTGAGGCTCTCGCCTTGTTGAGGTCGCTGCAGCGAGTGCTGAGGTGGCTGCCTCATGGATGGAAGAGGTTGTCGTACCTCAAGAGATTGTTGCCTCGCTGGTGGAACCGCAAGCGGAAGCGGAGGAAGTAAGGTATAAGATTCCTGCTCCCATTGCTGAGGTTGCCTTAAGGAAGGCGGAGGTTGCTGCACACCGCTGGTAACTGGCAACTCAGTATGCGGTAAGGTATCCTGAGGAACCTCAACATCGTACGCCTGGCAGACTGGACTGCGGTGAGGCGGAGCGATCGCAGGAGGAGGTGTAACCTTCTCAGCCTGAAACTCACGCATTAAGACCGCAAGCTGCGACTGCAAGGACTGCAGCAAAGTCGTCTTGGGATCAACAGACGATAAGGTCTGTTGAGGCAAAGCCTTAATAGAAGATGAGGTCTGTTGAGGCATCGCCTTACCTCTCTTAGGAGGTGTGCAGTCACCTGATGACTGCGGAGAGTCAGAGCTAACTCAATGACTGCATCCGGGTTGTTGAACTCTAGAGGTCTGGACTTTACGTTTAAGAGGTCTTGAGACCTGAGTCCAGCGTTTTCTCCCCGAAATTTCTTCTGCAGCCGAGCAAAATAAGGGCTCAATCGTCTGCGGGTGGGAGTGACGGTCTCTGTAAGACACGCCCGCAACCACTGAGGATACTTCTGTGCGCCGATCAAGGCCTGCCGAACCCTTTTGCCCTTCGACATTGCTTCTCCCCTGGGCTTGGGAGCTTGCAAGAGGTCCCGGACTGGGAGGACGACTGGCACGCACAGAAGTACCCTCACGCACAACACTGACACACTTTGCGCTAATCACTTATCACTTTTGAATTTCTGTTTGCACTTATTTCACTGAACTCGAAACTTTAAGTGGTTTGTACCTGAAACACGCAATTCTATCCTTCCTTAAAAGTTAGTAATTGCAAAAACAGAATTACAATGTAACAGAAAAGATAAATAATTCAGTGGCTGGAAAGAGACTAAACACTAGATCAAATAAACTACGTTTAAAATCTCTCACCGCATAAAGCTTGAGAACAAGAATAAACTCTAGAAACGTTTACCTTCTTCCCCTAAAGAGACTAGGGAGAAGAGCAAAAACGATAACAACGTTACTCGCTTGAACGAAACGTTTATCCAGCTCTCTCTCCCTCCGTCTCTATCTCTCTCTCTCTCTCTCTCTCTTGACTTAGAACCTGAGAGAAGAGCCCAATCATATATATCGTTAAAACATATTATTGTTAAAGGAAATAAACTGAAATATTTCCCAAATAAAAAGTTCCTCTATTAGAATAAAAACCATTAAGCTAAGAAAGAATGAACAAAACGTTAGAAACGGTTACTCTTACTGGAACGTGACACCGTGAAAATTCTCTCTCTATCGTAACGATAAAGCGCAAGTTGAACGTTCTGAACGTCAACAACTGCAGAGACAAAACAAAACGTTAGTTCAACTTTGAAAACAGTACGAGACTATCAAAGAAATTCTTTCAAAAACATTAAAATAGCATATGTTAACAGGTAAAACCGAAATGACGGGCTCAATGTTAATTAACTTCGGTACAAGAAAAGACCGCCTACTATTAGGAAAGGTCGAATATAAACAAATATAAAAATTAATTTTAATAAGTTTATAAAAAAGGAAGTTAATCGAAGAGGCCTATAAAAGGCGGAGAGATATAAAATAAATCTATAAATTTTGTTAAGCAAAATTAAGAAAGAGAGTCTATACTCTCTTAGACACCAACACTTCCGTCTAAGGGAAGGGTCGGCCATTTAAAGGTGAAAGAGAGTTCATACTCTCTTCGTCACCATAATTAATCAAATTAATTCCAAAAGCTAGCTAAGCTAATAATAAAACTTCCTGAATAGCGAAAGCTGAAATCTTAGAGCAATACTTCACCAAAAACCGTGAACAAGACTCCAAAATTATAAGCGTATCCATGAACGTCTTGCCGGAAGCACGACAGAGGAAAAATTGAAGTGGTGTCAACAAGAAGTACTGCAGTACCTGGCCACAGGTGGCGCTTGTGAGTACACCCCCCTCTTGTATAGCGATCGCTGGCGTATCCCTTCCGTAGAATTCTGTCGGGCAACGGAGTTGACAGCTACATGATTATCGGGTAAGTTTAATATTGAAAAAAATCCTCCTACAAGGACTAAGCTTGGACTGCATGTCTTGCAACACAGCTCAAGGTCTATGGGAGCAGGTGTGGTAACAGACGGGGTTAGCGACTGAAGTGGAACCATTACCCTCCCTGGAAGCATGCTATGCTTAAATAAAAGTCCATAGGAGGCTAAGCAGCTAAAGGCTCCTCTCCAAATGACAGAGTCCTCAAGGGAAAATCAGAAGGAGGGAGAATAGCACTTTCTCATCTACAGGAACCATATCCGAGAAAAGCTAAGTTCTCTCAGTGAGGGTTTCACTGGTGCAAAAGCAGCAGACTAGAAGGCAACGTATGAAACTGCTTGACAGTCTAGTGAGTTGGCAACAACCAAAGATGTGTGACTGAGAAGCATGCGGTAAGGTATGCAGAGCATGCTGTATGTAGAGCATGCGGTAAGGTATGCAGAGCATGCTGTATGTAGAGCATGCTGTAAGGTAAGCAGAGCATGTTGCATGGCGTGCGGCTTATGCTGCATGGGATGAGGATTTTTTTTTTTTTTTTTCAAAGAAATCTGAACCTGACACTAATCTAGCTGTCCAAGGATTTACCTGGTGAGACATCAGTCTCTTTACCAGCGAGTTTTACCAGATTTCCCCGGGCCACCACGTGACACAATTGGTAGTAATTCATTCAAATTACCCCTAATGAGTCAATATGGATAAATATCAACACAACATCGTGTTCAAAAATAGAAATAAATTTCTACCTCATACTTGGGATCGAACGCTAGCCCCTTCTAATGAAAGGCCAGGTCGAAACCAACCATGCCACGAGAGCCCATTCAAGAGTTGAGGTTCTTGCCTCAAGAGTGGAGGTGGCTGCCGCAAGAGTTGAGGTTGCTGCCTCAAGGATGGTGGAGGTTGCCGCAACGCGAGAGGTTGCTGCATAGCGCTGGTATCTGGCAACTCCCAATGCGGCAGCTCACGCGTGGAGGTAGGTTGAGGAACCTCAACTTCATACGTCTGGCAGGGTGGACTGCGCAGAGGTGGAGTTGAGGTTGCTGCCTCGAGGATGGTGGAGGTTGTCGCACCGCAAGAGGTAGCTGCCTCGAGGATGGAGGAGGTAGTCGCAATGCATTAGGCTCCTACCTCAAGGGTAGAGGAGGTTGCTGCAAAGCATAAGGCTCCTGCCTCAAGAGTTCAGGTGGCGGCTGCGCAGAAAGAGGCTCCTGTCTCACGAGTTGAGGTTCTTGAGGTGCTTGCCTCGAGAGTTGAGGTTCTCGCCTCGAGGAAAGTGGAGGTATCAGCTGCGAGAGCTGAGGTGGCTGCCTCAAGGATGGCAGAGGTTGTCGTACCTCAAGAGGTTGCTGCCTTGAGGATGGTCTTACTGCAAGAAACTCTTGCCTCAAAGGTAGAGGAGGTTGTAAGGCAAAAGACTCCTGTCCCCATTGTTGAGGAGGTTGCCGCGAGGTAAGAGGTTCCTGCCTCAAGGAAGGTGGAGGTTGCTGCACAACGCTGGTATCTGGCAACTCCCAACGCGGTAGCTCACGCATGGAGGTAGCTTGAGGAACCTCAACTTCGTACGTCTGGCAGACTGGACTGCGTAGAGGAGGAGGAGCGCTCGCAGGAGGAGGTGTGTTAACCTTCTCTGCCTGAAACTCCTGCATCAACACCGCAAGCTGAGACTGCATGTCAGCAGCAAAGACCACTAGAGTTTAAGAAAGACAACAACAAACGGAGCTACTGTCCGTTGAAACTGAGGGTCTAAAAACAGCTGGTGCGGCAACAGACGGAGTTACTGTCTGTTGCGATACCACCTTGCCTCTCTGGGAGGTGTGCAGTTGTCGTACTGCAGCAAGTCCGAACTGACCCAGTGCTAAAGGCACCACCAAGGAGTTGGACTTGCGCGGAAGGGACCGACTTGCACTTAAAAGCTGCAAGATTTGGTCCATGGTTTCTGCGAGAAACCTCTTCCGCAGACGAGGAATAAATGGGCTCTCTCGTCTTAGTGTGGGTGGGGTGATCACGTCGGCTACGTGAGTAGGTTACACCCGAAACCACGGAGGGAAACGTCTGTTCGTCGATCAAGGCCTGCTGAACCCATAAGTCCTTCGACATTACTTCTCCCCTGGGCTTGGGAGCTTGTAAGAGGTCCCAGACTAGGCGAACAACTGGCACGAACAGACGAACCCTCGAACGCAACACTGTAAAACTTTGCGCTTATCACTTTATCACTTTTGATTTTCTGTTTGCACTTATTTCACTGAACTCGAAACTTTAAGTGGTTTGTACCTGAAACACGCAATTCTATCCTTCATTAAAAGTTAGTAATTGCGAAAACAGTATTACAATGTAACAGAAAAACATAATGAAAGATAAATAATTCAGTGGCTGGAAAAGAGATTAAACACTAGATCAAATAAACTACGTTTAAAATCTCTCACCGCATAAAGTCTGAGAACAAGAATAAAACTCTAGAAACGTTTACCTTCTTCTCCTAAAGAGACTAGGGAGAAGAACAAAAACAATAACAACGTTACCCGCTTGAACGAAACGTTTATCCTCCTCTCTCTCCCTCCGTCTCTATCTCTCTCTCTCTCTCTCGACTTAGCACCTGAGAGAAGAGCCCAATTATATATATCGTTAAAACATATTATTGTTAAAGGAAAAAAAAAAACTGAAAGGTTTCCCAAATAAAAAGTTCCTTTATTAGAATAGAACCATTTAAGCTAAGAAAGAATGAACAAAACGCTAGAATCGGTTTACTCTTACTGCAACGTGACACCGTGATAGACTCTCTCTCTATCGTAACGATAGAGCGCAAGTTGAACGTTCTGAACGTAAACAACTGCAGAGACAAAACCAAAAAACGTTAGTTCAACTTTGAAAACAGTACAAGACTATCAAAGAAATTCTTTCAAAAACATTAAAATAGCATATGTTAACAGGTAAAAACGAAATGACGGGCTCAAAGTTAATTAACTTCGTTACCAAAAAAGACCGCCTACTATTAGGAAAGGTCGAATATAAACAAATATAAAAATTAATTTAAATAAGTTTATAATAAAAGGAAGTTAATCAAAGAGGCCTATAAAAGGCGGAGAGATATAAAATAATTCTATAACTTAGTTAAGCAAAATTAAGAGAGTCTATACTCTCTTCGACACCAACACTTCCGTCTAAGGGAAGGGTCGGCCATTTAAAAGTGAAAGAGAGTTCATACTCTCTTCGAACCAAAATTAAATCAACAATTAATCAAATTAATTCCAAAAACTTACTAAGCTAATGAAATAGCTTCCTGAATAGCGAAGGCTAAACTCTAGAGCAAATACATCACCAAATCGTGAGCAATAACTCCAGAATCAACAGCGTATCCATGTAGGTCTAGCCGGAGGCACGACAGAGGAAAAATTGAGGTGGTGTTGACAAGAAGTACTAGAGTACCTGACCACAGATGGCGCTGTGGTGTTCACCCCCACCTGTATAGCGATCGCTGGCGTATCCCGACCGTAGATTTCTGTCGGCAACAGAGTTGACAACTACATGATTATCGGGTAAGATTAATATTGAAAAAAATCCGTTATCTTCGAAAATGATACTCGTTCCTGTAGAAAATTAACAGTTTCAGAAATATATATATATATATATATATATATATATATATATATATATATATATATATATATATATATATATCTATATCTGCCGAAAATGGGGGACACCCAGTGGAAACCCGGAGTTTTGGGTGGGGAAAACAAACTGGGGAAACTGTATATAATGATAAAACAAGCCTTTTCTTCACTTTACATAACCTTCTTGGATGTATAATATCCTGTAGACTTGTAAAACTTTAGGAAATTTTGATATAATGTTATTTCAATGTTTGACGACTTGAACACAGCTTACTATTGGTAGGTAGCCTAAATTCCAGTGGATGGGAACATCAGGACCTGATGACTAAAGTTGGATTGGGAAGTGACATAAAACTCTAGTATTTAATAAGATTGGCGTACATGTAAAAATATAACAAAACAAGACCATACACAGCAATTCTAACCAAACTACAGTTGACCATCAGTTGGAAATGCTATAGCACCGATATGGTTCTGGCCCAATGTTTAACACACTATCCACCCAAAGAATTATTATGCTAACGTTTAAATTGAACAATGCTTGTAAAATTTCTAAGGTTACCTTATCCATTTGGCCTGCCCTGACTATGAACCCTAAAGAATCTCAAGAGGGTTGGGCTCTTCTACGTTTATCAATAACCAAACGATTACGCTACAGTTATTCGAAATAATTATGGGAAGGACATACAAGGGGATAAAACTAATAAATTATATATATAAAAAAAAGTGTCCACAGAGTTAATTTACCAAAATTCTGCCCGGTACAGCTGAAAAGTCTCCTCCCATCGACTAATGTCACAATTGTTGACGTTTAGATGGCGCTGACATCAGACACCACCCACTGAAGGAAGTATGAGACTTCTATAATACACCCATCAAAATCTTCGAAATCTACGATTAAAGTAAAGTTTCTTTAAATGTCAATTTAAATAAACTAAAATAATCGCAATTAATTACAAAGATGTAGTAACATATTTTCTTCAAATGCCGCAATGAACTTGTGATAACTCCCTTCAACATTCAACTCAATTCTAAGATTAATTTAGGGTTTCTTTAAAAATCAATTTAAAAAACTAAAATTCTTGCAATTAGGTAAAGGGGGTATAGTAATAATTAAAGAATTATATCTTAAGATATAATTTTCTTCAAATGCTGTAGTGAACTTGTGTGATAATTCCCTTATTAGTCCATCAAAATTAGTTTAATCTAAAGTCCATCAAAACTCTTCGAAATCCAAGATTAAAGTAGGGTTTCTTATAATATCAATTAAAAAACTAAAATTATCGTAATCAAGTACAAATATATAGTAATCAATAAGGCATTATATCTTAAGATATAATTTTCTTCAAACGCTGTAATGAGCTTGTGTCTCAAATCACTTATTTGTTCATCAAAATTAGTTTAATCTTAAGTAACGCCTCTTTGAATTCTTCTAAGAGGAACTTAAAAATACTAGTAATAAAGTACTAACAATATGTAGAATTATATACACTTATGCCATATGATTTAAATGCATTCACATAACGAAAATGTTGGTGATGAACCAATACATTTGGATGTGATGTAAGTCATCCATCTGCCAGGGCTTGAGGCAGGGTTACCAGATTATTTCATCTGGATTATCGTACATAAACCTTAAAATTATCGTTTTTTTAACCAAAATTATCGTACACACTTCAACATGATTATTAAGGAGTAAAATATATAACTTATTTCAAGGTATTAATGTATAATTGTTTAATCAAACTCACACACATTTGTATATAACTAAGGTATGTATCGTACATCATACTGGACCTAAAATAATGTACATATACGATAATTATCGTACGAATGGCAACACTGGCTTGAGGGCCGAGGGGGAATACCCGTCGAAAAAGTATCTTCGTTGTTTACAATTATTTCTGGTTTGTTCTTCTATCATTATGACTGCGTAAATTCACAGCACGGAAACATAATTCGTTTGATCTCTTCATAGTTCATAAAATAAGGTATGGTAGTTTTAATTACGTCACACACCTGTAGGCTACTTAGTCTAAGGTAGTCTAAGATATATCAGATAGCTTACCATAGAGTAGATCGTAGACTAGGATAATATTTTGGTATTTTTTTTCCTTGGTTACATTGCCCTGTCAAATCTGTCATACAGTAAAATAATATCGATTATTTTATTACATAAGACAGAGACTAGGCTTACTACATCAGCTTACCCTAGACTAAAACTAGATTAACTATACCTGTATATCCTAGACCAAAGAGTAAAGGTTTTTATTTCCACAATATCAACTCATGATGTAGAAGGACAGGTATGTGGTAAAGATTTTAGGCGCCTTTGTATATTGATGACCGATACCTCTTGCACGCTTATAAAATTGAAATTTCCTTCCTATCTTCTAGTTGTTAATAGTTGTAGCCATCTTACTGGAAGACCGCTACACAAGAACACTACCTAACCTAACCAGTATGCTGTGTTCTTACCTATTTACCTACCAGGGGCTGACATCCCCTGCAACCCCCCTTAGACTGTCGTATTTTTTGCTTACCCTGTGTTTGTTTCCCAATTGGGTTCACTCCTGGAAAGGTAACACGATCATACTTCGTTAACCCAAGAAATCAATTTGACAATTAGTAAGAAAGTTTGCACATGTCTCAACAAACTACATTCACCCCAAATTAGGGACAACTTTTTGCGGTGGATGAGATAGAAGGGCGCTTGTTCTGCGGTACGCTATATGCAAAACAAGCTAATATTATAAAAGATATCCACAAGGTACTTAGGATATTTAAAAAAAAATTCCACTTTTCTTGGCAAACTTCCTTTGGAATGAACTATTTGAACAGTGCCAAAAATACATGAGCATGAGCTTGTCATTGTGAGTTAATTTTCCATGGTAAATGTAATGCATGTCACCAATACTACACTTATAATAAATGCCAAAATAATCACCCAGGAGTCCTATTTTTTATAAACAATACATGAACTCTTTGTTGGGTGTACTTCATAATCCTCACCATCTTTGGATGGTTCAAATTAAGGGAAAAAAAACTCATCTCTATCAGATCAAACTTTGTCACTTTCTTGTCTCGGCAGCTAAGAATGGGTATCTCCACATCCTGTTTGGTGCTTTCATTACCCTGTTTGAATTTTGGAATTATTGAATTCTGGTTGGATGAAAAAAAAGCCCTCCAGCAAGTTCCCAGGTCAAATCCAATTTGGTCGGTTCAAATTACAGTACCATATCCGCCGATTATGAATTGATCAAGACGTTATCTACAAGGATATCTTGGAACTACACAAGCAAGAAATTGCAAGTCTGGGGAAAGAACTTGCTTGGCTTAGAAATTCTTAGGCAATTTGATGATTTTCCAAAAAAATCTGCAGTATATCTAAGTTCTATCAGGTAAGTATTTACCTGGGATATTTAGAACATTCTGAACAGTATTTATTCTATACAAGTTTGCAATAGGGTTGAAAATAAGGGAGCGGTGGGACTTTGCCATCATTATACATACTGTACACTCAAAATTTTATTTTCACAATATTGACTTCGGGTATAGAAGGATGGGTACATGGCTACCACTCGTCAAGTGCTCTTAAATGTCTCTATTGAGCATTTTCAATTGGCACTCGTCTACTGATTGGTCTCGGCGATTGCCCTGTTTCTCTCTTCCTTCAGGAGAATCACTTCAGCATTGAGACAGACTTCCACTTATCTTGATCTGTTGATTAAGATTTATTGGAGAAAATTCTTTTGGACTCCCAGACAGAGGTTGGAATACTGTATCTGGGAATACCTTAGCATAACAGGTATGGGGGCTTCCAGAAAAATTAGTGTAGCTTCAGAGTTATCGCAACCATTCCTACACTGCCTTTTGGTCTTGGATTGACAAGGGCAACGCCTTCAGAGACTTCCTTCGTTGAGGAGAAGTCTAGTGTTGTATAGCCACAACCCCAATGATCACTCCTATTGTTCCAGAAGCTTTACTGGTTGCCAACCAAATTTTTAAAGTAATTTGTGTTTTTCCTTACTGTACAAACCTGAGTCCTGTAAGTTACAGTTTCCTCCTCAACTTACTCTGTGTGCTGGCAGAGTCCTGGGCAGCTCCAAGCTCAGAAAATATACTCCTACTGAAAGACTCAGGGTTTTATACTTAGGAAGAATACAAATTACTTTAAAAATTTGGGATTTTGAGGTAAATCTATCCTCCTGTTTTCAATATTAAACTTACCCGATAATCATGTAGCTGTCAACTCCGTTGCCCGACAGAAATCTAAGGAGGGATACGCCAGCTATCACAATACTAGAAGGGGGTGTACTTACCAGCGCCACCTGTGGCCAGGTACTCAAGTACTTCTTGTTGACACCTCCTCAATTATTCCTCTGTCGTGCCTCCGGCTAGACGTTCTGGGATACGCTTATGGTCTTCGAGTTTATTCACGCATATTTGGTGAAGTATTCTCTCTGATTAACGGCTGTCGCATTACTGGAAACCTTCTGATATTAGCTAGATAGCTTTTATTTAGTTCATTTCGCAAGCCCCCTCCCATAGACGATGTAGGTCTTGCAATAGACGTATTCCGAAGGCCTCGGTAGATCCTCACACCGCTTGTTCTGACTGTAGGGACAGACCCTGTCAGTTAGAAAATCGATGTGAGGAATGCGCCGGACTTTCGGAATTGGATTTTGTCCGTCTTTTAAAGTATTCTACTAAGTTAGAGAGAGTTAGAGCTAGGAGGAGTTCTTCTCACTCTTCTTTATTTTCCTCATCTCATGATCCCCTTCCTGTTCCTACCCCTGTAGTGGCTACCCCCGATCCTACTGTGTGCCCTCCGCCTGATATGTCAGTGGTTTTACGTGCTATTCAGTTTTCAATATTAAACTTACCCGATAATCATGTAGCTGTCAACTCTGTTGCCCGACAGAATTCTATGGAGGGATACGCCAGCTATCACAATACTAGAAGGGGGTGTTCTTACCAGCGCCACCTGTGGCCAGGTACTCAAGTACTTCTTGTTGACACCTCCTCAATTATTCCTCTGTCGTGCTTCTGACAAGACGTTCTGGGATACGCTTATGTTCTTGGAGTATTTTCACGACTTTGGTGAAGTATTTCTCTTTGATTTCGGCTGTCGCTTTACTGGAAACTTCTATTTTAGCTTAGTTAGCTTTTGGAATTAATTTGATTATTTTTGGTGACGAAGAGAGTATGAACTCTCGTTCACCTTTCAATGGCCGGCCCTTCCCTTAGACGGAAGTGTTGGTGTCTAAGAGAGTATAGACTCTCTTTCTTAATTTTGCTTAACAAAAGTTATAGATTTATTTTATATCTCTCCGCCTCTTATAGGCCTCTTCGATTAACTTCCTTTTATTATAAACTTATTAAAATTAATTTTTATATTTGTTTATATTCGACCTTCCTAATAGTAGGCGGTCTTTTCTTGGTACCGAAGTTAATTATCGTGAGCCCGTCATTTCGGTTTTACCTGTTAACATATTATGCTATTTTAAGGTCTTTGAAAGAATTTCTTTGATAGTCTCGTACTTTTTCAAAGTTGAACTAACGTTTTGTTTGTCTCGGCAGTGGTTGACGTTCAGAACGTTTCAACTTGCACTCTATCGTTACGATAGAGAAAGAATGTTCACGGTTTCACATTGCAGTAAAGAGTAACCGTTTCTAGCGTTTTGTTCATTCTTTCTTAACTTAATGGTTTTGATCCTAATAAGGAACTTTTCTTTTTGGGAAATTTTTCAGTTTTTTCCTTTAACAATAATATGTTTTAACGATATATATGAGTGGGCTCTTCTCTCAGGTTCTAAGTCAAGAGAGAGAGAGAGAGAGAGAGAGAGAGAGATAGAGACGGAGGGAGAAAGAGGATAAACGTTTCCCTCAAGCCTGCCAGGCGTACGAGTAACGTCGTTATCGTTTTGCTCTTATCCCTAGTCTCTTTAGGGGAAGAAACTAAACGTTTCTAGAGTGATCTAGTGTTTAGTCTCTTTCCAGCCACTGAATTTTCTTTCATTAGATTTTTCTGTTACATTGTAATTCTGTTTTCGCAATTACTAACTTTTGAGAAGGATAGAATTGCGTGTTTCAGGTACAAACCACTTAAAGTTTCGAGTTCAGTGAAATAAGTGCAAACAGAAATCAAAGTGATAAGTGATTAGCGCAAAGTGTGTCAGTGTTATGCGTGAGGGTACTTTTGTGCGCGCCAGTCGTCCTCCCAGTCCGGGACCTCTTGCAAGCTCCCAAGCCCAGGGGAGAAGCAATGTCGAAGGGCATAAGGGTTCGGCAGGCCTTGATCGGCGCACAGAAGTATCCTCGGTGGTTGTGGGCGTGTCTTACCGAGACCGTCACTCCCACCCGCAGACGATTGAGCCCTTATTTTGCTCGTCTGCAGAAGAGATTTAGAGGAGAAAATAAAGGCAGAGTTACGCTGGTCTCAGGTCTCAAGACCTCTTAAACGTAAAGTCCAGACCTATGCCAGACGTACGAAGTAAAGTTCAACAACCCGGATGCAGTCATTGGGTTAGCTCTGTCTCTCCTCAGTCATCAGTTTGTCGGGCTGAGAGTGCGCCTACACTCCCCCCCCCTATGCTCGCTCCGCCTGATCGCAGTACCACCTGCCAGGCGTACGATGTTGTGGATTCTACTACTGTCCATGCAAGCACAGCTTTCGGACCTGATGCGTGAGTGTCGTGCTGAGAGTGTTGCACCTCCTCCTCCTCCTGCACCGGTGGTGCACCAACCGCCTGCACCCGTTCAGCCTGTGCTGCACCCGCCTGCACCGGTGGTGCACCAACCGGCTGCACCCGTTCAGCCTGTGCTGCACCCGCCTGCACTCGCTGCACCCAGTCGCAGCACCATCTGCCAGGCGTACGATGTTGTAGACTCTACTACAGTCCATGCAAGCACAGCTTTCGGACCTGTTGTGTGAGTGTCGGGCTGAGAGTGTTGCACCTCCCCTGCACCCGTTCAGCCTGTGCTGCACCCGCCTGCACTCGCTGCACCCAGTCGCAGCACCATCTGCCAGGCGTACGATGTTGTAGACTCTACTACAGTCCATGCAAGCACAGCTTTCGGACCTGTTGTGTGAGTGTCGGGCTGAGAGTGTTGCACCTCCCCTGCACCCTTTCAGCCTGTGCTCAACCCGCCTGCACTCGCTGCACCCAGTCGCAGCACCATCTGCCAGGCGTACGATGTTGAACCTCTTTCTGTGTTCGCTGTTCCCAGTGTTGTTCAGCCTCAGCCTTCTTTAAGGCAACCTTCGGTTTGGGATCAGGAGGATTACCCCACTCTTCCTCCTCCTCCCCTGGCTGCTCCACCGGTGGTGC
Source organism: Palaemon carinicauda (assembly GCF_036898095.1). Lineage (NCBI taxonomy): Eukaryota > Metazoa > Arthropoda > Malacostraca > Decapoda > Palaemonidae > Palaemon > Palaemon carinicauda. The sequence continues at coordinate 127,469,294 of NC_090737.1, read as the reverse complement.
AACTCTCGGTGGAGGTACAACCTCTTCCACCTGTGAGTCAGTCTCCTCAGCTGCTGCACCGAGCTCAACCCGTGCACCCTGATCCTGCACCTCAGACACCTCTGCTTGCGGGAACTTTACCTTGTTCTGCGCAACCTCGGTCTCTTCACGCTCCACTCATACCACAGGAACAGGAACTTTCTGCACCTTCCACTGTTGTTGTTCCAGCTCGTTCTGACTCTGCTGTTCAGCATACCTTACCTCCATTTTCTAACCATGGCAAAAATATGAATCATGAGTTATGAATGTAAGGTAAACATTATGTTGATTTTTAAACCCCATGCAAGCATGCATAAAGCACTCTAGCACTGGTCATGGAATTTCTGAGAAATGTTAAACGCCATGCACACGCTCTGCTTTCCTTACAGCAGGCTCTGCTTACAGCAGGCTCTGCTTACTACATGCTCAGCATTCAGCATGCTCTGCATTCAGCATGCTCTGCATACAACATGCTCTGCATACAGCATGCTCTGCTTTCAGCATGCTATGCATACAACATGCTCTACATACAGCATGCTCTGCATACAACATGCTCTACATACAGCATGCTCTGCATTCAGCATACTCTGCATTCATCATGCTCTGCATACCTTACCGCATGCTTCTCAACATATCTTGGGTTGTTGCCAACTCACTAGACTGTCAAGCAGTTTCATAACGTTGCCTTCTAGTCTGCTGCTTTTGCACCAGTGAACCCTCACTCAGAGAACTTAGCTTTTCTAGGATAAGGTCCCTGTAGATGAGAAAGTTCTTTTCTCCCTCCTTCTGATATTCCCTTGAGGACTCTGTCATTTGGAGGGAGCCTTTAGCTGCATTACCTCTTATGGACTTTTATTTAAGCATAACATGCTTACAGGGAAGGTAATGGTTCCACTTCAGCCGCTAATCCCGTCTGTTACCACACCTGCTCCCATAGACCTTGAGCTGTGTTGCATGACATGCAGTCCAAGCTTAGTCCTTGTTAGAGGATTTTTGTTTACGGAGTCAATGTGTCACGGGGAAGACGTTCAACAACCAACAGAAGGGACTTGTTGTGACGCAGTGCGGCAACCTCAGCAACCCGTTAAGGAGCTGTCTGTACGACCCAGATAGTCTAGACAGATTCGGGTTGTCACTGTACTTCCTCGCTTGCCCATGATTGTCAGTTTACAGACTGTGCAGCAGTATCATGATCTTGTGTCCGGCTCCGTCAGACGACTGGCTTTTAAGAGCTCCCAGAAGTCGTCGCTGTCTGGAGATTTTCAAATGGACTATGGATCTGACCAAGGAACTGGGCCTCCTGGTCAATTTTGAGGAGTCTCAGCTCGTTCCATCCCAGACCATTGTTTCCTTGGGTATGGATCTTCAGAGTCGAGCTTTTTGGACTTGTCCGTCGGCCCCAAGGATCTTCCAAGCCCTAGAATGCATCCAGAGCATGCTGAGAAGGAACCGATGCTTAGTCAGGCAGGGGATGAGTCTAACAGGGACACTTTCATCGCTGGCCCTGTTCATCGAGTTAGGGAGACTCCACCTCCGCCCCCTTCAGTATCATCTAGCTGCTCACTGGATAAAGGACATGACGCTAGAGACGGGCTCAGTTCCTGTTTCCGAAGAGATGAGGTCTACTCTAACGTGGTGGAAGAACAGCATTCTTCTCAAGGAAGGTCTACCTTTGGCTGTTCAGACCCCCGACCACCGTCTCTTCTCGGACGCATCGGACACGGGCTGGGGTGCGACACTGGACGGACAGGAATGCTCGGGAACATGGAATCAGGAGCAAAGGACACTTCACATCTATTGCAAGGAGTTATTGGCAGTTCATCTGGCCTTGATAAACTTCAAGTCTCTCCAGCTTACAAGGTGGTGGAGGTGAACTCCGACTACACCACAGCCTTGGCTTACATCTCCAAGCAGAGAGGGACTCATTCGAGGAAGTTGTTCAAGATCGCAAGGGACCTCCTCATTTGGTCAAAGATCGAAAGCTCACGCTGGTAACGAGGCTCATTCAGGGCGATATGAATGTCATGGCAGATCGCCTCAGCCGTAAGGGTCAGGTCTTCCCCACAGAGTGGACCCTTCACAAGAATGTTTGCAGCAGACTTTGGGCCCTGTGGGGTCTGCCAACCATAGTTCTATTCGCTACCTCGATGACCAAGAAGCTCCTCTTGTATTGTTCTCCGATTCCAGACCCAACAGCAGTTCGCGTGGATGCCTTTCTGCTGGATGGGTCCCATCTCAACCTGTATGCATTCCCGCCGTTCAAGATTGTCAACAGGGTACTTCAGAAGTTCGCCTCTCACAAAGGGACACGGTTGACGTTGGTTGCTCCCCTCTGACCCGCGAGAGAAGGGTTCACCGAGGTACTGCAATGGCTGGTCGACGTTTCCCAGGACTCTTCCTCCTAGAGTGGACCTTCTGCGTCAACCTCACGTAAAGAAGGTACACCCAAACCTCCACGCTCTTCGTCTGACTGCCTTCAGACTATCGAAAGTCTCTCAAGAACTAGAGGCTTTTCGAAGGAGGCAGCCAGAACGATTGCCAGAGCAAGGACGACATCCACTCTCAGAGTCTATCAGTCTTAATGGGAAGTCTTCCGAAGCTGGTGCAAGGCCAATGCAGTTTTCCTCAACCAGTACCACTGTAACCCAGATTGCTGACTTCCTGTTACATCTAAGGAACGTAAAATCCCTATCAGCTCCTACGATCAAGGGTTACAGAAGTATGTTGGCAGCGGTTTTCCGCCACAGAGGCTTGGATCTTTCCTCCAACAAAGATCTACAGGACCTCCTTAGGTCTTTTGAGACCTCAAAGGAACGTCGGTTGTCCACTCCAGGCTGGAATCTAGACGTGGTCCTAAGGTTCCTAATGTCATCAGGATTTGAACCGTTCCTATCAGCCTCTTTTAAGGACCTCACATTAGAAACTCTTTTCCTCGTGTGCTTAGCAACAGGTAAAAGAGTAAGTGAGATCCACGCCTTCAGCAGGAACATAGGTTTCACATCTGAAACGGCTACATGTTCCTTGCGGCTCGGTTTTTTTTGGCTAAAACGAGCTTCCTTCCCGTCCTTGCCCTAAGTCGTTCGAGATCCCAAGCCTGTCCAACATGGTGGGGAACGAACTAGAGAGAGTACTTTGCCCTGTTAGAGCTCTTAAGTACTATTTAAGAAGGTCAAAACTATTACGAGGACAATCAGAAGCCTTATGGTGTGCTATCAAGAAGCCTTCTCTACCAATGTCTAAGAACTCAGTTTCTTACTACATCAGGCTTCTGATTAGAGAAGCAAATTCTCATCTGAAGGAAGAAGACCTTGCTTTGCTGAAGGTAAGGACACATGAAGTGAGAGCTGTGGCTACTTCAGTGGCCTTCAAACAGAACCGTTCTCTGCAGAGTGTTATGGATGCAACCTATTGGAGAAGCAAGTCAGTGTTCGCATCATTCTATCTCAAAGATGTCCAGTCTCTTTACGAGTACTGCTACACCCTGGGTCCATTCGTAGCAACGAATGCAGTAGTAGGCGAGGGCTCAGCCACTACATTCCCATAATTCCATAACTTTTTAACCTTTCTCTTGAATACTTTTTATGGCTTGTTCGGTCGGCTAAGAAGCCTTCCACATCCTTGTTGATTTGGCGGGTGGTCAATTCTTTCTTGAGAAGCGCCGAGGTTAAAGGTTGTGATGAGGTCCTTTAGTATGGGTTGCAGCCCTGTATACTTTAGCACCTTTGGGTTGATTCAGCCTCCAAGAGGAACGCTGCGCTCAGTAAGGAAGACGAACTTAAAAAAGAGACAGAGTAACGGTTCAATTCGACTTCCTTACCAGGTACTTATTATTTCATTGTTATTTGAGATAACTGTTATATGAAATATGGGATACTTAGCTATCCTTTAATCTTGTACACTGGTTTTCACCCACCCCCCTGGGTGTGAATCAGCTACATGATTATCGGGTAAGTTTAATATTGAAAAATGTTATTTTCATTAGTAAAATAAATTTTTGAATATACTTACCCGATAATCATGATTTAATTGACCCTCCCTTCCTCCCCATAGAGAACCAGTGGGACCGAGGAATAATTGAGGAGGTGTCAACAAGAAGTACTTGAGTACCTGGCCACAGGTGGCGCTGGTAAGAACACCCCCTTCTAGTATTGTGATAGCTGGCGTATCCCTCCATAGAATTCTGTCGGGCAACAGAGTTGACAGCTACATGATTATCGGGTAAGTATATTCAAAAATTTATTTTACTAATGAAAATAACATGCTTTAGGCGATAAGGTAGAGTCAGTGGTAAGTGACCATAAGTCTCTGATGGCCGAAGTGAAAGAGCTGAAGGTCAAGAGTGCAGTGGGTGAAGTTAGTGCCAGTGCTGTGACGAGTGCTAGTGTCGGTGCAGTGCCTTGTGCTAGTGTTAGTGCCAGTGTGGTGCGTGAGGATCTTTCTGTGCGAGCCAGTCGTCCTCCCAGTCCGGGACCTCTTGCAAGCTCCCAAGCCCAGGGGAGAAGCAATGTCGAAGGGCATAAGGGTTCGGCAGGCCTTGTCAGGCGCACAGAATTATCCTCAGTGGTTGCGGGCGTGTCTTCCACAGACCGTCACTCCCACTTGCAGACGATTGAGCCCGTCTTCCGCTCGTCCGCTGATCTTCTTTCTGGGAAGAAACGTTGGTCTCAGGTCTCGAGACCGCTTAAACGCAGAGTCCAGCCCGCGAGTGCTCTGCCAGGTTGCAGTCATTGGCTCAGCTCCGACTCGCCTCAGTCATCTGTCGACTGTACTCCGCCCAAGAGGAGTAAGGTTCTGCCACAACAGAGCTCGACTGTTAAGGCTTTACCTCAGTCTGCTGCCGTCTCTGCTGATCCCAAGTGGTCTATGCTTCAGTCCATGCAAGCTCAGCTTTCGGACCTGATGCGTGAGTGTCGTGCTGAGAGTGTTGCACCTCCGCCTCCACCTGCACTCCTTCCGCCTGCACCCGCTCAGCCTGTGCTCAACCCGCCTGCGCTCGCTCTACCTAGTCGCAGCACCATCTGCCAGGCGTACGATGTTGAGCCACATTCTGTGTTCGCTGTTCCCAGTGTTGTTCAGCCTCAGCCTTCTTTAAGGCAACCTTCTGTTTGGGATCAGGAGGATTACTCCACTCTTCCTCCGCCTCCCCTGGCTGCTCCACCGGTGGTGCAACTCTCGGTGGAGGTACAACAACCTCTTCCACCCATGAGTCAGTCTCCTCAGCTGCTGCACCGAGTTCAACCCGTGCACCCTGATCCTGCGCCTCAGACACCTCTGCTTGCGAGAACTTTACCTTGTTCTGCGCAGCCTCGGTCTCTTCACGCTCCACTCATTCCACAGGAACAGGAACTTTCTGCTCCTCCTCCGTCCACCACGGTTATTGTTCCTGCTCGTTCTGACTCTGCGGTTCAGCATTCGTATCCGATCTCGTCGCCTCATTCTGGGGATGAGGTTTCGGATGATGAGGAGGCACACCTTGATCCCTCATCGGACGTGGACGAATCCAAGCTCTCTCCACAGTCTCTTGATTTTTGCAAGGTCTTGGCTCTTCTCAGGGAGGTTTATCCAGACCATTTTGTCTCGGCTATTCCCCGCTCTCCTCCATCTGAGTTTTCGCTGGGCGTACAACAAGCTCAGTCTTCCTATACCAAGCTTGTCCTAGCTAGATCCTCCAAGAGGGCTTTTAGGATCTTAGGGGAGTGGCTGCAGTCTAAACAACTTCTTGGCAAGACTTCCTTCATGTTCCCTCCAACGAAGCTCACATCGAAAGCGAGCGTTTGGTATGCCACAGGGGAAGCACCAGGCTTGGGAGTACCTGCCTCTGCCCAGGCTGACTTCTCAAGTCTGGTAGACTCGCCTCGAAGGACTGCTATGAGACGCTCAAAGGTGTGTTGGACCTTCTCAGACCTGGATCACTTGCTGAAAGGGGTGTTTAGAGCTTTTGAAATGTTTAATTTTCTCGACTGGTGCCTGGGAGCCCTCAGCAAGAAAACCTCTCCTGCGGACAAAGATTCTGCCATGCTGTTAATGTCCTGCATGGATAAGGCCATCAGAGATGGATCGGGCGAGCTAGCGTCCTTGTTTGTATCAGGGATGTTGAAGAAAAGGGAACAGCTGTGTTCTTTCCTTTCCGCCAGCATTACACCTTGCCAACGGTCACAACTTCTTTTTGCTCCGCTCTCGAAGTTTATTTTTCCCGAAGAGCTCATTAAGGACTTGTCTGCTGCCCTGATACAGAAGGATACGCACGATCTTGTAGCTTCTTCGGCTCGTAAGTCTAAGGCTGCCACCTCAGTCCCTAAGACTTACCGCTCCCCAGTGGCTGATACCCCTGCTACTAGATTCATACCGCCCTTTCGTGGTAGAGCCCCCAGCCGAGGAAGCTCCCGTCCAGACTCTTACAAAGGCAAGTCCAGGAAAGGATCCAGGTCATCCAAAGGCAAAAACTGACTCTCCACTTCTCCAGACAACAGTAGGAGCCAGACTCAAGACCTTCTGGCGAGCTTGGGAGATGAGAGGTGCAGACGCACAGTCTGTCAGTTGGCTGAGGTTCGGTTACAGGATTCCATTCTGCCTTCAACCACCTCTGACCACATCGCCCATCAACCTCTCTCCCAACTACAAAGAGGAGGACAAGAGGCTAGCATTGCACCAGGAGGTGTCGCTTCTTGTGCAGAAGAAGGCAGTGGTTATAGTCCGGGACCATCAATCCCCGGGCTTCTACAACCGTCTCTTTCTTGTGGCCAAGAAGACAGGAGGTTGGAGACCGGTGTTGGACGTCAGCGCTCTCAACGAGTATGTCACCAAGCTGACGTTCACGATGGAGACGACCAAGTCGGTCTTAGCAGCGGTCAGACAGGAGGACTGGATGGTCTCTTTGGACTTGAAAGACGCATACTTTCACGTTCCGATTCATCCAGACTCCCAACCTTTCCTAAGATTCGTTTTCGGAAAGGTCGTCTATCAATTCCAAGCCCTGTGTTTTGGCCTAAGCACAGCTCCTATGGTCTTTACCCTTCTGATGAGGAATGTAGCCAAATTCCTTCACTTGTCAAACATCAGAGCCTCCCTCTACCTAGACGACTGGCTGTTGAGAGCCTCCTCGAGTCGTCGTTGTCTGGAGAATCTTCATTGGACTTTAGACCTAATCAGAGACCTGGGTCTATTAGTCAATTGGGAAAAATCTCAACTCATTCCCTCACAATCCATCGTGTATCTGGGAATGGAGATTCAGAGTCAGAGTTTTCGGGCTTTTCCATCGGCCCCCAGGATAAGCCAAGCCCTAGAGTGCATCATGAGCATGCTGAAGAGGAGCAGTTGCTCAGTGAGACAGTGGATGAGTCTCACAGGGACTCTCTCGTCCCTAGCCCTGTTTGTCGAGCTGGGCAGACTCCACCTCTGCCCTCTTCAATTCCACCTGGCAGCTCATTGGGACAAGAGTTCGACTCTAGAAGCAGTCTCTATCCCTATCAACCAAGAGATGAAGACCACTCTCCTGTGGTGGAAGCACAACCTCCTTCTCAAAGAGGGTCTATCCTTGGCCATTCAGACCCCCAATCTTCATCTCTTCTCAGATGCATCGGACTCGGGCTGGGGTGCAACCTTGGACGGAAAGGAATGCTCGGGAATGTGGAACGAGGAACAACGATCTTTCCACATCAACTGCAAGGAGCTGCTGGCAGTTCATCTAGCACTGTTGAACTTCAAGTCCCTCCTGCTAGGCAAAGTGGTGGAGGTGAACTCGGACAACACCACAGCCTTGGCTTACATCTCCAAGCAAGGAGGGACCCATTCGAGGAGCCTTTGCGAGATCGCAAGGGACCTCCTCATTTGGTCAAGAAGTCTAAACCTCTCTCTAGTCACGAGGTTCATCCAGGGCAATATGAACGTGTCAGCAGATCGCCTAAGCAGAAGGAATCAGGTCATTCCCACGGAATGGACCCTCCACAAGAGTGTGTGCAACAGACTTTGGACCTTGTGGGGTCAACCTACCATAGATCTGTTTGCCACCTCCATGACCAAGAGACTTCCTCTGTTTTGTTCTCCTGTTCCAGACCCTGCAGCAGTTCATGTGGATGCCTTTCTACTGAACTGGTCCCATCTCGACCTGTACGCATTCCCTCCGTTCAAGATAATCAACAAGGTTCTGCAGAAATTCGTCTCGCACGAAGGGACACGGCTGACGCTGGTTGCTCCCCTTTGGCCTGCAAGAGAATGGTTCACAGAGGTACTACAATGGCTAGTAGACTTCCCCAGGACTCTACCTCTAAGAGTGGACCTTCTACGTCAACCTCACGTAGACAGGTTGCATCCAAACCTCCACGCTCTTCGGCTGACTGCCTTCAGACTGTCGAAAGATTCGCTAGAGCTCGAGGCTTTTCGAAGGAGGCAGCCAGTGCGATTGCCAGAGCAAGAAGGGTTTCCACTCGTAGAGTCTACCAGTCTAAGTGGGAGGTCTTCCGAAGCTGGTGTAGAGCCAATTCGATATCCTCTACCAATACCTCTGTGATCCAAATAGCTGACTTCCTTCTTCACCTTAGGAATGAGAGATCCCTTTCAGCTCCTACGATTAAGGGATATAGGAGTATGTTGACCTCAGTTCTCCGCCACAGAGGTTTGGACCTGTCTTCCAACAAGGACCTTCAAGACATTCTTAAGTCTTTTGAGACGTCTAAAGATCGTCGTCTTTCCACTCCAGGCTGGAATCTAGACGTAGTCTTAAGGTTCCTTATGACATCTAGGTTCGAACCTCTCCAGTCAGCTTCATTTAAGGACCTTACCCTCAAGACTCTTTTTCTCGTTTGCCTTGCAACAGCGAAGAGAGTCAGTGAGGTTCATGCCTTCAGCAAGAACATTGGTTTCACGACCGAATCTGCGACATGTTCTTTTCAGCTTGGATTCCTAGCAAAGAACGAACTTCCTTCACGTCCTTGGCCTAGATCGTTCGAGATACCTAGCCTCTCCAACATGGTAGGTAACGAACTTGAGAGAGTTCTTTGCCCTGTCAGAGCTCTCAAATATTATCTCAAGAGGTCTAAACCTCTCCGAAGACAGTCAGAAGCCTTATGGTGTGCCATCAGGAAACCCTCGAGACCCATGTCCAAGAATGGGCTTTCGTATTATATAAGGCTTCTGATCAGAGAAGCACATTCTCACTTAAAGGAGGAAGACCTTGCATTGCTGAAGGTAAGGACCCACGAAGTAAGAGCCGTAGCTACTTCGATGGCCTTTAATAAAAACCGTTCTCTGCAGAGCATAATGGATGCAACCTATTGGAGGAGCAAGTCAGTGTTTGCATCATTTTATCTGAAAGATGTCCAGTCTCTTTACGAGAACTGCTACACCCTGGGACCATTCGTAGCAGCGAGTGCAGTAGTAGGTGAGGGCTCAGCCACTACATTCCCTTAATCCCATAACCTTTTTTAACCTTTCTCTTGAATTCTTTTATTGTTGTTTTTATGGTTGTTACGGTAGGCTAAGAAGCCTTCCGCATCCTTTTGATTTGGCGGGTGGTCAATTCATTCTTGAGAAGCGCCTGGGTTAGAGGTTGTGTAGAGGTCCTTTAGTAGGGGTTGCAACCCTATATACTTTAGCACCTTGGGTTGATTCAGCCTCCAAGAGGAACGCTGCGCTCAGTAAGGAAGACGAACTTAAAAAAGAGGCAGAGTAACGGTTCAATTCGACTTCCTTACCAGGTACTTATTATTTCATTGTTATTTGAGATAACTGTTATATGAAATTTGGGATACTTGGCTATCCTTTAATCTTGTACACTGGTTTTCACCCACCCCCCTGGGTGTGAATCAGCTACATGATTATCGGGTAAGTTTAATATTGAAAAATGTTATTTTCATTAGTAAAATAAATTTTTGAATATACTTACCCGATAATCATGATTTAATTGACCCTCCCTTCCTCCCCATAGAGAACCAGTGGGACCGAGGAATAATTGAGGAGGTGTCAACAAGAAGTACCTGAGTACCTGGCCACAGGTGGCGCTGGTAAGTACACCCCCTTCTAGTATTGTGATAGCTGGCGTATCCCTCCTTAGATTTCTGTCGGGCAACGGAGTTGACAGCTACATGATTATCGGGTAAGTATATTCAAAAATTTATTTTACTAATGAAAATAACATATTTCCATTTTAGCAATACATTACAGTATTTTACTGCTAGTACAGCCCAGTAAAGGCTATAATAAGACTTAAATAAGTTTTTTATTTGTTTGTTCTGAAGCCTTATTGCTATGAATATGACTATGTGCTGTAACAGCAATATTTAGTGTATGTCAAGATAAGTCTTCTTATCATAGTTATGTTCTTCACAGCTTTCATTATGTAGGATGCTTGTAAGTACCTTTTTCTTTTATTGTAAATGCTCAAGCTTTATTTCACACTGTATAGTGTGTTGAAGTTTTGAAAATATTCTTTATTAGAATTAGGAGCAGTTTTTATTACAATTTGTTTTATCAAATCAAATTATGTCAAATGCCATAGTATATATTTATTTATGCTTTCTAAGCATACTGATATAATACAAAACCTTTTCCTGTAAGTTTTATTGTTGGTTCAATTTAGTTTATTTAATGAGACCAGTAGGCTTACTTTTGCCCTTTGAAATAAAGTGAGTAACAAAGACTTATTAGCTTTTGGATGTGCCAGTAAAGAATTTCTAAAGCTTTTTAATCTATGCTTTGATGTAATATCCTTTATTATTTCTATAGCATATTCTACTATGCAGTACAGTATTAATGTAAATATAGTTCCATATGTATTTTCCTAGATAAATTTGCTTTCTATCACATTCTTCCTTTTATTATCAATGCTTTTGTCTTTAGGTGTGATGGTGCGACAAGACGAGGCTAAAATGGGCCAGGGAGGGCTGTGTGGGGTCTCTTCTCCTGGAATTGAGTCCTTTACTCACATACCCTCTGCTGGAGTCCCTACATCAAATGGCATAGCTTCAGAAGTTCAGGTAATTCTAACAGTACTGTACAGTATTAGATGTTGATGGAATTATATGGGTTTCAAGGGCTCATTATGTATCATAGAAAAATACAGCTGTAGTGAATGTTTCCTTTATACAGGTATTGCATTTTTCAGTATTTAACTTAGCCGGTGATTATAATAGCTGCAACTCTGTTGCTCGACAGAAAAACTCTACGGAAAAATTCGCCAGCGATCGCTACACAGGTAGGGGGTGTACTCAACAGCGCCATCTGTCGTTCAGATACCCATTACTCATTGTAAACAAAGAACTCAATTTTCTCTCTGTCGGGGTACCGGCAAGACCTACTAATTCGCTGTTGCTAACTGGATTTGTTTTCACAACTATTTGGTGAAGTACACTATTCTAGTTTTGAGCTTTCGCTATGCAGGTGTTTTATCTTCATCTTAAAACTTGAACTCGTTTTGGATAGATTTAATTATGGTGACAAGGAGAGTATGGACTTTCTTTCACTTTTAAATGGCCGACCCTTCCCTTAGACGGAAGTGTGTTTAGGCTTTTAGTAATTATCTTATCACGTTATAGATTTTCCTATATATATTTTATATCTCTCCGCCTTTATTAGGCCTCTTCGATTAACTTTCCATTTTTTATAAACATATAAAAATAAATTTTAATGCTTTGTTTATATAGACCTTTCCTGAGAGTAGGCGGTCCTAACTTGGAAACCGAAGTTAATCAACGTTGAGCCCTTTATATCGTCTTTAGCTTTTAAAGAGCTAAGGATTTAAAACTTTTTAAATGTAATATTTTATGAAAGAATTTCTTTGATAGTCTTCGTACTGTTTTCAAAGATGAACTAACGTTTAGTTTATTTATGCTACGCAGTTGTTGACGTTCAGGACGTTCAACATGCGCTCTATCGTTACGATAGAGAGAGAGTGTATCACGGTTTCACTTTGCAGTAAGAGTAAATCGATTCTGACGTTTTATTCATTCTTTCTTAGCTTAAATGTTTTGAATTCTAATTTAAAAGAACTTTTTAGTTGAAAAACCTTTCAGTTTTTTCCTTTAGTCAAATAACATGTTTTTTTGACCATATATAATTGGGCTCTTCTCTTAGGTGCGAAATCAAGAGAGAAAGAGAGAGAGAGATGAGACGGAGGGAGAGAGAGGAGAGAAAACGTTCCGTTCAAGCGGGTAACGTTGTTCTCGTGTTACTCACGTCCCTAGTCGCTGTACGGGGAGGAAGGATAAAACGTTTTTAGGTTTTTATTCTCGTCCCCAGGCTATGTGCGGTGAGAGATTGAAAACGTAGTTATATGAACTAGTGTTTAGTCTCTTTCCCAGCCACTGGTTTTTCTTTTTATCTTAAAATATGTTTTCTGTTTTTTGCTGGTATTATGAGCTTGCATTATACGACTAATTTCGCAATTACTACCACTTAATGAAGGGTAGAATTGCGTGTTTCAGGTAGAAATAAGTGCAAAACAGAAAATCGAAGTGATAAAGTGACATGCGCAAAGTGTTACAGTGTTGCGTCCGAGGCGCAAAGTGTTACAGCGTTGCGTCCGAGGGTTCGTCTGTTCGTGCCTGTCGTTCACCTAGTCCGGGACCTCTTACAAGCTCCCAAGCCCAGGGGAGAAGTAATGTCAAACGACTTATGGGTTCGAGAGGCCTTGACCAACGAACAGACGTTTTCCCTCTATGGTATCGTGTGTATCTTACCAAGATCTCCCCGACCATAAGACGAGAGAGACGTTGTTTCTCCTCGCCATCCGTAGGCTTTTCGCATAAGAAACCTGTCACAAGGTTTCGAAGCCCTTAAGCGAAAGTCAGTCCTTTCAGGACAGGTCCAGCGTCCTGGTTACAGCCATTAGGACAGCTCTGACCCTATGCAGTCATCGGATAACTGCTCGCCGCCTAACAAAAGCGTAACACAGACTCCGAGAGTCTTTTTTTGTAGGCAAAGTGTTGCGGTCACAGACGTTACCCTCGTCTATTACCACAACCATTTCCGTTGATCCTTAAGGGGTTGTATGGCAAAACATGCAGTATATGCTTGCCTCCCTTATGGAAGACTATTCTGCCGATTAGTCCGTTGAGTCTAGCCGTTTATCTCATCGATATCCTGGCTTTCAGCCAACCTAACGTTCCTTTGTGCTTACTGTTGACGTTGGCGTAGCTTAGTCACGTCAGTCAGGTTGTTTAGAACCACACTCGATGCGGTCTCGTGTGGTTTTTCAGCCGCATTTGGACGTTAGGCCACTGGCTGATGCTCCTGTTGACGTTCAAGACGTTCACTAACAATCTGAGTTGACTTGTTTTGACGCTGTGCGTCAACCTCCGCATTCTAGAGTTGTTTTGACTGCTCAGTCTAGGCAGTCAAAGCAGTCTCGAGTGGACGCTGTGCGTCCTCACGCACCTGTTGTCGTTGACAGTTCAGTTGTTGACAGTTCACAGACTGTCAAGCAGTTATATGATGTTGCGTTCTGGTCCGCTACTAATGCACCAGTGAGAGACTCAGCTTTTATCGGACAAGGTTCCTGTAGATGAGGAAGTTGCTGTTCTCCCTCCTACTGATATTCCCTTGAGGACTCTGTCAGATGGAGAGGAGCCTAAAGCTGCTTAGCCTCCTATGGACTTTAATTAAATCATGATGATTTTTTTAAGGATCTTCGTCTGGATCTTTTTGTAACTGCTGCTCCTCGTTCGCCTAAACGTCAGAGCTTACACTAGGCCTAGCTACTTCGAAGCTGTTGTTTTTAAGCTAGTGCTCTCTCGCTCTCCTAGAGAGCGTTACGTTGGCTAGGCGACTGGTTTTTCACCAGGAGGAGTTTGGGGGATACAGCCTTTGCTTTCCCTTCTTTTAAACTGGTTTATAGAGCGAGAGTCTGATATGACACGAGAGAAGTTCTCGGCTTGGGAGTTCATGCCTCTGCCCAGATAGACTTCTCAATTCTGGTATACTCTCCCTGGCGCCTAGCTAGGAGACGCTCCAAGTTGTTTACAGGTCAACTTCACAGCTGTTGTCGAGCCTTTGAAGTTTTGCTGTACTATTATGTCGCGCATAACAAGGCTTTCATGGATGGTAAAAGGTTCTGCCTCAGTCGCTAACCCCGTCTGTTGCCACACCTGCTCCCGTAGACCCTAAATGGGCTTTGCTGCAAGACATGCAGTCCAAGCTTGCGTCCTTGATAGAGGACTTAAATGCGGAGAAGAACCTTCTGGCCAACAACCTTCCAACCGGTCGGTTGTGCGCCCTGTTGACGCTGAGGTAACCTACTCGCGTCTGCCAGTTGAGGTGGTTCCTCCACCGATGCGACCCAGTGTGGGTTGCCAGCCGCACGTTGTCGTTAAGCGACGCTTGGAGGTGGTTGTTGACGTTCAGGACGTTCAACAACCAGCAGAGGTGACTTGTTTTGACGCAGTGCGTCAACCTCAGCAACCCGGTAGGGTGTTGACTGCACAACCCAGACGGTCTAGACAGTCTCGGGTTGACGCTGTGCTTCCTCGCGCACCCATGGTTGTTGACAGTTCACAGACTGTGCAGCAGTTCCATGATATTGCGTCCGGCTCTGTCACGCTTCCACCAGTGCGACCGGATTCAGCGAGCCAGACGTTGCCCCCTCCGTTGCCGTTTCCTAATCAGTTTCGGATGAGGAACCCTCTGATGAGGACGTTGCTGAACAACAAGACGATCAGCCCCCAGCCCTGCTATCCATCCAGAAGATGCTGAAGAAGGAACGCTGCTCAGTCAGGCTGTGGATGAGTCTGGTAGGGACACTGTCATCCGTGGATCAATTTGTGTCACTAGGAAGACTACACCTCCGTCCTCTTCTATACCATCTAGCTTTTCACTGGAAAAAGGACAAGACGCTATAAGCGGTCTCGATCCCGGTTTCCGAAAAGATAAAGTCTTGTCTGACTTGGTGAAAGGACAATATCAACCTAAGAGAGGGTCTTCCCCTGGCTGTTCATACTCCCAACCACGTTCTCTTCTCGGACGCATCGGACGTAGGCTGGGGTGCGACATTAGACGGTCGGGAATGCTCGGGGATATGGAACTCGAGTCAAAGGACAATGCATTTCAACTGCAAGGAGCTTCTGGCAGTACGTCTGGCCTGGAAAAGCTTTAGGTCTCTCCTTCAAGGCAGAGTGGTGGAGGTGAACTCGGACAACACCACGGCTTTGGCGTACATCTCCAAGCAAGGAGGGACCTACTCTCTGACGTTGTACGAGATCGCAAGGGACCTCCTCACCTGGTCAAAAGGTCTAAACATATCACTAGTAACGAGGTTCATCCAAGGCAACTTGAATGTCATGGCAGATTGTCTCAGTCGGAAGGGACAAATAATTCCAACAGAATGGACCCTCCACAAGGATGTATGCAAGAGACTTTGGGCCACCTGGGGCCAGCCAACCATAGATCTCTTCGCAACCTCGATGACCAAGAGGCTCCCAATATTTTGCTCACCAATCCCGGACCCAGCAGCAGTTCATATAGATGCCTTTCTCCTAGATTGGTCACATCTAGATCTATATGCATTCCCTCCGTTCAAGATTGTCAACAAGGTACTGCAGAAGTTCGCCTCTCACGAAGGGACAAGGTTGACGCTAGTTGCTCCCCTCTGGCCCGCGAGAGAATGGTTCACCGAGGTACTTCGATGGCTAGTAGACGTTCCCAGAACACTTCCCCTAAGGGTGGACCTTCTACGTCAGCCACACGTAAAGAAGGTACACCAAGGCCTCCACGCTCTTCGTCTGACTGCCTTCAGACTATCGAAAGACTCTCGAGAGCTAGAGGCTTTTCGAAGGAGGCAGCCAGAGCGATTGCTAGAGCAAGGAGAACATCCACCCTTAGAGTCTACCAATCGAAGTGGGAAATCTTCCGAAACTGGTGCAAGTCAGTATTCGTATCCTCGACCAGTTCCTCTGTAACTCAAATAGCTGACTTCCTCTTATATCTGAGGAAAGAACGATCTCTTTCAGCTCCCACTATCAAGGGTTACAGAAGCATGTTGGCATCAGTCTTCCGTCACAGAGGCTTAGATCTTTCCAACAATAAAGATCTACAGGACCTCCTTAAGTCTTTTGAGACCACGAAGGAGCGTCGTTTGGTTACACCTGGTTGGAATTTAGACGTGGTACTAAGATTCCTTATGTCAGACAGGTTCGAGCCGCTACAATCAGCCTCCCTGAAAGATCTCACCTTAAAGACTCTTTTCCTGGTATGCTTAACCACAGCTAAAAGAGTCAGTGAGATTCATGCCTTCAGCAAGAACATCGGATTCTCATCTGAAATGGCTACATGTTCTCTACAACTTGGTTTTCTAGCCAAAAACGAGCTGCCTTCTCGACCTTGGCCAAAATCGTTCGATATTCCAAGCTTATCGTATGGTTGGAAATGAACTAGAAAGAGTCTTATGCCCTGTAAGAGCTCTTAAGTTCTATTTAAAACGAATTAAACCTTTACGAGGCCCGTCTGAAGCTTGATGGTGTTCAGTTAAGAAACCATCTTTGCCTATGTCAAAGAATGCTTTATCCTATTTTTATCAGACTGTTAATACGAGAAGCTCATTCCCATCTGAATGAGGAAGACCAAGCTTTGCTGAAGGTAAGGACACACGAAGTTAGAGCTGTCGCAACTTCCGTGGCCTTTAAACAAAATAGATCTCTGCGAAGTATAATGGACGCAACCTATTGGAAAAGGAAGTCAGTGTTCGCGTCTTTTTATCTTAAGGATGTCCAGTCTCTTTACGAGAACTGCTACACTCTGGGACCATTCGTAGCAGCGAGTGCAGTAGTGGGTGAGGGCTCAACCACTACAATTCCCTAATTCCATAACCTTTTTAATCTTTCTCTTGAAATGTTTTTATTGTTGTTTTTGGGTTGTCCGGAAGGCTAAGAAGCCTTTCGCATCCTAGTTGATTTTGCGGGTGGTCAAAGTCATTTCTTGAGAAGCGCCTAGATTAGAGGTTTTGATGAGGTCCTGTTGTATGGGTTGCAACCCTTGATACTTCAGATCCTAGGGGTCGATCAGCATCCTAAGAGGATCGCGAGGCTCCGTAAGGAAGACGTACTTAAAAAGGCAGAGTAATTGTTCAAGTCGACTTCCTTACCAGGTACCTATTTATTTTGTTTAGTTATTTTGATAACTTCTAAAATGAAATAAAAATTCTTAGCTCATATGATGTAAACATATTTTGCTGGTCTCTACCCACCCCCCTGGGTGTGAATCAGCTATTATAATCACCGGCTAAGTTAAATATTGAAAAATGTTATTTTGATAATAAAATAAATTTTTGAATATACTTACCCGGTGATTATAAATTAAAGGACCCTCCCTTCCTCCCCAATAGAGACGCAGTGGAGCGAGGAGAAAATTGAGTTCTTTGTTTACATTGAGTACTGGGTATCTGGACGACAGATGGCGCTGTTAGGCACACCCGCAACCTGTGTAGCGATCGCTGGCGAATTTTTCCGTAGAGTTTTTCTGTCGAGCAACAGAGTTGCAGCTATTATAATCACCGGGTAAGTATATTCAAAAATTTATTTTATTATCAAAATAACATTATTTGTTCCTACATGAATACAAACCATCGTCATATAATGAAATAATAGAATTATATGACTTCAGCGAAACGGCTATCAAAATTTAACTAGGTACTGTAGTCATAACTATCAGTGGATACAGGGACACCCCAGTCACCTGCCATTTAGCAGGACTAGCACTTTGGACTTTAGCCACAAGAAGTACACAAATACTCTTGCAACCTCACTAACTCTGGATGTTTCAATTTTTTGCTTTCTTTCCAAAATAAATGGATAAGTGTATAGAAATGACGTTGTGTCAGAGTAAACTTGGATAAATTAAAAGGTATAAGGATATGCTGTTCTTTCTAAGTAAATCTGCAGCAAGAAATGTGACAGGTTTACGTGCAAACCTGTCATTAATTATCCGCAGTGCTCTATTACAAGACTTGACGCTTCAGACTTAAGCTCAAAAGACTTTACTTAGCATTAGCAGGGTAAAGAGAAAAACATCCTAGAACAATTTTTCTGTATAACTTAGTGACACCAGAAGTTATGCCTAAACCTCAACATGCAAGGGAGTTGGAGGTCCAAATGGGGCAAGGACTTACAAAGTTAAGAGTTACCTGGTCCTCTTTAGCACTCAGGAAGAACCTATCAGTGTCTCAGGTATCACGACAGGAGTTTGCTAACACTAGATAACCTTTACCTCCAACTACCTTTACCCAAAGTCTCTCACGAGACAAGATGCATTTCATCCGAGATAGCAGTTTCATCATAAGCCTAGAAATAAAGATAGAAGAACTGGCCTACTCTTACTTCCCCCTCTCTTTGAGGGTGCAGCATTCTTAGCCACTACGAATTGGGCTGGACATTAGATGCAGGTGAGCTTCATAACCTTGCAACCTTCCTTTACAACAGGATGTGTTAAGAAGTATCTTCCCCAGGCTCCCAGACTAGGGGGAGGGTGGATAGAATGTATTCAACCCATATCTTATAATAGCTATGAATGCATTAAGACAACAATACCCAATAAGGGTATAGCCTTTCCTTAGACCAAGTACCAAGACCAAGTATGGGCCTAACCTAATTATTATTATTATTATTATTATTATTATTATTATTATTATTATTATTATTATTATTATTATTACTACTACTACTTGCTAAGCTACAACTCTAGTTGGAAAGGGAACATGGTATAAGCCCAATGGCTCCAACAGGGAAAATAGCCCAGTAAGGAAAAGAAATTAAATAAACTACAAGAGAAGTAATTAAGAATTAAAATAAAATATTCTAAGAACTGTAACAACATTAGATATTTCTTATATAAACTATAAAAAGATACATATCAGAGTGTTCAACATAAAAATATAGATTACCGGTACTTTGAAGATTTATGATTTTTTTTATTTTATTTATGACAAAAATATAGTTTATTTCTTTTTCTATTTATTTTCAAAACACCTTTTAGTTGAATGGATAAAGGATAACAATTTTCATTAGTGGTATATAGATATTGGTGAATATTTTTACTCACTCATGTTTAGCTAAATTTGATGTTGAATAGAATTTTACTGATATTTTATAGACAATTAAGACTTGAAAGCTATTTAGACCTATCTGAATTAGCTGCATATTTTGTTTGTAAACTGGATTTCACTTTCAGTCAGAAGTGAATTTCTGAATGATATACTATATTACAGAGATATACCGAGGGTATACCCCTATGAAAAATAGTTTTGGTAAAGAGTTGTCTATTAATTTTTTATGCTTAACCTTTTGAAGTGGCTTTCAAGTTTTCTCATTAATTAACCTGTTTAAACAATAACAGAATTGTAAAGTGATTTTCGTGTAAGTTTTTTATGCAGTTGCATTTTCTTGCAAATGAAACAGCTAAGTTTTACTTGATATTTTTCGCAGGCATCGCTGTCGATGTTAATGTCCTCTGAAGGCTCTGTGTCACAAGAAGATTTGATATCAAAACTTCGCACTGTCATCAATGAAAATTTGGAATTGAAAGGTAAATAACAGAAACTATTTTGGAGGTTGTTTATGATCACTTTTGAAGGAAAATTTTATTTTTAGTATATTTTAGTCTGCATAAATATGACTGAAAAAAATATATGTACTGTACTCAGGTTGAGACAGTTCTGTCAACGAATTCCAAATTCAAGGGAAGGTCTGATTATAGACGTGCATCACTTGTGCATTACTAAACAGTAAAGTACCATAATATGTCTAATTGGAGGTCTTGAATGATAACGGCATGCTGACTGGTTTAAATGATTTGTATCATTATGCATTGTACAATATCATCTTAGTGGTTTATCGTGACTGATTTTTGGACAGAGACCATAGCGCAGAACAACCTAGCCCTCCGTCAGCAGCTGGGTCTGGTTGTAAAATGGAACCAGCAGAAAGAGTTAATTCAACAGCAGCATCGCCAGCAAGTCAGTGAAGTGGCACAACAGCTATCCAAACTCCAACAAGAAAATGTTACTCTTAGGGCTTCCTTTTTGGGGTCTAAGGTAAGCTTTATTTCTGTTCATTAAATAACATTAATGTAATTTTGATTATAAAATTTGTTTTATTTCTGAACTCTCCTGATGTTCATGTTGGTTTGTCCCTGAAGCCAACTCAATAGCGACATTATCCTGCAAAAAATAAAGATAAAGGTTCCCTTTCTTCCCTTCAAGAGGCCACGCTTCTCACCCATCAACGTAACATCTGGTGACTAATAGTAACTCGAGGTATGGCTTGGCCTTAACTACACTTATTAGTCTCGAAGTTGCAACTAATTTTCTATCCTCTTAAACTTATTTAGTGGGAAAGGGGTGAGCATGTACATGAACATCAGGTAAGTATAGATATAACAAATTTTATTATTAAAATCTCATTTATTTCCATAAATCTCCCCTGATATTTATTTTGGTAGCTCAAACATTCTGATGGAGGTCTGTCATGAAGGAAAGAGATAGAAATTTAAACTCCTAAATAATACTTGGTTTTACACCAGACTCACCTCCTTGTGTAGTGACTCGGTACCAAACCATCACAGCTAAGGTTATAACTTGATGCTCTAGATTGTATTTCTAATAAGAGTACAGTATTTAGATACATTAGTAAAACTAAAGGAAACCAAACTTTTATTAAACCACATTACCAGAAGCTACTAAGGCACCTAGAGTCCAGCAATCTTGGTAAGAAATTCAGTATTCTTTAAGATGAAGCTCAGTGAATACAAATTGGTGCACTATTAGCTGTAGCTAAAAGTTTTTCCGAAGAAAGATTTTTACAAAATTTCAGCAATGTAATTGCAATAATAATATAATACACTCTAACCTTCAAGTCTTTTCTCTGACATGAAATCAACTCTCTTGGGAGCCTGTATGACCAATCTTTTAGCCAGAAAAGATGTAGCATTTGGACAAAGGAAAATTAAAAAACCTAACCCCCAAATACAAATTAGGAACATTACTTTAGTGTCTGGAGTCTTGGCTTAGATACCTCTACAATAATACTAGAATCTGATAAATCAAACTCTGAATGTTTGAAGACCGTATGAAGCATGGAACTAAAAACCCTAAAGATCTGAGGTAGACAGCTACTAGGAAAATTTTAGCCAAGGATAGTTAAGAACTTGTCAAGTTAATATATGTGCTGTCAAAGCAAGTACTCACAACATTGTGTTAGCTCAGAATGCCAGCAAAGGAAATAAGATCCTCTTTTGTGGACAGATTCTTTTCGTAAGAAATGAAGTTCCAAACTACCGTATTATCCAAACAAGTCTTAGTTACCAGCCCATTTATAGACTTCCACCAATCAAATTGAACATTGCATTGACTTTGACAAGCTTGTTAGTAGGCTGCCCACTCTCTTTGCAGACAATAAGGAGCCCTTAGTGTCATCATATTGTTCATTGATACAACATAATCCAAACTTGTCTTGTCCTGATCCAGTTTATCACATGTCAGAACATCGCAAACTGGTGACAAGTATACCGATTGGATTCAACCAGTCCTGTAACATGGTAACCACTTATCATGCTAGGGGCCCCAGAGCTGATGAACAAAAAACCTATCTTATTGTCAAAATATGTTGCAAACTTACCAACATTTTTATCGTTTCTACCAATCCAAACCCCTAGAAATACTTCAAGAAGTAAATACCATTTGTTAGAAAGAGCTGCACCCCTAGTTGGAAAAGCAGAATGTTACAAGGCAAAGGAAAAGAGCTCCAATAAAGACATCAACCTAGTACGGAAAATGAATGGAGAAGCAAAGAATAAATCATAGAATAGGGAAAAGAGTAACACATATCAAGATGAAATAGCAGTGGTTAATAAATGTGTAACAGGTAGACTATAAAACTGTCAACAAAGAAACTTTTGCAGCTACTTTGAACTTCTGAAATGGGTTTTTAATTGTTTTAAAATTGCATTGGATAGATTTTAATTTCTTGTAATGTTCTGAACCATCCACTAGCAATTTTTATATTTTTCTTATTTAGTGAAATATCTTTTCAGGCTCCGGAAGGCAGTGAGGCAAGGTTTAGAGAGGTAGATGAGACCATTAAATTGTTGAATACTCGTTTAGAGGTATCAGAAAGGAATTTGAGGCAAGTCCAAGAAGAAAGAGAGAAACTTATAGCACAGAGGTCTAGACATGAAGGGGATATTACTCTTCTAAAGGTTAGTAGGAACAGTAATGTGTGAGTACTTAATTTTTTTTTACCATAGATGCCAATCTGTAAAACACCCTAGTAAAATTGTGTAATAATTGTTTGTGCCTAGTATGACACGACCCCGTTTTAGCAGCAATATATTTCAACTTAACCTTGCCAAACCTAACCTAAAATGCAGGGTCATAACCTGACTAGATATTTCCTGTACCCGCTAATCAAACTCAACCCAGAGCACTGTACATCACTCAATGCTGCTTTTTCATATAGGTATATAGCTCTTGTCAAACACCCTGATACTATCCTTCATTTGGGTTGAATGTAGTTTGTTGGGACAGGCGATATCTTTCTTATTACTTGTCAAATCATTTTCTTTATGGGGAAAATGTTCTTTACTATGAACCGATATACCATAATAGGAAGTTATTTTATCATTTTAAATAATACTGTATTATAATTTACCTTTACCACGGCAATTTTTTCAGCAAATTATATACATGCAGACAATTGTAATGGAAAACAATGGCATTTTTTCAGTGCTCTGACAAAATTTATTTCATGCTGGTTTCTATTACTTTCTAAATTTAATATCCCACTGTTTATTTCCAAATATGTTTCTTATCGATAATTTTTTCAGTGTGACTTAACCACCACACGTAGTGAGCTAGAACGTCTACAGCTCGAAAGATTTGAGCTGCTAAGTACTGCCAATGAGCTACGACAGCAGCTACGACAGGTCAGGGAAGGAGCAGCAGCTAAAGCCAGATCTCTTGAAGCAAGTCCTGTCTATGGTAATTTCCAAATTCATTTTTGTGGTTAATGTGCTGTGAAGACTCCAAAAATTTTCCTTTAAACGTCTAGAATAGGGAATCCAATACAACATAAGTTACCAAAGAAATTTTGTCTCCCCTGCTCGAGGGCCAGTGTTTTAACATGTAAAGGATGGACTCTTCTCTTCTCCACGAAAGAAAAACTTTCCAGGAAGATGGAAAGGAAGGTGGTACCCTTCAAACTCACCTGGCAGTGCAACGAGTACTCAGACACCCTTTGAGGTTCCAGTAAAGTGCTCTCTCTCCCACGGAGAGAAAAGGTAGGAGTGACGCAATGCCACTCTTATCGATTGGCCTCTTGGACTTCTTCAGTGATGTTTTCTAAACATTATACAGTACTCCCCAAAATGGCAATGAAGACTCTCATCAGAGATGAGGTAGTGGAGAAGGAAGAACTATAAAGTTGGCCTTCTAAGGGTTATCCATACTAACATCAACGACACTTCAATGAAGAAAGAGAGCCCATGCACTCTATGAAGAGATAGCACCACCAGGAAATGCTTCTCCAGCACTACACTAATAAGAGGAAAAAGGCAGCACCCCTCTTCTTCAATTTGGCAGTAGTAGAAACGCCTTCCGCCAAATATTTCTCATTTAACGGAGCTAGTAATACTAGTGTCAACTTATGTGCTACTGGAAAGATGGTGTCTTGGTGCAAGTTAGTTTTTAATCAGTATTGTCTCCAGTATTAATGTTGGTTTTAGGTAATGATATGACATGGGTTGTCAGATGATTTCAGCATTGGAGGTGCTGTGACGAGTTCAGTTGCACTTGAACTCGAGTCTCCCTTATACACACTAAGTATGTGCTTTGCACATTGAAACACTGGTCCTAGAGCAGGAGAAACAATATGTCTGAGAATTTATGTCGATGGGATTCACTGTTCTTGCCTTTTACAGGAAAGTCCTTGGAGACCACACAGCACCAAGATAATATTAAGAAAATATTTTAATATTTCTAATTTCCTTGCTAACTTTTATACTGTAGTTGTAATTATAACCTACAGTAGGCTACAATACTAGGATCAGTTATTTGTCATTTAGGTGATTAAGTGCACTTGAATTCCAGTTTATTAAGTATCACTATTAGCTTACAGTAGTTATGAAAAATAGCTTAACCAGACTACTGATCTCATAGTGTTAGCTTTCATGTGGATGACAAAATTACTGTACCTTGTAAAGAAAGACAAGTTGTTAAGTATAAGATTCGTAAACCTTTAGTCAGCAGTAAATAGCTACAGTATTGTCAAACTTCATGGCAATTGATTACCTGTGAAATATTTTATGATTGTGATTTCCAACAGGGGTAAAACAATTAAATTCAATGTGGGGGAATTTTATTTTTTATTTGTTCCGACTTGAATAGAAACCATCATCTTGTAATTGGAGTATTTGCTTTCAACATCAGCTGGATACAGCTGTTAAAACTATAATAGTGTGGTACAGTTGTAGTTACAGCCGGATGGCGTGAAGTCCTGCCCACCCGACAGTCCCCTGAGCTCCCACTGTTTTCAATCTCCAGAGCACAGATGTACTCCCAACATCTGTTCAAGGTTTCCACCATTGCTTGCTCAGCTCACTATTTAATTGACCAAGAAACTTACAGTTTCTGCTCCCCAGTTCTAATCCATCGGCAGTGTTTGAGTATTCCATCCAACATCCTGAGGGATTTTATATGCTTTCCCCTTTCCACCCACCTTCCTTTTTTTGCTGATCACTTAACAGTCGGCGGCGACAGCAAGGTTCGGTTTAACCCTGATCACTCCCAAGTGACCACACGTCAAGTGGTATCCTGATCAGCTGTTTTCTATCCGCGTGAAGGATGGCAAATAAGGCTTCAACCCTTAAGATTGTCTTCAGCTAGCCTAGTCCTGACAAAGCAGGTATGAAACGACATAACTTTGCCTGTGACATAAGTCATTCTGAAAGATAGAGGATATCCATCATCTTAGTTGAGAATTTCTTGTTCAGGACCTAGAATCCAGCCGTTCACGACTTCAAGTCCATCATCTCTTCCATACAAAATATGATTAGTGGAGACCAGGATGACTTGTCTTCTTTTCTGGGAAGTCAGTACAATTCCTCCCCCAGCAATGAAAGGAATAAAGAAAAAGATCTCAGAACTCTGTTTTTTCTGGCTTTGTGGGATAATATGTGCTTTAACTGCTTGTGAGGAGACTAAAGGATCATCCTGGATTTGTGCACACGAGGTCAGACATATTAGATCTACCCCTAATATCAGGAAGAACCTGTATAGGGGCACAATTCTTGAAGACGAGCGTTGGTCAACAACAGAACCTTCTTTGCTGATTCCTATTATAAAATACACAGGTCCCTGGATACCAGTATCCTTGGCCCTATCTTAGTTGCTTAACAGATCATGTAGCAAACGTAACTCCTTTTTTGGTGTCTTGTCTATTATAGTGATCACCTTTTTACCTCTTCTTTCTTTCCATTCCTTGGAGTGCACCAGCCAGTCTGTTATTTGCTGGAATGGATGATACATGCAGTTGAGCCACCTGATCAAACAGCTTTTCTTTGCAAGAAGTTTTTCTTAAGAATGGACAAATGTATGCAGCTATTTTCTCATAATGACCAAACATTTAGACAACATATCCTCCATGGACATAGGTTCTTCCATGACTGTCTGTCAGTCTAAGATAGTGACCTAGTCTAACAACTGCCTCATCTTTGTGTACAGGTTGTTAAGAGGTTTAAAAGGAGTCACCACTTTTACTCCTATAAAGGATATATAGCCAGTTGGTTAAAGAGACTTCCTTCCTCTTTAAGATAAATCTCTTATTAAAGAATGAGGGTTTGTATTCGTGAAGGAACAAATCACAAGGTTTTAACTAATGTGCATTTTACCTAACAATACAAACCTGAGTTTAAGTTACATTTCCCACCTCAACCATTGCACAAGTCCTAGATTTAAGGTCAAAGGGGGAGCTCAGTAGGTAAAGCTTCTCAGCCAACTGTGAGTACTTACCACCACCTCTGTAAGGTTATAACAGCCTTATACAGCTTTGCTAAAAGCATACTACTGTTGAAGGATTAAGGTTTGCACAGTTATGAAAAATACAAATTAATTTTTAAAAATTTGTGATATTAAGAATGTTTTAAGCTTTAGCAAGCTTCTTGAAAAATTAGGAACTCTTAGGAGCTATAACTTTGTAGGGTCGGTAATGGTAAGCAATTTTTTATTGTACCTTAGGTGAAAATGTAATGCAAGTAGTTGCAGTGTATCATCACTGTTGTGTATGCATGGAGCCTTGCCATTTTGGTTGCACCATAAATTGAGGCTTTGCGGTTTTTTCATAAAATATTAGAATAATTTTTCCTGTGTGAACTGATTGTTTAATATTGTTAGTTCAAGTACCATGGTATACTGCAGCTTAAGTAAATAACTAAATTTTATGAAAATATATGTACAAAATTCTGTTTTTCAAACTGTATATTATAGTGTTATAATCTGTTTGTACTGAATATTTCTAACAGAGGGTATGGGCATTCTTGGAGAAGAAGCTTTCCAGAAGCTTAAAGATCAGCTAAAACGGGAGCAGGATACTACTGCAACTCTACTGCAAGAGCTTCACGACACTCGTAATCAGGTAACCTACTGATATACATCACAGTTTATGATATTGATCTATACTGAAATGGCTGGTTTTTTATTTTAAAGTCTCCATTATAAATTATATTGCTGCCTTAGAGTATAGCTTCCTTTAAATTTTAAGTTCTTTGTCTAATTTTGTTTAAGGATTGCTCAACTTCAGGTATACAGAGTAAGTCATTTATCTGTTTATGATATTTTCTTGATTTGTAATCACTTCGTTAAGACTTAGAATATTTAAATGTATTCAGTTAAAGCTCAAATTTACCAGACATTTGCCTGTAACATTTATCTAAAGTTTTATTGATATATTGTTTGAGTTTGGTTAAAACTTTATATAAATTATGTCAATTGTTAAAATATTTAAAATAAGCCAGATTTTTTAAATACAGGGTACATTTTTTGCTAAAGCATGTTTCTTGTTCACTAATAGCCATGACAACTAACATTCTTTCCTGAATTTAGCAATGGTAATTGTCAAAGAATTTTAACTACATGCTTAGAAACTTATTGGATGAATTTATCTTTTAAAATTTCTTACTTCCTCATACATTACAGTGTGTGGTATTGGCGAAGAAGTACTGTAGTAATAAACCATTTAACAAGATTATTGTCTAAAGTTTAATCATAATGATGCAGGTTGAAGGTCTGGAGTCAGAAATGCAGAGAGCTCAAGAGGAAGCGTCACTTCTTCGGGAACGAAATCGTAACTTGCAAGGAAAAGTTGATTCTCCTCTCATTCAAGCTGCTTCTCCAACTACTCCTACTGGCATATCAAAGCAGGTATATCTAGAATATTACATTGAAGCTTGCTGAAGAATGAGTATACAGTATAGCTGACATTGCTGTATTACACAAAGCATACGATTTGTCACTGAAATTAAGTACTGTATTTATTGAGAAACTTTTAAAGTACATAGATCATTTTGATATACAGGTATACACACTGACAGTGCTAGCATAATATATTCTTGTCTTAGTATTTTCTGGGCAAATTTTATGCTTTAGGGATATTTAGTTACCATTCTCAGGTGGTTGGTGGTCTCTGTTTTGCTATATCATAACCTATTTGCCGCTCTTGTCAATTGGTGTATGATGTAAGCTCGGTGTCCTAGCATATCTTAACCCTTTTACCCCCAACGCTATTTGGAACTTTCCAACCCTTAACCCCCAGGCGTTTTCTTTTTCAAGCACGTTTTGCAGTATATTGTTTTAAAATTGCGCTAACAACCTTAATTTTCGTCATAGAGAAGTCAGGTTGGTCTCATTATTTTGGAAAATGCCTGAAGTTTCACATAAAGTTATCAAAAATATGCAAATAAAATGTAAATAGGAGTTTTTTGGAAGGACGTACCGGTACGTCCAAGGGGGTAAAGGGATGAGTTTTGTGAAACATACCAGTACGTCCATTTGGGGTAAAAGGGTTAATGAGGGTGCATGACACATATAAAACTTTCTTTTATTTGTATTTTTGATGTTACTGTTGATCATAAAGGAAATGCTTATTTAGTTAATGGGTTGTGATTTGGAGGTAAGTATGGAAAATAATAGAATAGATTTTAGTATCAAATTTTTTATCTCTATATAATGTGTAATGCTGACCACATTTGATTCCAGGATCCAGTAGATGCCATGGAAAAGAAACGTCTCAAGGAGGAGGCAGCTATGTTAAGAGAAGAGGTTAGTATTACAGTAATTAGATTTTATTCTATGCAATGAAATAGAGTAGCAGATTGCTTTGGCAGTACATCTGAAACCTTACAATCTCTTTACTTTACTCATAAGTGCAATAACAGTTTGTTATACTTGGGAATGTGCAAAAACAAAAAAAGGAAAATTGTAAATGGAAAGTTTATATACTTTCGTGCTTGCAGTTCTGAATGCATAACCTCGGAAAACTTTTAAAATGTCTTTATACATTACAATACAGTACAGTACTTTGAAAATCTATCACAGGAGTTACAATGTTACAAAGTCTTTCTCTGCATTTACTTAATGGCACCTCTATGCACTTAATTAAATTTGTGAACACTTTGAGTCAGTAATGATGTAAATATAAGAAAACAATTTTTATGTCAATATTGCAATCTCAATTAATAGGAAATGGTTTTATGAAAAATTGGTTATGTTTTTTATACTTAATCTTCTAATAGGGTTTTTCTCTCATTCAAATAAAAGACTGAAATTTTTAGATTATCAAGTCCAGTGTCAGTTGCAATTAATTTTTATATTAGTCCTACCTTTGTCTCCTCTCAAAAGTCAAGTCCCAAAATTATAATGTAACTGAAGATATACTTTGATATATTCAATTGTTATTAATCATTTTAGGTTGACACTCTTGAGGCAGCTCTTAGCAGTGAGAGACAGAAAAATTCTGAAGATCGGCTAGCACTCACTAGGTCTCATGCGGAAATTAACCGTCTGAAGAAGGAGCTCCAAGAAATGAGAGACAAGAGTGACCGAGACTCGCAAAATGACCAATACTATGAAGTTAAGGTAAGTTCTTTTTTGTATATAAGAGTTCTACTATTATTAAAACCATTTTGGGAAATTCTCTAATAACTTTAGTCCCATATAAGAGAAATTTCATGCAAAATTTAAAGCTTTAGAATGGGTTCAATAACCCTAGTTGTACTGTATATTGTGTCTAGATAGCCAATCCTAGAAATCACTACAAATAAAAAATGTATCAACTCTAAATATTTAGGCATTCCACAAAAAATAATCCTACATTACTTCCATGTGTTCATTCTTTTGATGAATATGCAGTAAACTATTGCTTTAGAATTAATATTATGAAGTGTAAAACATTGGTCCAAACAATTATATTTTCACATAGAAAGTATTTGAAAATGTTACAAAGTGGAAAAATATATCAATGAATCATTAATCCTTATTTGTTGATTGCACAGTGTAGTACCTTAAAAGAACAGTCAGAAATTTTACAGATAGTCTTGATTAAAGTGAGCTTCTTGAGAAGAAGCAATATAAACATCAGGGGAGATTCATAGAAATGAATACCATATTTCTGTAATTTATATAAACTTTTGAGCTCTTTTTAATCAGACTTTTTAGGAAACTAATCCTTTGATATCTGGTTCTAGATAAAATCCATCAGTGAGAAGTATGATGAAGCAACAGCTAAACTCATGTCGTACGAGGAACTACTGGCAGCCAAAAATGAAGAGCTTTCCCGGATCAAAAAGGAACTTGGTAAGACGAAGGCATCTTTGACTGAAAGGACTAGTGAAGGTGAAACTATAGCCATCCTAAGGGCTCAGGTAATTGCACCAAGGCTATGCACGGTAGAAATTCTGTATTATATTGTAAATCACCATTGAGATTTAACTAATTGACTACTGTATTTTCAAACTTTAATGTCTTGAGGTAACAAATAAGTAATTTTTATGAATTTCGATAGGTTGAAGTCTACCAGGGAGATTTCAGGGCTGAACGTGAAGCCCGAGAGGCTCTGGCTACTGACAGAGAAAAGCTGCGTGATGAAGTACGTCATCTACAGACCCGAAATACGCAGTTAGTAGATGAATTAGAGGCATATCAGAGAAGACACTTGCATCAAGGGTAAATAAATTATTTGAACTTGTGAGGAATTTCTTTCTTATTTGTGTGAAAACTTTTTTGTCTTGTTTATCATATGTGCAAAGCAATAGGTGAAAGTTTTCTTATTGTCAACATCTTGTGTTTTCAGTCATGGACGAGATTCCCGTGCCACATCTGAAGAGCCTAGTGGAGGAGCTGCAGCCACAGCTGGTAGCATTGGAATGGCTACTCTTGCTCCTGAAAACTTGTGGGAAAAACTCTCCAACACTTCAGATAAAAAGGTTTGTTGCTCTTTGCATTCATTACATTTAAATATTTATAAATTGCAATGAACAGTATACATGTACTGCATTGCCCGAAGGTTTTTAGTTTACTTGTTGGAACCTAAAAAACAATTGTGAATATTGTATTTGTTGGAAATTTTTGGATTTAAGAGTATTAATTGTATTATTTTTATTTATCTTGAACATTGCATTCTTCCACTTACCTTTAAGATATAACACGAAGCACCAACTGATAGTGATAAGCATATATACTGTAATTTAATTAATAGAATTTGGGCTATATAGCACACCGCCAGTGCATGGGAAGCCATTCAGTGCCGATATGCAACTGGTGGAATAAGTTTTAGGTTGAAAAGATGGAAATACAATTTTAAGAATATTTAATATACCTGCCAACACAAAGCTCTCATTTCACAAGTGCTTTGCTGCACAGATAAGTGCAGTGTTAGGTAAGGGTAGTCATAGATGCGTTTAAGAAGCCAGGGATTGATAAAGTTGAAGGTTCAGCACTAGTGCTGGGACACTCATTTGAAATGCCCGTGTTACTTTCGAATAACCCCTCGGTTGTAGAATAAAGTAAGTTATAAGCTTGAAGTAAAATGGACATGGTAAGGAGGTTAAGTAGGAGGATGTATAGCACATGCTCAAGTAGAGAATTCCAAATACAGTACATATGTAATTTGATGCAATAATGAATATTAGGCTCTTTATTCGACGTACTGTACTTTGTTTGCTGCTTTTGTGCTTCCGTCGCCTTCAACAAAGTTCTGTAATTTTTTTTTTTCGCAGAACAACTCGAGTAATGAGAGCTGTGCTTATTGGTGGTTAAAGATTGGAAGAAGAGTTCACAGAAGTCATTGTCGGACTTATAGTTACGTTTTTCACCAATACCATACCATTTCTGTTTTATTTACTTTAAAGCTTAAACATGTCCAAGTTTCATTGGTCCTGTGAGACAACTTTAAACCTGATAGTTGTATAAACAACACCCATTCAGCTTTTGGGATGTGAGGGCCGATGTTTATAGAGATCATGATGCACAAGTTTCAACAATTTCTAAAATAATTTGGAACTTTAACATTAATAGCTATTGAAAAGAGATGAAGCAACAACTATCGTTCCTCTGCAGTCAACATAGAAGAGAAATGCAGCAAATAAAAAAGTAAACAAAAACTTTTCTTAGAACTTCATAGATATCTGCAAGTTTCGGGTATAATTTTATGCAAATTCTGCTTGGAAATCCTTGTTTTGCATTGAACTGCTATAATTGCATCCTGTTGACAGATAAAGTAATGTTATAAAGCTTCAGCAGAAAAATACTTGTATCCTATTAGTATCCTGTTTGGTGGTTGCAGGTTCCAGTTTTAAGATAAGATTGTAAAATGTATTTTGATCCATTCTCATGTAATTTATGAAATCTAATTTCTAATCACTTTATAATTCCCACAGTGTTGTAATGACTTTACAATTCCCAGTGTTGTAATATGACTAACAAATTTTCTGTACACAGGAGAATTTTCTTCTTGCGCATAAGACTGTCTATTTTCTCGTACACCAATCACTTTGCCCTCACTGGTCAACTGTCATCGTTTGGATACAAGCATAAAGATATTTACCCAACTTTATTCTACGAGAAACAAAGTTTACCAAACCATGTTGTCGTGTGGACAGAGCCTTACTGCCAAGTAAAGCTATTCATATAAATTTCATGTGCAGTGCATTATCAAGGATTAATTTTCATTACAGGAAGAGGAAAAGAAAGAAGATGAATTGGATGAAAACCTCTTTTACTGCCCAAAATGCAACAAATCTTTCACCCAGTACCGTCCTCTTGAAGAGCATGTCAATCGTTGCATTGATGAAGATTAAATTAGCTGCTGGAGTAGAAGGCAAAATGACAGGGATACAGAAACCATTTCAATCTTTTTGGCAGCTGTTCTCAAGAGAGGAACCATGGTAATTGTGATGCTAAACAACTTGCAATCTAATTAGCCTTTCAGAGTAGAATTTTTTTTTTTACATAAGGCTTATTTCTTTATTTAACCTTTATTGATAAAAGGTGGGACGATTTAAGGTTTGTTATAGCATACTATTTTGGTGAAGTAGGTGAACTATCTTTGATTGCAAGAATTTTTATGTCTTACCTGCGAGTCAAGTACCTAATATTGGAAAGTTCTTTGCATTCT
Organism: Palaemon carinicauda; assembly: GCF_036898095.1. NCBI lineage: Eukaryota > Metazoa > Arthropoda > Malacostraca > Decapoda > Palaemonidae > Palaemon > Palaemon carinicauda. The sequence continues at coordinate 127,436,643 of NC_090737.1, read as the reverse complement.
TTTAACTTTCCAAATACTTAACCTATTCATGCAAAATATTCTTGTGGTAATAAGTTTTTATATGAATTCTCATATTTTATATCAGAGCTATTTGTTTACCAGCAGTTTTATACTAGAAGTTCATTTCAATGCAACATATCAAACCTTTTTATATTGCACTTGCATCTAATTTTATAGTAAACATAAAAATTTGTCAGGGCAACACTTCTAGTACTCTTGTTGATGATTTAGGTTTGAGAGAACTTCCTCAAAATATGCAAAAATCAAGTCTCCCAACTTTGTCAGCCTATCATTCTAGAACACAAATGGAGGTCATTACAAATAAGTTTGTTCCAAGAACATATTTTTTTCTACATTGAATCAATGACCAAAAACCTCACCAATTTGTTTGGAAAGTTAATTAAATGGCCAGGGCTAATTGGTGTGCTCTGTTCTACATTGTTTATATGGCAAAATGGCATAACGAATGTGTAAGCAACACTACTTTAATTGCTGGTTGTCCTAACAGTAGTTATGATAGCTGCAGCAATAAGTTTGTGAAGCAAAAAAAAATTTCTTCTTTATAATTGACCCACACTATTGAACTCTCGTTTTTGTTTTTTGTATTGTTTAGAAACTATTCAACACAATTAGCTATTAATCAGGCAATAGTATGTTTTTAATATTTTTGGACTAAAGACGTCCTTTAGTCGCTTCATTCTTTGTTGATTATGCCTTTTTTTTTGGATTGTTACATAATTTTAACTATACAAGAGTAATATTTCTAAGACTACTTGTCATGATATTTGTATCAAGCTTTTTATTTAGAATTCTTACTACTGTTTATCATAGGTGGTTGTGCAGATTATCTAGTCAAATAAGGGCAGCACATTAAATTCAAATAAAATATTAATTAGAAATGTTTATTAGAGCCTACCAACTCTTGTATATTTGTAAAATAAATCACAAATAAAACTTTAAATACATTATTCATTATTACACTTTATACATCACATGCCAAAAGGGTGTCCTTCACATTCGAAGACTTGCGCACTAAAGCAACCTACATCTGCTTAAAAGTCAGCTGGGACCTTCACGCCTGCTTCCTTGGCAAGAACCAACAGTTCCGCTGAAAGTGGAAAAGAATTATATGCATTACGAAATCTGGGGAGACGACGCTGTGCTAGAACATAGAAAAAAAATTTAAAGTGTGCATGTAAAGAGAAACTTGAGACAAAGTTCTGTCTTCCATTCTCAATAAATAAGGCAATTGTGTACCATAAATTTTAATTGATAACCATCAAGAATTAGTAACTTGTGCATTATAAAGTGCCAGTTACAGAAACACTACAGGAAAAATGACTTTATTAAAATGAGCTGTAATCTTTTAATATCTACTTATTACCATAAGGGTTATTCATGTTCATATATACAGTACAATGTTTTATCACCTTCCTATACATTAAATTATTCCTTATACTGAACTGTCTATTTTTATTGCTTGCTTGTCTGGTAAACTTATGATGTTTTTGTAATAAAAACAAACTAATAAAAAATAAGTTCAAAATAACATGGGCATACAAAGATAATGATAGTAGTTTTAAAAAAATACAGTAAATATATGAGATGCATCACCATTAAATTTCATGGGTAGTCAAAAGTATTTTTCAAATTAGATAGAAAAATTTGAATGACGTGTAATACAGGACAACATTATGAAAAAATAAATAAATATGAAAAACACCTATAACCAAAATACAGTATGTGAAAAATCTGGTGTTTAAATCTTTTAATATTTCTGGCAGCCTTGGTTAAAAATGTTGTGTTGTGGGCTATTATTTTTGTTTATAAATTGTTGAAATGAGGAATATTTCTCCTATATAATTGTATTCTTTCAAATATTATAATTTATGGTTCTTTCCCCCAAGCACATGCCAGATATGTTTCCACCAAATTTTACTTGATTTCTTACGATACAAAGTAAATATGTCTATTCCCTTCCTAATTGGTTTGCACTGATACTATGAAAAAAGTTAGAAGATTTGACAGAAAGATGGAAGAAACTGTAAGAGCCAAGGCAAAGGAGAAAACTTAAAAGTGGGTTCAGCTAAAGGGCACCTAAATATTCACTATTTTTTTACGTTCTTCCCTTAATTCTTAACAAAACTTAGTGAACACTCATTTACTATAAAACCATATACGAAAAGGATCAATTTGTATTATGAACTTGAGAAACAAATGATTTGTACTGTTCAATTATATGAGTTTCATAACCAACAAATATTTTTAATCAAAATCTTATCCATCAATTTTGGGTCCAGGTCCAACAAACACCTAGAAAGTATTGGCAAGGTACAAGGGTTTGAGAGCAATATTTCAAACAAATATACAAGTCATATCCCATTATCTAATGCACGGACTACATGGTACCGTTAGAACGGTTCAGTGGCTGCTTTCCTCTTGGTAAGGGTAGAAGTTTTTAGCAATAGCCAATAATTTTCCAGAAAGGAGATATACCTAGGAGTGAGTGCAAACCCTGGGGTCTCCTTTTGGCTCCTCTGTCTGCCACACTTCTTTGTAACCTCAACCTTCGCTTTATTAAGTGAAGAAAGGTAATCAACTAGAACGTTTAGCTAAGGGTGAGAAGGCCAATTCATTCCATCCTCTGAAGGGAAAGGTCACGAGAAGCATTAATGTCCTGCACATGCTCAGACTGGTCTTATGACATTGAAGGCTCATCTCTGTCCGAGTGTTTAGGCTCCTTACTTGCAGGGAGGACTCTAACAGCCCCATCTGAAAAAGCTGGATTGGAAGGGATCTTGCCTATAGAGGACAGATGTCTCCAATGTTCTAGCGAACCTCCTCTTGCAGATATAGAAGCACCTAGTTCGTTTTGAAGAGGATCGATCTTGTGATCCCACAGTCTGTCTCCAGAAATACCAGAATGCAATGATGGTGGGAGATTAGCGCAATCATTTGGATCAACAGTGCTTAGAAGAAAACCTGGAAGAATGTCTATATACTCAGTGCGATGGTGAAGCGCAACTAGAGACCGAGCTGGAACTCTTCCTAGAGCAATGACGAGACGAAATGTGATAATGTAAAAATCTGCAAGGAACGATTAGGCTAGTTCTCTTGCAAGAACTGCGAGTCAAAACTAAGGAACCATCAGAAGAGCACCTAGATGAAGCTCAACAAGAAGCAATACGACGGCAGTGAAACGATTCTGGGAAGGTGCTGGCGAGTATGCGTTTAGCGCGAGACGAAGAAGAGTGCACCAAGAGTGCGAGATACAGCTCTCTTTGAAGAGAGCTTGGAGCTGCGCAGCAAAGGAGTGCGCTTCCTATGCACAGAGCACGAAGAAGAAGCAATGGAACAAGCTTGTCTGGAAGATCTAGAGGATTTCGCTGCCTGTTTGGTAGAACTGGAAGGCAAAGGTTTGGAAACGCCATCCGATTGCTGTGAAGAGGGTGACCGCCTGTCAGAGGCAGGTCTATGATCTACCTTCGAAGAAGAAAGATCGCGCAGAGTTGCAGTACTATACATGCTCCGAAGGGCAAGGGTGCTCAAAAGGAGAGCAGAAGGATGAAGATCTGTTGCCCATGATGAAGACCTCTGGGAAAAGGGAAGCTAGACTGCGGGCGTCTTTACTGCTGTTTTCCGCTGGCATTGATGCAACTATAGTCTGTTCCTACGACACCACCAGCAATGACATACGAAGGGCGTCTGCGTTAACAACAGATGCAATTTAGCCTCCAAAGGGAATCTTGAATACCCAAGGCAGGCCACAACACACAAATCGGCCACCATTTTATATGAAGAATCACTGAGGGAGGCACTACCAGTTTTCACTAGGGGAAATAGCAGAGCCCCCTTGCCCCTAGCCTTGCCGAAGAGTTTAGGTGCCACCACTCTTGCTCAAATGTCCCCTAGATGACAAGATTTGAGAAGAGTCCTGGGGGTAAAAAAAGCTCCCCGGGACTTCGACTTTGAGGATGACCCGAAAGGCAAAGAATGCCTCCTAGGATGATTCTTCTTCCCAAAATTCTCCCACTGGGAGGATGGCCATTCCCAACACTGATCACAAGGGGAGGCCTGGGTACACATGGCCTCTGCAAAACGGACATAACTCATGAGGATCCTCCTCAATATTGCAAATGAAATTAATGCAGGTCTACAGCAGTATTTCAGAACATATCCACATAGTCGGGGGAATGATGAAGAAGCAGTCACAAAACACAACTTCCCATAGTAAAGGAAGATGGTTCATATTCATGTTGGAAGAAGTAAATCTTTTTAAATTAGGTATTATACAGAAATTTTTCCCAAGATAATTTCTAACAAAATACAGTAAGGACATGTCAGCTATAGTAAAATTCTAATACAAAATGACAAATTTCAACATTGGTTAATAAGAAAAACTTACCTCTGTTAAGTACGGCCTTTTCTTCTGCTAGTTGCTTCTCTCGGATGACAGCCTGTTTGGCCTCCTCTTCTCTTATGATGGCTTCCTTTGCACTTAATGTTTTGAAGTGACTACTGCCATACAGGATACCTGTAATAAGGGCCGTCCACCTTCCAAACTGAAAGATAGATAGGCAATGTAGAAAAGGATGGCATACAGCATAAAATACTCTTACAGAGAAGTTTCAAATAAAATAACACCTGAAAGTTTCAAATAAAAATTCAAAATTGAAACAGTTACATATTACAGGATCGTGAGCTTGAAAATTTAACACAAATTAAGCTACAACTTCTGCATACTTTTATTTCATCATAAAAGTAAATTTATAGAAATTCAACAGTGAATATTCACATTTTTTAAATTATCAAGTGAAATTGTCAGAACTTTTACCCTTTTCTGTTTATCAATTTTATCAAATTCTTAAAGAACAGCGATTTACTCAAGATCTTTGATGTTGGATTACCCCTACGTGTAAGTGACAAGAGAGCAAAAATATAAAAAAATGTTTTACAAGGGGATTTTTTTCAACTTTACCTCAGTTCCAGAATGACTACTGTATATTCACAAGAAGTCCCCCTGAGAGGAGTTCAATATACTTTAAAATTTCTATAAATTCATTTACAGTGTTTCACTAATTGGTTATGTCAAAAATGTTCAACTAAAGGTAAAAAACATCCTCAAAATAACGACCAAAATTGCTTGCTAGAACCGACATGTGAGATTATGTTTATAAACTTCACACTTGTCTCAACGAATTACATTCGCCCGTTTCTAGATATTTCAAATGGTTTTGAACTTCTAAATAGTCAAAAATAAGATTTTTCAAGTTTCATAAATGGGTTAACTAGGAAATATGTCCGAAAAACCAAGTTTCACGAGTGAAGCCCATGGGGAAACAAGGTTAAGATATAAGCTGAGGTTAAGTAAAGGAAGTCTAAAGGAGAGTCGCATGTCTCATCCCTGGTAGGCAAGTATACAACTCCTAGGTTTGGTTAGGTGGTGCTCTTGGGTTTGTTTCCCCTTTTAAAATGTGGTTTTCAATCATAACTTAAGAAATTTTAGGTTAATATATGATAGTTTAATTGCTTGCAAAAATGAAATTCGCTATAAGAAATGGGCGAGTGCTGGCTAGTTTGTTGTTTTTCTCAGTATGTTTAATGGGAGCTGGGGCATAATAACTTACGTATCGGCGATTTAAATGTGAAGTATGATTTTCACTCTAAGTCCATTGTGTACATCTGGGACACTAAAGGGGACTTACTGCTCATGCGTTTTTTCCCCTGGATTGCGGAGCTTTCTGTGCAGTTACAAGGATGTATTTGTCAGGTGGCTTTTTTAAACCAATTAACAGCTTACAAACACTTCTTCATAAGTTCCCGGTTGTTGTTCTACAACAGCCTTTTTTTTCCCACCTTCGCCTTCAGTTTTAAGTTAACCACCATCTCGTAAAGATGTCTCGAAGAGTGAACAAAAATCTATTCGAAATTTGGTGTAATTTCATTTATATCGGCAACTGATTATGATGGAAATGCTCTCCGTATAGTATAAAGCTATTGTTACTTAAGTGAAAGAAAAATAACAGCGAAATAAGGCCTCAAAGGTCCGATTCTGACTTGATTTTCAGGGAAGGCCAGCACATTTTCTACTGAAAAGCTTTTGTAATGATTGCCTAAAAAACCAAAAAGGCAACGATGTCAATCACAAGGTAAAAAATTAGTCGTTCTTTACTTTTTCATAACGGAAGGATTTATTTGCAATTTACTTTATCATAACCTACGGATTTTTTTGTGATTTACTTTTAGTTTGTGACCTGGGAAGGGCGTGTCCAGCTAGCGGTTGTAACCTGGGAAGGGGGGTCCACGGGGCTTGACCGCAGCTAGGGATTGTGACCTGGGGAGGGGTGTCTGGGGGGCTTGGCCCCTGGCTAGGGGTTGTGACGTGGGAACTACTACATTAGGTTAGGTAGGTTTGTTAGGTTCTGTACTCTTTTAAAAATCTCAAAAGTTCATCACGTTTTGGCCTATTTTCAACCATTTATATGAACCATGTATTTTTCCAACTGGTTATCTTGGGCTTATTTTGCATTTCTGACCATTATTATTACTGGAAATCCCTCATTCATGATATTTCCCCATCCAAAAAACAAGGTTTCCCACTGGGGTCCCTATAATTGTCTTTACATAAGGGGTACAAAAACTCATGAACATGGTTTGCCCCATTAATCAATGTCAGATATGCATAAAACACAAGATAGCAAATAGGAAAAATATATGGATCATGCATTTGGCTAGAAATTATCTTTACCAAATTTTAAAACAATTTGAAAATATGAATTTTCCCAAATTGTTTACATCAGAACTGATCAAGGTCCCAATAAATACACCTGGAAAACTTCTTGGTTTCATTATAGTTAAGGACAAAAAGATTTTCTTTTAAAAAAAAGTTTTTCCTATAGAAAAAAAAGTCTGTTTTCTTCTAAAATGACCCTTACTTTCGCTGCAAACATAAAGTGATCTGGGAAATAATAATCAATGGGGTTAGCGTGTGCAGCTCAGCATGAACCACTTGCCAGTACATAAGAGCTTGATTTTTTTCTTCCGCAAGCGGAGCACAAACCATTGGATTTCTAAAAACTATACCAGTTCTTTCTAACGGGTTTTCAGTGAATTTGTTGAAATGAAGGTCAAATTCAGTGAAAGCACATTAAAGGAAAAAATTTGTTCAAAATGATGTTCCGTCCGTAACTGATATTTTACCGGCTTATTATTTTTAATAAGATTACTGAGCTACAATAAACATTTACCAAGGCACCTTTTCTTAGGAGGGGAACCTAAGTCAGGGTATATCTGTCTTCCTTTGGAACTAAGGATTTTCAGGCATCTTCTCATCTTGATAAATACGGCCTTCCAATAGTTGGTTATTAAATTCGTTCAAAATACCTAAAAATACCCTCGGAAAATCTCTTTCATTTTCTTAGTAAGGTTTATTGGTTCCCAAATGATATATATTCACACTAAATTAGTCCTACTGCAGCAGCATATGGCCCATAAAGTTCTACGCAAAGCCTTTACTTTCCTTTAAAAGGCAACATCCATTTTAGAATTGCCTAAAAAGTAATAACAATCTAGAGACTTGTGTCGTCTGTCGATCAGCTGAGAGCAAGAGGCTGAAGCCGGTGATGTCCAAAACAAACAATTGCCACGGAGGTTACGGATATCTTTACGATAAAAGGCAAAATGTAATCATACTACATATAACTGATTGCTTGAAAATGTAATTTACTTTCAACCGTGTAAATTATTACCTTAATCAGAGGAGAAACACGGACAGCAGCACCTAGAGTCGCCATCTTGTATGGAAGTAGTGCCTAGCAGCAATGGGCCAATAACAGACAGAAGCAGGAATGAAATTAATTTATATGAATCTGAAATATATTATTTTTATTCTTTACGGATCATAAACATAATTATATTTTTTTCTGATAAGAAATCTTTAATCATAAATTAAGAACTATTATATAAGGTCATTCGAAACGCAGTTTGCCGTCTTATTTTGAATTTGATTCGTATGTTATGACTTACAAAAGACGTAAAGTTATCACAATTATGTATTTTTTAAATATAATCATTTAAAAATTATTTTAAAAGTATATATTGTAAAATTAAAGATGTTTTTAAACATTTATACTAAAATATTTCTCTCATAATCATAAAATATGAAACATAAGCCAAATTTAGAAATTAAACTCGAACACCACAATGATGTACCGTTCTCATTATACGTCATCCAACAGAAATTCTCTTTCTTGCACACTTTACTATCTTTGCTTTCTAGGACACTATTGGCTTATATTAGTACCATTACTACTATTAGCCCTAGGGATACAACAGTGAAAGTGATCTAGGAAGAAAAGTATAAAAAGGGGGTAAATAAACAAAATACAATATGTAATAAATGAAAAATATTGAATATTTTAAGATCAGTAAAAACGTTAAAATACATGACATGTATAAACTGTGAAGAACTACTCATGTTAACGTTTTCAACATAAAAAAAAACATATGCTGTCAGTAAATATTAAAAAAAAAAGTTATGTTGCAGCGTGTACTAAGTGAAAATACATTTAAAGGTCGCTCATGAATGGCAGAGGCAAGGGACAGTGACATTATCTTATCAAGCAGGACAATGTCCTAGACTGACCATATATACATCTGATCAGTGCCCAAGTCCCTCTACACCCAAGCTAGGACCAAGGAGGGCCAGGCAATGGCTGCTGATGACTCAGCAGAAAGACATATAGGCTCCCCCTAAGCCCCAATCCTTAGCTTACAAGGATGGTGAGATTGCAGCGACCAAGGGAACTAGCGAGTTTAAGCGGAACTCGAACCCCAGTCTGGCAATCACTAGCCAAGGACGCTACCATCCGGCCACCACAATTGACGTTTGTCTTTATATTGACATGATGGAATATTGTTAACTAAAAACAGAGTATTTACTAAAATAATTTCACTAAATACAAAGCTTTGTCATTTTATTGTAGATTGGCTTTATATTAAAAGTCTATCTTAATCCTGGAGCTGACGAATTACTTGAATAAGAAAAAATCGAATAAGATAAAACATGAATAACTTGAGTTCCTCATATGTTTATTTCAATTCTAATATCTATTAATGGCGGAGATGAGGATGCTTTACTTCCAGTATACTGTATTTCACATAGGAACATGGAATTTTAGGTGACCTTTGAAGTTTAAGGGGCTTTCAAATGCATTATGTAGGGAACGCTACTTTCATTCTTAAATAGATATTCTAAATCACCGTTTGAAACATTTTAATGGTTAGTCAGTGTATGGTACAAAAATACATAATCAACCAGACACAGGTCTAAAATTCAAACTACAGAGGTTGAATAGGAATGATTATCCGTTAGAGTCAAATGAATATATATATATATATATATATATATATATACATATTTTTCATCGCCAACACTATCTGTAACTAAGACATTTGGTACCTTGATATGTCTATAATAATTGACAGCATCTTCCTCCGACAAACTTTTCGTTTCCGAACCCTCCTTCTCTTTGTCGCGCCTTTTAATCTTATGCCTCCCTCTTGACCTTCTACCCAAAACACTCTTAATCCATCGTCCTCACCTAGTCTCTCTACATACCCATACCACCTCAATCTTGTCTCGCTCATGCTGTGATCAATATTTTCCATCCAGGAACTTTTCCTGGTGTCTTCGGTTGTCAGTCTTTATCGCATCGAGACCCCAAAATACTGTATTTCCCATTCTCATTTCTGTAAGTTCCAGCTACCATTCCTCCTTGATGTCAATACTCATGAACCATACATCATCAATGTCCTTATTGCAGTATAACAAATCTTAATGAACAGATGTCTAATGCACCTTTAAATTGGTCATCTTTATATATAAAAAAAAATAAAATCCACATCATACCACAATAATGATAAGTACTGCATTATACTTCACATAGAACCTTATTACTGCAGATACAGTATCTGCATTTTTAGAAAATGATAGCCGTATATAAGTAATATTTCATGTTCAGTACGTGTATAGGGAACATACAAGTCGCTTCATAGGGTAAAAATCCAACCTACGTTGAAAATTGACTTACGTCGGGTCTCTTGGAACGAATTAACGGTGTAGACGGAGCACTACTTTTATATCTGCACGGTTGTTTATAGCCGTATGTGTTACTAAGCATACCTTTTTTTTATTCATTCTCTTTTGCTCATTTAACTTATTGAACTAAAAATGGGATAAAGAGGTAAAGGTAAAGAGGTTAGTTTATTAAACATTGGTCTAACAAAAGGAACTCGCATGATACACGTGATGGGTGAAAGATTGCAAGTATTAATGTAATTTAGTTTATTAATTCATAGCAAAAAAGATTATTATAATATGAAAAAGATAAAACTTTCCTACTCTGAAACCAACGAAGTAGACAGAACAATCGCAATAACATGGAACCCTGTGTACAAGTATATATACACACACGCACCTAATACACACACACACACACACACACACACACATATATATATATATATATATATATATATATCACTGCGCAAACTATGATTGTAAAAGAAGGCAGATTTCCCTCTCAGTTCCACATGATGATTTGTCTCTTTTAAGAGGCAAGCTTCACTCCAATCATGACCGTACGCCAGTTACTAATGATACGAGTTTGTATCGTTTTTATGCCTTTCATTTCTTTTCATAGTTACATGTCCATTTGTGGATTCAAAATTGTTTATATTCTTATTCTAACCTAACCTTCCTTTAACTGTTGGGGCTAGTGTCAAAATAGCAACCAGAATTTTCCTTCAATTTTTCTAGTTTGCTTTGATATTCATCTGAGAAACTTTGGGACTAGAAACTAACACATAAATACAACTCAACATTTCATATGATTTGCTGTTTAGATTTATCAATGAAACTAAATACGAAACTAATGATGAATACTTTATTTCTAAAACACCTGGAAAGAAAAATGTCTAAACTGTTAATGTATTATGAGTAGCATCATGAGACCTTACCACAATAAAAAGTTTATGAAAGAGCTTGTACTAACAAATCTCATTTTTATTTCAAAGACATCCACAAACTACCACAGCAAAATATAAAATGAAAGTAAAAATGATAAATCAGGCTCACGGGAGGTAGAATGAAATAACATGGAAACGATCAAATGAGCAACTAGAAACAAATCATCAAATCAACGAATACATATAAGAGCTTTCATACAAGACTGCTACTCGAGTTGTCGATCTCATCCTGTCACTGGAGGTTTTGTCTTGGAAGCAGGGGGCTTATTCCTCCAGTAAGGGCGGGGTATGAATCGCGGTATTTCATCCATGGACGGATCATCATCGCTCGCAAACCAAACACTCTTTTCCAAAGGGATGTCATTGGCCGGCACCAGCGACTTATCACCCCATTGGTCACTTGTCCTGGCATCCTCATCGGGACCCTTTTCACCTGGCGTTGCAACACTATCAATCATCTTATTTCGACTCTCCTGCCAATCTTCCTCCTCTTCATCAGACAGCCTGTCAGTGTCCAACTCTCTTTCCTTGGAAGCAAGGTAAGCCCTCATGGTTTGCCTCTGAGCACGACTGAGGATCATGTCGAACTCAGGTCGTCTGAGAGCGCCCAGGACAAAACTGGGTCCAGTCGCTGGCGGTTCTGCAATTGCATGATCAATTTTGTTAACAGTGTATGGCATCTTTTGCTTATAAAAATCTTTATGTATTTCAATGAAATATTTTAATTACAACAATTCAAATACAATATAATTCTGAGTCAGTCTGTATGTCTATGTCGATAACCATTAAATATATACACATATACATGCATATAATTGTACGTATATTCACACATTCATGCACACATAAACACACATTATATATATATATATATATATATATATAAAAAATAAAATATCTCTTGCCTTGTGGTTTAATTTTTGTAACAGTAGTGAAGAGAAAATGGGTTTCAGTTGTGAATATTTCGCTGTTGATCTTAGGCGGTCCTTTTCCTCTCTGCTGAGCTCTTTTCCTGTTAAGCATTGCAAAGAAGAGTAAGAAACAATCATGGAAAAGTACGCACGCCAATTACTAGATAAATAACAGACATGCATTAAAGTTTTATAAATTAGGCCAGATAGACATAGCATCATACAAAATGGGTCAAGGTTCAGGAACTAAATTTTGGATCTCTGGCATATTTTAGTGTTGTAGTTATTTTTCGAGTTTTATTTCTTATTTGCTTTCCATTTGCCTGTGTCCAATAAGTACTTCTTTTTCTTTTTTCAAGGTTAAACTAATTTGATGATAAAGTTAGCCTCCCTAGCCCTTTATCAGGCAGTAGGTTGGCCAGGGCCCCAGCCACCCGTTGAGATACTACCACTAGAGAGTTATGGGGTCGTTTGACAGGTCAAACATCACTATATTGGTTCCATCTCTCTGGTTACAGCTCACTTTTCCTTTGCCTACACATACACCAAATAGTCTGGCCCATTCTCCTCTGTCCTCATATACACCAAAAAAAAAAAAAAAAAAAAACACACAGAGAATAACAAACATAGTAACATTATTTCGTTAGTAAATCTAACCCTACTGTGAATAAAGTTGCGAAGTAGAGAATTATTAAGCAAAGTGATGAAAGTAATAACCAGTGTGGTGATATAGTGTGAAATATGGACGAAATAGTGATAACATCCTTATGATCAGCACTCAAGACCCTTCTCCACCCAAGCGATGGCCAGGCAATGGCTGCTGATGACTCAGCAGATAAACCTATAGGTTCCCCCAAACTTTCATCCTTAGCTCACAAGGATGGTGATGTTGCAGACACTACAAAAAGCTATCGAATTTATGCATGACTCAAATCCCAGTTCAGCATATCATAAGGCAGGGAGGTTTCCAATAGGCCACCTCTACCCTTATGGGAAAATAAGAAGGCGAGATTCAGAAGCCCATTGGTTATAATTAAAACTAAGACCCTTCGTCATCTCAGTGTTTGTATATATAGAGTGGACTAGATTAATTAGGGATCTTTGACTAACAGTAATGTTAAAAATTATATTTGTAAAGAGATTAAGATATTGCTCACCTCTTTGCGAGGCGATGACATTCCGTCTGTACTATGAAGTCTCTGGACAGCGCAGTGATTCGCTTTTTGTCTAAGATTTCTGAAAGGAGAAGCTTACTTAAGGAGTTTTAAATTCTGCTGTGCCTTAGGAAATTTATATTTAACCATCTTTCTCCTACTGTGTATGTGGATCAAGTCATAAAACTGACACAAGCATACACAATATATATATATATATATATATATGTGTGTGTGTGTGTGTGTGTGTGTGTGTGTCCCATCTCATGCTTGCAAATATTGATACTGTATATGTTTATATATGTCCTTTATAAAACTAGAATTACTATTCAGCCTCAAGCTTACTACATATTTTTCTCAGATTAATTTCGGCACTTTGTTATCTACAAAATAACAGATAAAGCAGATGAATAAGCAGATAAATAAGTGAAATGTATACTGTTGATACTAGATGTCAACATCAATTTTCTTTTAATATATTGAACTAAAAATACAAATATTTTGCTGTAATGTTACAGCATTCTACAAGAAAATCGTATGGTGACACAAGGCTAGCTTAACCTAACAGCAATGACAACATTAATTTCAACTCTACTCTTCTTCATTCATCTAACGAAAATAATAATAATAATAATAATAATAATAATAATAATAATAATAATAATAATAATAACAATAATAATAATAATAAATGACTACTGTTTTTGTGAGCCCAGTTCAAGCAAGTGAATCAGACCATCCATTACCGAGTGATGGCGGCGATGCAAGGACCATGGAAAGATGGTATCTCCTGTGGGCGGTGACGGGGTTGCCAAAGAGGTACAGCTCTTGCAAGTGGTTCAGGCGACTCACTACAGCTGTCACGTGACTAAGGGAATCGAGATCGTTGTCCTCAGCTCGAAAGACCTGCAGTTAAGATAACATAATGACACACCAGGAAGAGTAGTTAACGTTTGCAATTGGCTGGTTGGGTGCTAAGTTGATAAGTTTATCTCTAACATGCGTTAGCTAAAGTTTACAAATGGCTGGTTGAGTGCCAAGTTGATAAACTTATCTTTAACATGGGCTAGCTAATGTTTGCCAATGACTGGTTGGGTGCTAGTTTGATAACTTTATTTTTAACATGAGTTAGCCAACGTTGGCAAAGGGCTGTCTCAGTGCTAAGTTGATAACTTCATCTTCAACTTATGTATTAGCTAACATTTGCAAATGGCTGTTTCAATGCTAAGTTGGCAACTTTATTTCTAACATTTGTTAGCTAACGTTTGCAGATGGCTGTTTCAGTGATAAATTTATTTTTTAACATATGTGTTAGCTAACATTTGCAAACGGCTGGTTGGGTGCTAAGTGGATAACTTTATTTTCAACATACGTGTTAAGTGTCTAACTTTACTTGAAGTCTGTCTCTAATGATATGAGCAAGACGTAGTTGCAACTTTCATTGCTATAAATGCTTGTATCCTACCCGAAGTCTCGCTAAGAGTCCTACTGCTCCCATCTCCATGAGTCGATTTCCACTGACGTCTAAGATTCTTAATGTCGTCTGCATAAAAGAAAAAGATGGCGTTAAGAAAGTTCAAAATCTTTCAGGATGTGTTCAATTGACACACTTAAAGAAAATCTATTTGTATCTTGTGTCTAAAGATTTCTTCCACCAGTATTAAAATGAATATCAATGATTGCAGATCATGAATTTCTTTGCTTATTATCATTATTATTATTATCATTATTATTATTATTAATAATAATATTATTATTATTATTATTATTATTATTATTACTAGCTAAATTACAACCCTAGTTGGAAAAGCAGGATGACAGGATGCCATAAGCCCAAGGGTTCCAAGAGGGAAAAATAGCCCAGTGAGAGAAAGGAATAAGGAAATTAATAAACTACAAGATAAGTAATGAACAAATAAAAAATAAAGCACTTTACGGACCGTAACACTGAAATAGATTATTCACAACACTAAGAAAATGTTGACAAAGGCCAGTATTAATCTTTGATCTCCTGACCTGCACCGTCGTTAGAGCGTGAGGGTCAAGCACAAGGGCGTCGCCTGGCGGAAGCCTCTGGTTCTGAATGTGTAGTTCCTCGAGGCCCTGCGGAAGACCCTCGACGACGCCTATGCGGTTTCCAGGGATCAGGAGTCGGCGAAGATTGTGCAGTTCTTTCAATCCTTCGATCCTTGAAGAGAAGAGGACACGTGACAGTACTTGCATCAAGGTTCACTTAGCCTTAATTCATATTAAGAATGATAGTTTATACAGAATGGATTCATTGAAATGGGGTTTTAAATGCTGTAATGTTGCAGCATTCTATAAGAAAAAAATGTATGGTGATACAAGACTAGTTTAACCTTACAACAATGGCAACATTAATTTCAACCCCACTCTTCTTCATTCATCATTTAAGAAAAATACTACTACTACTACTACTAATAATAATAATAATGATAATAATCATCATCATCATCCTCTCCTGCGCC